>NC_136412.1:169984254-170341754 GCF_051521515.1 Lactuca serriola
AAAATAACAAAAAAAATAGGGTAAAATAGTTTTTCCATATGACAATTCACAAAAAAATAATACCACAAAGACTGAATGTACAAAAAAAAAATAGAGACCAAACACAAAAATGATTTTGGTAGTGTCTTCTTGTTTATATTATTATATTATGCGACAGAAATTTGTAAGTAAAATCTATGACATTGATTCTCATGTACGAAGCATTTCTTTTACTTTTTTCATGATCATAGAAATGAATGAACCAACACAACTTAATCGAGTCAACATATTCACTCACCATCTTACTAGGATTCCTCTTAAAATCACATGCGAAAATCAACCATGTCCACCATCTAAATTCAACAAAACAGTCAAGTCGATTACAATTCACAAAAAAAAAAAAAAAAAAAAAAAAAAAAAAAAAAAAAAAGGTATAAGACACCTGTCTAGTCCCATAACTGTATCAGATATTCGAACAGCTAGCTAGCTTAGCTATATATGTAAAATGATAAAGTAGCAACTAGTGATTCAATACAAGAAGTGGTTATTTTTAAGAGTTGATTACAAGTTTTAAGAAAATATTCTGGTACCATATCAGAAAAAACACATGTACATAATAAACTAAAACTATCTTTTTCGATTACTTGCCATAAACTAAAAGTAGAAGGTGGAGTCCAAGGGCGGGCAAAATGGTAATTTAGACCTCAGAAGTTCCATCGTTCTAATTGGACTTTGGCTTCTGCCATGTCTTTCTGAGCTTTTTTCCTCCTGTAAAATATCGGGCAATCCCGGCTACAAAAACAAAAACATTTTTTGACATTATATTACCCTATTATTGACTTTTTGTTCACACTTATATTAAACACTACTTTTAGGTTAAAGAAAAAGTTGAACTTACAAACTTTCATGTATTTGTTTATATTACAAATACAACATTGTACTTTAAAAATTCTACCCAAAATTATCGAAATGTCATCCAAATACATTAGCAATTTTCACTGCTATAATTGGGTAGATATTTCAAAACAGGTTGATTTTTTAAAGTACAATGCTATAATAGAGAATGAAGCAAAAGTAGGTTGGTATTTTTTGCAATTAGCCATAAACTAAACTTTACATACTAGAATGCAAATGCTATTTTTAAAACGGATTTAGGTAAAAAAGTTAAATTATAATTATTCCCAATGTCTTTAAGTTGCCAACAAACCCAAATTATTACATAGAAATGTAACAAACTTTTTTTTATTTCCATCTGCTATAAAAGGTATAGCAGGAGGTCATATTTCAATTTTACACTTTTGGCCCAAGTTTTAAATTCAGTTACGACTTTGCTCCAAACTTTATATTTTGTTACGAATTAGGTCCAAGCTTATTTTTTTACAAACCCCTAAATTTAATTTTCTTTACAAGTTTTTAAAGACTTGATGTATATTTTTTTTAACCTTTTTCTACATATAAATCCCACAGAATCCATTTGTCAAATGAATTATGTGGTACTCATTTGCAACTAAGAGCTGGAGAGAAATGGAATTCCAATTCCAATTCCGATTCCGACCAAGTATGTGGGAATTATGCAAGAAAGAGATGGGCACCGCACCTTGTGCATAAAACATCTTGATGAAGAGACCCTTGGCACTCCTGGCACTGTGTCCATAGCTTCCCAAACAGCTTCTCTAACTCAGATACTACAAAACAATTGACCCAAAGTCAACAATCTGGCATTTTAATTTTATAATTAATTAATACTCTCCAGAATGTTATGTTGGAAGAAATAACAAAAGATTCATACCACTAGCTACGCTTTTGCAATAAAACTCAGCTTCCCTTTCCTTGCAATGCGAGCAAAGTGTTTCATCTGTACCACTGAAAACAAAACAACAGATTGTGTTGACTTGGTCAATGATGTTTTATAGCATATTGAGAGAATAAGGCTGTGTTTCTTTTCTTTTTACTTGCAGTTTGGATAAATGACTTTTTAACAAGAGAATAAATGACGAAAAAAGTCAAAGCCTAATTTTTTTGATTTTTATTCTTTCTGCATTAAGTAAAAAAGAAAGATTGGTATTTGGTAAAAAATGGTACCTGATTTTAGCTTTGCATCCAAGACAACTTAATTGCTTCTTTGCAAACTTCATTATGCCACTATTTGATGGTGTAGAGATAGAAATAGATCTGGTATGGCTTCCATGAAAAAGTTCACTGCTAGCATTCTTCAAAATGGGTTCAAAAATTCTCAGAAGTGGCTGCAAAATAAATTTAACTCTTTAGCAACGAGTCTGAATATAATTTTTTTTTGTTTTTTTTAAAAAGGTAACAAACCTTCTTTATTTGATTTTCAAGGTAGTACCCATGATCAATCGGTATATTATTTTCCAACACAAATATTGGGTCCTCTGACTTCTCATACGCCTGTGCTTTTCATAAACTTTTAGTTGTTAATAGTAGTTACACCACAAAAGGGCATATAAGTCAAAAACGATAAAAATTGTGGTCGAGTTTACCTTGGCACTTTTGGCACCTTTAATAATCACATATGGCACACGATCACCTACATTTGGAGCAGTAGCTGCATCCCTCTGTGTAAATAAGACAAGAAAAGGACATCTAGTTTTCTTAAAAGTGCCAATGAAATGATTTTTTATATATGTTACTTTAATAATTCTACAGCAATTAAATGCAAAAAATAGCAACATATAATGCCTTAATAATACATTATACACAATACGAACCTTTCTCATTCGCTCTGCAAGTTCAACATGTGCTGCCTTAACTTCATAATCCTCTCCTGTTTTTGTCAATCCCTGTTATAACTTAACTAGTTAATAAAGGCATATAAAATTTCTACCTTCTAGTAAACTGTAAATAATTTAACTTTGTTACCTTGGTAATAACCAGAAGAGACAAATCCATGCGATTCATAAGTAAATCCGAAATAGTATCCTTCACAAACTGAACAGCTCCAGGCACATCTCTGTCTATTAGTATTTTATGAAGGCACTCAGTTACCAGGTTTTTTACTAACAAACAGTTGTCCCTTCTAACTGTTTCAATACCTGAAAAATACAACTCAGTGGTCAAAAAACAGATTTTTTTATTAAAAAAATTTAAAAAGAAAAAAAAAAAAAAAAACAATCTTGCTTACCTTTTGTATCCATCTTGTCAAATTTGTCTGGATTTGTCCAGTAAAGACCAGCATATCTCTTTTTACTGATCAGTAGATATGGGAAATAAACCTTTTCAAACTCAAGTTTGATAGGCTTTAGAAAGAAAAAAAAAAAAATACAAACAATCAGTCAAAAACATGTCAGAAAAATATTTATATTATTGTTAAGAGAAAAAGTTACCTTGATGAAAGTGGCACTGATGTAATCAGCAGCTTCCCTACCCAGTTTCATGGCTTCATCCACAGTTGGGACACCAAATTGTACCATGACTGAATCTGTATCCCCATATATGACCTGGCATTTCAAGTAATTAGTTCATCGTCTTTCGTTTAAAACATCAACTATAAAAGAAAACTAAATAAATAAGGGTAGTGTCATAGTGTTATACCTCAGCATTATGTTCATATCCTGCAAGTGTTGTGAATTTATCTTCTACTAGTTTTTTTGTATGTTCAATCATCTGTCGCCCTTCACAAATCAGTGAAATTATAAAATTAGATAACTCATCAACCAATAGGTGTTATTTTCATGATTAAATAATCATTTGAAGTAAATGAAAATGTAACTGCATGGGTGATGATATATATATTACCATAGCTTGTAACACTAGAAGATATCTCTAAACATGGTAACTGGCCAATGGTAGCCCCTGTAAATCCATACACTGAATTTGCACTTATCTGGAAAATGTCCCATGATAAAGCAATGTTAAGAATTAGCTACATAAAAAAAAAGTAGGTAAATGATATTTTTTTTGGTGTGTTACCTTCAAAGCCAGCTGGCGACCATCCAACACAGCTTTCACTAGGGGGTCTTTTGCTTCCTGTAACCCAATAAACTCATTATTGTAGAAACAGAATAGCAACATAGTTTCAACTATTTTATCTGACTTCATATAAGAATTGACATACTTTCAAATCTGCTTTAGCTCTTCTACGAGCAGCCAACAGTTCTTCAAGAATCTCAGGAAGTATACCCTGAAAGTATATTGTAATTAATCATTTGTCAAAAAAAAAACTTTTTATGGTATATTATGATACAACATGTCATCAACTCTGTGAGAACCTTCTGTAAATCTGACTTCACAAATGTTTCACCCGATGGAGTTTTATTGACGCATTCTGGTGGAAGGTTGAGCTTCTTGGCATCTTCAGAAGTCACCTTAACAAAAAAAAACAGCAAAACAGAATAAATGACCTTTTTACCCTTACAATCCAAAAAACAAGTTTCATAATATTCATCAATTATAACATGGGATGGAATGCCCTTAATCAGAATTCCAATATTTCACAAACCAAATGAAACAATTTATTTATCCTAGAAACGTAACTTGAACACTATATATTAATGGGAAAAAAATGTCTTACTAGAGTGCAGTAGCATAAGTTATATGCCATCATGATTGAGGGATATAGAGATGCAAAATCCAATGTTGCAATTGGCTTCTCATAGAATCCTGCTCTGGCTTCCAAAACCTATACAACAAGCTCTGAGTATAATTTTTTTAACCCTATAGAATGTGAAATAGTGAGGAACCATATACTCACAGTTGCACCTTCATATGTCCCTTGTTCAGATCCTGCTTGTTTCACATTAGGAAGCACGAGATTCTTTTGTTTTGCTTTCCTTAGAAGTTGAGACAGCACCTACATACAGTTACTTAAATTTCAGAATCTAATCTTTCCATTAATATAACAATAAGCACAAAATCCAAAAAAAAAAATTGACCTTGATACTCTGTCCTCTAGAAAGGAGAAATGATATTGGAACACCAGTGACTCGAGCCATTTCCACATAATTGTAAATGTACATCAACTTGTCCAACAGCCGTTGAGGGAGATAAGCATCCTGTAATAGTAATAATAATAATAATAATAAATATTCCACTTTCTTCAATTAATTAGCAAAGAAAGAAAATTTTCTTAATCCCTTCACGAATTGTGATAGATTGCTTTAGGTAAAGACTAAAATATTTTGGGTTAAATGCAAGAAAGAGCAATGTTATCCATTTATAGCATTGTACTTTCAATTATGTTTTTATTAGGACATTATACTTTTAAAGTCTACCCAAATATAGAAGTTAAACTATTTTGTATTTGGGTATCACTTCTACAATTAGGTATAATTTTCAAAAGTACAATGTTGTAATAGGAAAAAAATGAAAGTAGGATGCTATAATGAACATATCAATCAAAGTACCTTGCTATTTTTGTGAATTTAATCCAAATGTTTTCGCAGTTGCAAGGTCATAATAAATCAAGGATTGAGCAACCATTAGTGATCACTAGTCATGTAGATTAATGAAAGAATGTCACCTTAAGACAATATACAGCCAATCTTCGTCTTGTCTCTGGGTTTCCATTCTGAAGATCAGATATAATTGAATGATGAACATCCTCTTTCTGCAAAATCAAACACCATATTGCCAAAACATTAGAATAGCATTACAATATAGAAGGGAAAAAACAAGACAAAAGTAGTTCAATCTACATCAAGAGAAAAGCATAAGAGGGTGAAGAAAAAAATATGCATTAAAATTATTGTGTCAAGAAAATGCACAGATTGATATTCATGTTTCCTTTTTCTCTTTGTTGTCTTTACTTTGTTGTATCTGTTGTTTATAATGATGAATTAAATGCAAAAAACAGCAATGTACTTTCATTTATTAGAGTATTATAGCATTCTACTTTCATTTTTTTCTATTACAACATTGTATTTTCGGTTTTTTTATTAGGTTGTTGTACTTTAAAAAATTAGCCAATTATAACGTTCTACTTTCAGCTTTTACTTATAATGAAAATTACTTTATATTTGAATCATATTGTTATAACTTATAATTGGGAAGATTTATCAAAGTAACAATGATGTAATAAAGGTAAATGAAAGTAGGATCCTATAATAAACAAATGAACGAAAGTATGTTGTTTTACAAAACATCAGATAAAAAGAATACCTGCTCATTAAGAAAGTGTGCTGAAACAGAATTCAGTGAGTATGAGCTTAACTTATAATCTCTTTGCATAGCCTGTAAATAAGACAATGAATTAAAACCTTATAGTTATCCCTACATATCAACTTACTTGTTCAATAACATTTTACAGAAGTAATGACCTGAAGTAAATCAAACTGAACTCTCCCTTCCAAAGTAACTTCTTTACTTTCCCTTGTACCATACTGTCTGCAATGTAAAACCAATATTGGGAAAATTCAGCATCATGAAGACCTTTCTTTATCTTAAAGAAAAATTCATGTTTCACAAATGCATGTGATGCAATCTTGTCCTCCTCTAAGACTGTGTCTGTTACACAGAACAGGACTGGATGGGACTGAACAGGCTTTCTAGGGCTATTTTCGATGATTAAGATGAGAAGGGCATTCACGTCTTTTGTGCAGATGAGAGGTCAACAGTCATATTCATAAGTTGCAAGAAATAAAGCAAACAATCAGCCATGACCTTGAAGAAAAAGTTGTATCTTTCACACGAACCCTGCTATTTCTGATGCGCCCCAATAATGGAAACTCAGTAATCCCCAATGTCTCCGCCCTCTGCAAGCAAAATTACATTTTTAGTCGCTTAGTAGAAAGGGTTATGTGTATGTGTATGTATAAACAGAAATATAAAGAATTTATAGTTTATACACCAAAAAAGAAGCATGACTACCTGAATCAGATATGGCAAGTCGAATTTGCAAATGTTATAGCCAATTATGATATCTGGATCAATTTCCCTGACAAAATCCTGAAAGAGAAAGAAAAGTTTTTCAGCTCCCTTGAACATAAAACTATGAATATAATATTTTTAAGCATATATAAAGGTACAAGAATATTACCCTCCAAGCCAGTAAAACTTCTCTCTCTGTGTCAAATGACATGACATCAACACCAACTATTGGTGAACATGACTTTAGGGTCATGACATTTCTCACAAATGGTTGTTCCTCTCCCTGAAGTGTGACCAGATTTGCAATCTAGTAAAAAGAATGCAATCAAGAACTGTAACATAACAATTTACTTGAGTAAATTTTACTTAAAAATATATATGAATTAAAACCTGAATAACAGGATCATGTGTAGGCTCAGGGAAAAGACCCTTTCGACCAGCACACTCGATGTCAAAACTCAATATGCGAAATGGAGCCATTTTTGAAAATTCTCCTTCTGGAGCATGGCTAATGAGTTCTGAATAACTATAATTTTTGTCAAGAAAAGTTATAATCTAATTTGGTTTAATTGAAATTTGAAAATGTATTTATTGGACACATGTGAAGAAGATTAAGGATACAGGCAATCAAACTCTAACTGAGAAGATGAAAGGCTCTTTATTGTCTTCTTGTATTTGTGAGCTGGAACTTCAATCCAATTGCCACCAACAATGTTGCAATCGATCATGAACCGAAGAACAAAAAGAACATTACTTTCATATGTCATGAAGCTTTTCATGCCAATGCCATCAATTTGTATCCCTTTGTCAAGAATGCCTGCCAAGATTCCATGGAGTGTTAACAAGCAATAAATAAACAATAAAGGACAGCATACATTGAAATGGCATTTTCAATGCATGTAGATAATAGAAGTACTAACTGAGATAAATAAAACATCTATAGTTTTGCAAATAAATGAAACTTTTACAAGAAAAAAATCTAGAGGTTGTCCACCTTACCTCGGCAACTAGCAACCATGGTTGGCAATGCAACAACAATTTTAAGAAAAGGCTGAGAACTATGTTGCTGATAGTACATGATGCTCTTTTTTTGAACTAGTTCTATACGATGGATAAACTTAGGAACATTGTTGCTCCTGTTGACTTCCCTCATCCTCCCCTGCACGAAGTTGAAAACATTTATTTGTTGTCCAATGACTAGGTACATGTACATCAATGTACATGGAAAGAAATAAAAGAAGTAGAACTTAATCAGTAGATGAAGATACCTCAAGAAGTTGATGAAAGCGGGATATGTCATCAGGGCCCATTCCAGAAGGGCAGCTAATATAGAAGTATGGTTCAAATCCATGAACATTACAGCATACACTATTCCCTAATTACAGGCCAAGAACCATCAAATCAGGGGAGATATGTGTGAGGTGTACCCCAAATATATAAATAAATTATAATGATACAGTTGCAGTACTTTGCGTTAGAGTAGTGATTTTATACAACACGTAGAAGAGAAAAAAAGAGAGAAGAGGAAATACCTTCCTTGGTTACACCAAATATTCTGATGATAGCAGCAGGACCAGATGAATTAGGTATCAAACCTTTGTGGCTCTCTCCAATCACGTAATCAATCTCCAATTGTTGAAAAACTACATGCCAAGCATAGAGGTAAGTGAAAGTCCAGAAAGAAAGTGTTTACTTTTGAGGCATTATTGTTGGTATAGGGGATACACCTTGATTTTAAATGTCAGTTTAATAATTTCGACATAGCAGATGGAAATAGATAAAGGTTTCATACAGATACTGCTTCATGTTACGATTTTCCTCAAGAAAATGTAATAATTTACCTCGATTTTATAAAGGAATACAACTCATTATGTTAATTGCACTTTTCATCGACGAATTTTTCGTTTACGGAATCCAGAATTAGATCTGTGGATTTCGGAACAATTTGTTTGGACGAACCCTAACGAAAAGTAAAACCCTAGAAATTTCAGTTAAGCAACAGCAATAGTAGTATAAATTACCTATGTTCTCTGACTGAGACTGGTACCCTGTAGATAATGCCGGCCGCTTCCATTTCTCAAGACGAGTTGCGAGGGCTTCCCGGTCCTGCATATCGCGGAGAATGAGTTCATCTTCGTCGATGAGGTTTTCTTCAATGAATACATCCTCGTCCATGTCTTCCTCTTCCATGGCGGGCTCTGCAGCATGTTGCTTTGGAGGTTGTTGCGACACTGGTGGTTGCTGCGCCGGCCGTTTCCTGCCGTTGCCCTTGTTCATGGTTGTTGAGAGTCTGTGTGGTGGCTGTGTTAGAACTTAGAAGCTGAGAGGGAATTGGCGGGGAGAAAAGAGTGAAATGGGCGCCAATTTCATGTATGTTTATAGCGAATGCAAGTGATGTGCACGTCATGTATTCTTGTATTCGATGCTTTTTAAATGATCCTGCTGAGTTTTTTTTGTTAGGGTTATTATTATTGTGGTTTAATCAATCAATCGCTTTAATAAAAAAGTACCATAATGACACGTGTTTATCTTCTCCTTAGCCCTCTTTTTCAAAGTGAATTTTCTAAAATGTCTCTTATGCTATTTTGATGCGTTGCTATTCAATACGTAACTTCATGATTTTAATTACTAAGATCCATAAGTCTCGTTAAATACATATTTTTTCTCTATTTTCTGCATTAAACCCTTAATTTTTTTTCCATCCGCGACAGTCATATCATTAAACCCGTAACCTTCTTCTGTATCCATCAATCGTTGAGTTGCAGATTCATTTCTTGAAAAATCTTCGTTGATTGCATCATTATCGATTTGAAGAGTATTCGATGAGCAAATCATTATCGATTGGGTAGGGCTCCAATCAACAATGCACTAAGGGTGAAGATTGAAAAATCAAATGACTGAGTGATTGTAGTGATGTCCTGCAAGGATGGTAAGGATGAAATTATGGATAAATAGGAAGTATGTTAGCTACACACCTGAGCAAGTTAAAGCCCTTGAAAGGCTCTATATGTAGCAATTTTGTTCTTCCGAATCTATTTTAAAATGGTGGTCTGAGTTCAACTTTGAACTTTTTGGTTGTTAATGATCTTTACAAATGCAAATATGCAAAGAGAAACAGGAAAAGGGTTTCCCATCTTCAGTCTGTGAATCAGAAGCTAACAACTATGAACAAGCTTATAATGGAGGAAAATGGTAGGTTGCAGAAGCAAGTGTCGCACCTGGTATACAAGAACAAATGATGTCGTCAACATACAAAAAATGCGAGACTTTTTTCTTTATGAATTTGACTTAATCTCTTAAAATATACATAATCAAAATTACTTGAATTGCAAGAGACTACTTTTCAAATTTAGGGAAAATGTTAACGATATACATGATCTTAGATTGTGAAACCTGAGAACATTAGATCAGTTCTAAAGACTATGATTGTGCAACAAGGGAGTAGAAACTGTGTACATGATTTTTGGCCACACATGGATATAAAATTGAACATTATACATAATGTTTGACAATTTTATTGATTGTATATTTGGCTGAAACTTACATATCTTTATTTTGGCTGGTACCCTTGCTCGTCTGGATAGGGATGCTCGAAATTATAAAAAGTATGCTACTTCGTTATTTTTTATTTGTTTATTTTTATTTATATCACTCGTGAAAGTGTGTTGTCAATTCTGAAGTTAAAAGTTATAGACAGCTCGTTTTGATGAAATACAATCAACATGTTTCTAGCTTTTTTGATCATCACCATTTATGATTTGTTAAACATAAGTATTATATATTTATTGACTTTTTAACACTTTTCTTTTCTAAATAAGCATAAAGAATTTAAGATGCAACCAACAACAAATAGGATTATTTGTTAATGAACAAAATTGATTCTTTATTTGCACTCTTTAATCATTTGGAGTATTAGTAACTAAAAGAATGCACTAGTGTCACACCTCGCTAATGCGGAAATACAGGGTGTGACAGTACAAAGGGTTTCATAGCAAAAGTTAAAAGACAACACCAACCATGGTATTAAAAATCATTACAAATTTGCAATGAGTTTGAACACCTTTTTTAAAAGAAATTACAATGTATTTAAAAGTCAACGCAGGCAAATGCCCCTACAAGTGTTGTGTCTCTGTGTACCTCTTACTAGATGATTCTTGAAAAACCATGTAAAACGAACTTCAATTATAAAAATAGTTGGTGAGTTCACATATTAAAAATAATATTGGTTTCATAAATCGAAATCAAAGATTTGATTAAAATTTCCAAGAATAAAACCCTAACTCAACGATTTGGATGACAACAACTCGACGAGTAGGAACTGGAAAATGAAACCCTAATTTCCATGGTTTTACACCTTATTTAAAGGTTCATTAGCCTCCCTATGCCTCCCTTACCGTCCCTCTTGAGCTCAGAAAACCCTAATCGCGCCTACTCTCCATTTGTAACGTCCGAAAAATACAACCCAAAAATTATTGTTTTAATATTACTAAAAACCACAACACCAAATGTTATATAATAAAACCATGAATCGTATGTCTCAAAATGTCATAGTAAATGTATCAATTCAAAACCGAAGTCAATATCATATCAAAATATCTGAATAAAACTCCCAGGAATAAACTACATTGTGGTGTGTGACATGCCATCAACCCGAGTTCTTCCCCTTGCTAGCGGAAGTACCTGAAACCAAATCTGAAACTGTAAGCACAAAGCTTAGTGAGCTCCCCCAAACTACCACATACCATACAAAACATATAAAACACATATTGGGCCTTGCCCACTGCATCAGACTGAAATCCGGAAACTACATCGGACCAAAGTCCGGAAACTGCATCGAACCGAAGTCCGGAACTAACCAGGGTCTTGCCCTCTGCATCGAACCGAAGTCCGAAAACTGCATCGGACCGAAATCTAGAACTAACCAGGGCATTGCCCTCTGCATCGGACCGAAGTCCGGAAACTGCATCGGACCGAAATTTGGAACTAACCAGGGCCTTGCCCTCTACATCGGACTGAAGTCCGGAACTGACTGAACATAGCATAGCATAAGCATAACAAATAGCATAAACACATATATTGCATACTGCATCGGACCGAAGTCTGGAACACATAACACAAAAACATGCTTGAATCAAAAAGACATCAAGCACATTGAACTACTGCGTCGGACCGAAGTCCGAAAACTACTACTAACTAAATGGGTCGGCACTATGGTCGTAGACCCATTTTACTGGAAGGAAAACTCACCTCGTAACACTGGCTGCTGAGATGCTAACTTTGAAACTGGCTGACTGCTGCTCCGGAACTCCCCGGCTACAATCCCATAAATACTAAATCGGACACTGATAACTGTTCTCAGGGTAAAATGACTACTTTACCCCTGGTCAAATTCAACTTTCAGTTGACTGGACTCGCCGAGTCAGGGCGTAGACTCGCCGAGTCCCTCCATTACTAGATCTGAACTCTAACTCACCGAGTCCATTCCCACTCACTGATTCACCCTAAACTCTCAAAAGGTGAAAAAACGGGGACTCACGACTCGACTCGTCGAGTCCGAAGAACAACTCGCCGAGCCCAAGCATGTCACTACTATACAGTCGATTTTGCTAAATTCTGGTGCATCTAATTCATAGATCTGGGTTCCTAGGATTGGTGTCACACGTAAAGTTTCTAACTTTACGTGCATGCATGCTCATAAGAAGCTCAAATGCCCAATAAAGAGCTAAAAGGGGAGATCTAGGTTTGGAATGGGAGTTTAGCTCAATAAAGTTGGCAACCTTGAGCTTAAGGAGTTCTTAAATGCTTAGATCTGAAACCCATTCATCTTAACTACTCTTAAATCGACATCAATGTCTATAAAATGGTTCAAAAACAACACTAGCAAGCTTTTAAGGAGATCTACATGATGACAAGCAAAGATTCGAGCTTTATACCTTAATGGAAACTAGAATGACACAAGAAACTCGGATCTTCTTTGCTCCTCTTGAAAATCCCTCTTCTATCTTCTTCTTCTAACTCCAAAATGCACCAAAATCCTTCACAAGATGAGAAATACTCCAAGAATGCTTAAAGGAAGGATAAGGTTTAGTAAGGGACGTTATGAGGGTGATGGAGGTTGATATTGGGCGCAAAGAGTTGTTTACATAGGGTGCAAACCCTTGAAATTAGGGTTTCATCCAGACTGGCAGACTCGTTGAGTCCAAGAATATGGACTCGTCGAGTAGCCAACTTAAACCGCGTGCAAATCCCGTCTCTACTCGACGATTCGGGCTACTGACTCGTCGAGTACCCCTTAAGAATTGAAAATTTACTTTATTTAAATCACATACCAGAAATGGGGCATTACAACTCTCCCCCACTTATCTTAGACTTCGTCCTCGAAGTCTGCTGTTGTTGAATATGAAAATAACTCTGGATAATGCTCCCTCATCTCTTCCTCGGTCTCCCACGTCCACTTTGAACCCTTTCAATGCTGCCACTGCACCTTCACTAACTGAACCACCTTATTCCTCAAGGTCTTCGTCTTTCGATCTAAGATAGCAACTGGTCTCTCGATATAATTCAGGCTGCTATCAAATCGAATAATCTCCAGGGGTACAACTGCTGACTCGTCCACCAAACACTTCTTAACTGAGAAATGTGGAAAGTGTTGTAGATCTGGATAAGCTCTGCTGGGAGATCCAATCGGTAAGCAACCCGACCCACCCAGACCAAAACCCTAAAGGGACCAATAAACCTGGGTTCCAGCTTGCCCCGCTTCCGGAACCTGATAACACCCTTCCAGGGTGATACCTTCAGGAGGACCATGTCGCCCACTTGGAACTCTAAGTCCGAACGCCTCCAATCGGCGTAACTCTTTTGCTGACTCTGCGCAGTTTGCAGTCTGCTACGGACCTGTTGGATCAACTTTGTGGTCTTGAGCACCATCTCAGTGCTCCCAATGACTCGCTGACCGACCTCGCCCCAACAAATCGGGGTCCTACACTTCCTCCCGTAGAGCATCTCGAAAGGAGGGCGGTCAATACTAGCGTGGTCACTGTTGTTATACAAAAATTATGCTAATGGAATATATGTATCCCAACAGCCACCAAAATCTAGGACACATGCCCGAAGCATGTCCTCGAGAGTCTGAATCGTCCCCTCGCTATGCCCGTCCGTCTGGGGGTGGAAGCGGTGCTAAAATGAAGACGAGTCCCCATCTCTTCATGAAACCACTTCCAAAACCTGGAAGTGAACCGGACATCTTGTGACAACCCGAATTTTTCCATCCAGTTCTGTCTAACACTTCATTAAAAGTCAAACTCATTGTTGTTATCTTTTAGCACAATTAGGAGTTTATTTGAGCGTTTTGAACCTTGTAGACTTAAGGAATAAGTGTCGGGGTTTATCTGTTGAATCTATAGCTCAAACAACAAGTCTGGAACATCTTAACCAGGAGTTCACGGCCACCACCATGGAGTTTATGGCCGTAAACTCCATGTGGGCCGTAAACTCCTCCTATAAGGTCAAGTTCTGGCCACTTTGTTCATTCCTTTCCTCCTCTTGGCCCAAATCCTCTCAAGTATTATCTCGATCTTCGTCCCCGATCTTCAAAACTCGAAAGCTTATTGTCTTAACTAGTTGTTATCGTGCATAAACTAGTAATCTTACATGATTTCATCCATGAAATCATTCCATTTTGTAGATCTTCAAGTTCCACCAAGAACACACACTCGTGTTCTTGGCTAAAACCGACCATTCAAGCTCCTATATCGTAAGTACTCTTGTTCTAACTCATTGTACACTAGGTTTATCATGTTTAAGGCTTATAAAACATAAGGAATCACAGGATTCAAGGAGTTTATGGCCAATACATGTTCTTGGGCCGTAAACCCCTTTTAAGGGTGCAAATGACACCCTAACCCCTTAGTGAGCCTTAGAACTTAGCATGGAACCTTATACCATTGAACTAGGGACTTCATTACACGATTTGGTACTTCATACCATGAGTTTACGCCTGTAAACTCATGGGGAAGTGGTCCCAGGGCCGTAAACACCATACAAGGTCATTCATGGACCTTAAACCCACCCAACCTCTTGTTTAAGCCTTGGAACACTTAACCACTTAAGTTATAATAGTTTTGAGCCTCATTTGGTGACCCAATTGAGAGTTTACGGCCAGGAGTAAACTCCCCTGGGCCGCAAACTCCTTAAGACATGGTCCATTGACCATAAACTCCCGTATAAGGCCTTGTACTCCTTTGTTGCAACCCGATAGCCTCCAAACACTTTGACCAAAGTGTTTTCCTCACATTAGGATGTTTATACATGTTCAATTAATGTAATAAACACTAATTATATATACATATGTCTTCATATGTTATTAGGATCATTGTGTGTGTTTAAGTCTTCACTTGACACCGAACACATGTCCGACACTTCCATCCGATCCACTCACTGCAAGTGAGTTCATACCCCTTAATTAACCTTTTATATGTTTTTAAATGTTTATAAATGCTTTATGGGGGAATACAAGTTGAATCATGTTTAGTTATTATATCAATCACATGTGATTAATATCTAGCATGCAAATGGATTTACTATACATTAACTGTTTTACCAAACAGATTTCTTCAAATCACTTTCTTAAACGTTTTTACATGTTTAAAACTCTTTATAAAACTGTCTTACATACTGTAAGTTTCCTTTCAAACTCTGTTACAAATGTGTTTTCAAACAAAGGTTTTCCTTATACATAAACTGTCTTATCAAACAAAATTCTTTCAAATCGTTTTATAAACTGACATCAAGTCATCGTTTCTTAGTATTAAACTTTCCAAAGGTTTTACAAAACTTCTTTTATGCTTTTATATTGTAAAATGCATGCCTAGATATGTATTGTTATATAAATAATGTTTAAAGGACTTAGGACGACTAGCTCGCTTTATTTCCTTTTCCTCGTTAGGATGTGGCCTTAGGGCATCGGTTGCTCGTACGAATGTCGTCTAAATATTAATTATATATCATGTATACATATATAGGTATAAAGGTTCCATGAGTCTGTTCAGTACCTTTGGGTAGCAAAGGTATACTGCTGGTTATACTCGTACGTCACTAGTAACTATAATAGGTGTAGTTTGGAGATACTATTTACCATTCCAAGTACAAGGAATCACACAAGAGTCAGTTTATTCATGAGTCTATACTAATACATTACATGTTACATGAATACGCTTACATGAATACGTTTACATAGATACGTTTACATAGATACGCTTACATGAATACGTTTACATATATACGCTTACATAAATACGTTTACATAGATACGTTTACATAGATACGCTTACATGAATACGTTTACATAGATACACTTACATGAATATATTTATATAGATACGCTTACACGATTACACTTACAATACACGATAATAGAGCTAACATAACAAGGTGCTATAGCATGGAACAGGTTCAGGATCTAACTATACCAATGAATCACGCTGCGTTGTGATTATTATATTGTGTATACATGATCATAGTAATGTGGATGTTCATGGCTTGTAGAAATGCAGGTTTGTGTTTGGTTCCCAAAATCTCCTGATAGAGAGCGTATAGTATGGGTTCTAGCCATCACATTATACCTTAACCCTCAATTAAGGCAAATTAGTACAAAGTAGTCACTTATTACAAATACTACAGTACTTACACTTTGCATAGGACAATTGCAAACGGATTAAAAATCCGGGTAATATATTATTAATACCTTTACCATGTGCCACATTCACATAATCGACGAGGTAGAAAATAATATCAATAGGCGTACAGTCTAGTCTTAGTAGAAGGCTACTTTCAAAATAGTATAGTCTTGGTAGAAGGCTACTTTCAAAACAGTATAGTCTTGTTAGAAGGCTACTTTCAAAACAGTATAATCTTGGTAGAAGGCTACTTTCAAAACAGTCTAGTCTTGGTAGAAGGCTACTTTCAAAACAGTCTAGTATTGGTAGAAGGTTACTTTCAAAACAGTCTAGTCGTGGTAGAAGACTACCTTCAAAACAGTATAGTCTTGGTAAAAGACTACTTTTTATACTACTAGAAATCATAGGGATTTGCTAGGGTGTTCAAACGTTTTCAACTACTTTCAAACAGTTCATACTTATACAAACTTTTTCCAAATGTTTACAAGTCTTTACTTTCCAGTCTTACAAATCAAAGACACATTAATACTTATGAATTCACCAACTTTATTGCTGATACTCGCTTTCAAAATAACTTGTATTCTCATGTCACAAATAGACAGGTACGACGACCAGGTTTTGTGAAGACGGAGAAATCAAGACTCCTCTTTTATTTTGATTGTTCATTATGTTGTCTTATACTATGAAAGAACACTCTTGTAAATAAAATTATACTATTAATGCAATGGATGATGTTGTTGCTTGTTTACTACTTTGCATTGTTGTGATACATTACATGACGTCCTCCGCCCCAGAATGTTTCCGCCGTTCTCGGTTTTGGGGCATGACACATCTCGATCTGATACTACTGATACAGGCACTCCATGTCGTGCCACTACCTCACGCACATAAATATCGGCTAGCTTCTTAGCCGATATACTCTCCTGGATCGGTATGAAATACGCGCTCTTGGTCAGCCGATCCACCACAACCCAAATCGAATCAACTCCACGTGCGGTCATGGGAAGCTTAGTGATGAAATCCATGGTGATATCCTCCTATTTCCACACGGGAATGTCTAATAGCTGCATCTTGTCATGGGGCCTCTGGTGCTCCGCCTTGACCTTCCTGCAGGTCAGGCATCTCTCCACGTACGAAGCTACGTCCCGCTTCATGCAGGGCCACCAATAATCGGGTTGAAGATCTCTATACATCTTCGTCACCCCTGGGTGGATGGAGAAACGAGACTTATGAGCCTCGTCCATCAACACCTGTCGTACTCCGCCCCAGTACGGTACCCATACTCTCCCATGAAGGGTCAACAATCCTCGACTGTCATAGTCAAAGGAAGCTACTCGGCCCACAATCCTCTCACACTTCTGCCTCTCCTCCTTCAGGCCCTCAATCTGTGGCTCTCTAATCTGCTTCAACAAGGGAGTAATCAATGTCATCCTCAAACAAATATCTCTGATTGGGGCTGCAACCGCCTTGTGGCTCAGGGCGTCAGCCACTACGTTGGCCTTACCTGGATGATAAAGGATCTCACAATCATAATCATTTACCACGTCTAACCATATGCGCTGCCTCATGTTCAAATCGGCTGATCCATGAGGTACCTCAAACTTTTGTGATCTGTATAAATGGTACAACGGACCACATAGAGGTAATGTCTCTAAATATTGAGGGCAAACACCACTTCCCCCAGCTCTAAATCGTGCATCGGATAGTTAGCCTCATGAGGCTTCAACTGTCTAGAGGCATAAGATATCACATGCTCTCGTTGCATCAACATTGCTCCCATCCCTGTGATTGAAGCATCACAATAGACTACAAAGTCATCCACTCCCTATGGAAGGGTAAGAATCGGTGCCTCACACAATCGCCGTCTGAGGGTCTCAAATGTTGCCTGCTACTCAGGCCCCCAGCGAAACACTACCAACTTCCTAGTCAGTCGGGTGAGCGGAACTGCTATCTTGGAGAAATCCTGGATGAATCTCCTGTAGTATCATGCCAAACCTAGGAACCTCCGAATCTCAGATGGAGACCTTGGGACCTCCCATTGCATCGCGACCTCTATCTTCGCCGGATCTACTAGTATACCCTTCTGGTTGACGATGTGCCCAAGGAACTGCACTTCGCACAACCAGAACTCACACTTAGAGAACTTCGCGAAAAGTCTCTCCCTCCTCAAGGTATCTAGCACCTCCCTCAGGTGCTCCTCGTGCTGCTCCTAAGTCATGGAATAGACCAAGATGTCGTCGATAAACACTATCACAGACCGATCCAACATCGGTTTGCATACGCGGTTCATGAGATCCATGAACGCGACTGGAGCATTGGTGAGCCCAAATGGCATCACCACAAACTCATCATGACCATAACGGGTCCTAAAAGCAGTCTTCTGCACATCTTCACCTCTGACCCGCATCTAATGATACCCGGAGCGCAAATCAATCTTTGAGAACCAAGATGCTCCCTGAAGCTGATCAAATAGGTCGTCTATCCTCGGAAGTGGGTAACGATTCTTCACCGTCACCTTATTCAACTCCCGGTAGTCTATGCACATACGGTGCGACCCGTCCTTCTTCACAAATAGGATCGGGGCTCCCCAAGGTGAACTGCTCGGCCTGATAAAACCCTTGTCTAGCAGCTCCTGCAGCTACATAGACAACTCCTGCATCTTTGGAAGAGCCAACCGATATGGTGCCTTGGCTATCGGAGCCACACCAGGAACCAAATCAATCCTGAACTCAAGCTGTCTCTCTGAGGTATCCCAGACAAATCCTCTGGGAATACATTTGGGTAGTCTCGTACTACTGGTACGTCATCGTCTGTCGCCTTGCCCTTCTTCTGGTCATCTAAAACATAGGCGACGAACCCCGCGCAACCCTGTTGAAAATAGCGTCTTGCTCTCGCTGATGAACAAAGAATCGGTCCGTGTTGTGGCCACTCACCCTGGATCAATAACTCTCCCCCACTGGGAGTGCGAACCCTCACTAATTTCAGTTCACAATCAATCACTACCCCATTGGGGCTCAGCCAATCCATGCCTACTATAACCTTATTCCCTCGAAAAGGAATAGGAACTAGGTCTACCGAGAACTGCTCATCGAATAACCGAAGCGAACACCCCTTATGCACTCTCATGACCCTGACGGTCCTGTCATCAGCTATCTCAACCTCAAGTGGACAATCCAGCTCCCCCAGAGCTCTGCTAAACCTCTTGCTAAGCGCAAGCGAAACAAATGATCGGGTAGCCCCCGAATCAAACAAGAATGTTGCTGAAATGCCTTCACCAAGAACGACCCTATCTAAAACACATAACCATAAGAAACAATTCATAACAAATAAAGAGATGAAAGGAAAATACATACCCGTCACCACATCAGGAGTCGCTCGTGCCTCCTCTGGTGTCATCTGAAAAGCTCTACTCTTCGCCACTGGCGCTTCGCTCCGGCCCTGGCGGTTGTCTGTGATCCTCAATGTTGCAGGGGCAGGTGCTACCAACTTCCCTGCTGCTGTCAAACTCGGAGACTGGGACTTTTTATGTCCCCTCTGATTGCAATGGAAGCAAATCAGATCAGATGTTGTGGTGGTGGTAGTAGCTGTACAATCTCTACTCATATGTTCGGTCCGGCCGCACTTGTAGCAACCGAAACTACCTGCTTTGCATGCCCCATCGTGCAATCTCCCACACTTGCCACACCGACATGGCTCTGTTGTCCTCTATATCTGTGATCTAATACCTTGGGCTTTTTTCCCAAACCCCCAGTGCTAGATGTTGCCTCTGGCTTCCTCTTCTTCTACATATCTAAATCAATCTCTTTCTCACGAGCCCTAGCAATCATGTCATCCAGCGTTTTACAGATGGACCAACTCACAAACCGGCGGATATCACTCCGCAACATCTCATGATAATGATCCTTCTTCATTTCATCATTAGCTGCGTACTAAGGAACAAGAAGAGCCCTCTCCCTGAACTTGGCAGTAATCTCTGCCACTGTCCCTGTAGTTTGGGTGAGATCCTGAAACTCCCTGGCTAACTGTTGCACCTCAATAACCGGTGCAAACTCGGCTCTGAACCTGGTAGTAAAATCAGCCCAAGTCATAGCATCAAGTGTTGCGTCATCCCCGATGACATGCCCAATCTCCTCCCACCAATCGCGTTCCCTGTCCTTCAGAAGATAGGATGCTAGTCTGACCTTGCCCCCCTCGGGACATCTGCTGGTGCGGAATGCGTTGGCGACATCTGCCAACCATCTGGTACTCGCAATGGGATCTCGCACTCCATGGTAGTCAGGGACTCCACAAGCTATGAACTCCGTGAACATGATGGTGCGCGTCCCCATCATGGTCGCCACCTCAGCACGGAATGTGCTCAACCTCTCATCCATCGGCTCCAAAATACCCTCCTTGATCGAACCAAAGATCACAGGAGTCTGCTCAAGTATGATACGAGTAATCTCTGAAGAGAAAAACTCCCTCGTCTGCTCATCCAAATGCTCAGCCCCCGATCCTGATCCTGATCCCTCACCGACACCTGAACTGCCGCCTGCTGGTCTAGGGCGTAAAACTACCATTCTGAAAACACATCACATCAAACGTCAGAAACACTGATATATCTCGAGGGATCGCTACTACTACAGGTTTCCTGGTCTCGCCTCGGCCTTCCTTGATTCAATCCTCTGCTTTCAGTAGTACGAGCCCATACTACCTTCTACATCTATCCGTACTTTCCTCAAGAATTGCCTCGACTCGACCAAGTCACTACTACTGCTACTGATATCTGCTACTCTCGTCCTAGGCTTACCCTAGGGAAGTCTCCAACCCAAACCAGTCCTCAGTTGCTAAAGGCCTCCTTGTAATGCCAATTAGCCATCACTTGAATACCATCACATGTGATGAGGCTCAGGTAATCCTTCGAGTAAAAGACTCGTCCCCACAACGGTTAGACTCAAACGAGAGATGCGCAATAGGGCCAAATCCAACACTTTGAGATTATTCAACCCTAATCACAAGTGACGTAACGTATTCACCTAATGGCTAACTCCAATCACTTAGAGTCCCACAAAGCACAAAGCAAGCAGCATTCGGACAAACGAACTACTCAAGAAAATCTATTCTCATAACGAGAAACTGTACTAGCTTACAATGCTAAGCTCATACTATCAGGCATAACTTAAACATGCTATCCTACTACTGTCTACTCAATACTAGCATGCAATTCTCATAAAGCTGAAACACATATAGCAGGCACATAAGGCATCATTCCTAGATCCTTAGTCCTATTCTAGCATGTTGTTCTACTGAAACTAAAACCGATAATCATAAAATAAACTTGTATGGGTAATCTGGGAGTACTTACTTGAGCTCGACTGATCGCACGCACCACACCCTTTTATCCTTTTAAGAAAACTCTTTTTCTTTTTAAGTTTTTTTTTTCAAAAATTCTTTTTGAAAATGTTTCTCTTTTGAAAATCTTTTACCATTTCCTTAGTTTGAGTTCAGACACACTCGAAAGCGTGCCCGAATCCCTCAAACCAAGGCTCTGATACCAACTTGTAACGTCCGAAAAATACAACCCAAAAATTCATGTTTTTAATATTACTAAAAACCACAACACCAAATGTTATATAATAAAACCATGAATCGTATGTCTCAAAATGCCATAGTAAATGTATCAATTCAAAACTGAAGTCAATATCATATCAAAATATCTGAATAAAACTCCCAGGAATAAACTGCAACTGTGGTGCGCGCCATGTCATCAACCCGAGCTTTTCCCCTTGCTAGTGGAAGTACCTAAAACCTGTTGGGTTTTGAGCAATCTAACACTCCTAAGTGTACATGCAACCCTAAATACCTTGGATCTATGTTTTCTCTATTATACATGCAAATATCAACTTTCCAAGGTATTGTTCTATTCTAGCATACAAAACTTTGAATAACACAAGTTAGAATAACATACCTTTTGTTGGTGCTTGTCTTCATGAAGCTTGAGTGCCTAGTGCCCCAAGTGTGACACCTCAAATGGTTCACACAACACCATAAGCACTTGGAATAACTTAGAGAGAAATTAGAACACTTCAAGATTCGGCTTGCCCTCCATGCATATCTAGTGGCCGATTTCTCACATCAATAAGATGCTTATATAGTTGTTACAATTAGGGTAAACCCTAATTGTCATGGATTTCCATTTCCTTGGATCCATGGGTTCAAATACACCATGGAGCATCCAATGGGTTTGAGCCCAACTTGATAATCCATGGAGCATTAGCCCACTATATATGTAACAACCGAAAAAAATACAACCAATTTTAAATTTTTCAAAAACATCTCGATTCCATTAAATCTTTACAAAAAGGTTTTCAATACAAAACATTTAACGTGTTCCCAGAATCACAATACTATGAAATCATGAGGAGCGGTACGATCACGCCTTCGCCTTGCCACAGTCTCCTGAAGAACCTGAAAACATGAAACCACAACTGTAAGCCCGAAAGCTTAGTGAGATATCCCCAAAATACCAACCACAAATACCATACACGCATAACATGCCATAACATATCCGATCACAGAACAGCCATGCACTTCGGGTCTACTGTGGGACTGGTCCGCCGCATCGGCCTACAGTCCACCTGGTCCACCCTCTGAGTCTATCCACATACATCGAGTCTACAGTGTGATTGGTCCGCCCACTCCCGGGCCTTCAATCCACCTGGTCCACTCTCTAAGTCTACAATATGACTGGTCCGCCCGCACCGGGCCTTCAGTCTATCTGGTCCACTCTCCGAGTCTACAGTATGACTGGTCCGCCCGCACCGGGCCTTCAGTCTATCTGGTCCACTCTCTGAGCCTTCGGCACGTCTGGTCCGCCCTTTCGGGGCCTACAGCCTATCCGGACCGCTCGTTGGGCCTTCGGGACAACCGGTCCGCCCTGGGTATCTTGGCCTACAGCACACAGCAGGACCCGCCTCAACCCAACTCTAGTCCAACAACCATGTGCACATATACATACAATCATATAGCAATTCACAGTCAACAAGCAGATCAAACAGATCACATAGCATATCATCATCCTAACCAGGATACCGACCTAACAGGTCACTAGCATAGCATCTCCCTATATCTCAAGGTACCGATCTCAAACAGGTCTCTATGTGCCATCCTAGCTCTCGGGATGCAAACATAACATAGCAACAACATAACAATAACTACCCGGATCTCAATCCGATAAGGGTCGGCCTTGGTGCCTTAGACCCTGTTGATATAGTGAGGATAACTCACCTCGAAACTGCCGACTGAACAGATAACCTAAGCTGCTCCGATCACTGATACGATCCCCACCACTGGACAACCACCAATGCACTGAACTCAAAACAATAATCAACAATTACCAAAATGCCCCTGGAAACCACTTGTCAACCCTTGGTCAAAGACAAGGTCAAAGTCAACCCCTGACTGACTCTACTCGCCGAGTCAACCCGATGACTCGCCGAGTCCCCATACACAGAACTTCCCTCAATCCACGACCTAACTCGCCGAGTCACCCCGAGACTCGCCGAGTCCAACAACTCTGAGTCCACTCGCCCACAACTCACCGAGTCATCCCTTGACTCGCCGATTCTCGACTCAGCCAGAAAAATATTGGGACTCTTCGACAAGACTCGCCGAGCCCAAGAACAGACTCGCCGAGTCTAAGGCTATCTTCAACCTACTCGCCGAGTTGTTCATACAACTCGCCGAGTTCCAGGCCATCTTCATCCAACTCGCCGAGTTCCAGCTCATCTTCAAGCAACTCGTCGAGTACACCCATGTGACTCGCCGAGTACCACCGGTCTGAGTCCATTCAGAAGCATTCCAGGCCATGCAATTGCTCCAAAACATAGATCTAGCCTCCTACAACTCATCCATCACGTAAAGTGGCAAACTTTACGTGAATCCAAAGAGATCTATGCATTTTGCACATTAGGGCTAAGGTTTTGGGACATGACAGCTTTATCCAACACTCAACACAGGGACTTTCATGCTCTCTGATCCTTCTCCATTCCAGATCTGAGGTAGCAACCTCAAATCTAACCTCTAGACTCCAATTACATCCAAAGACAAGCTCCCCACAAACCCCAAAATGAAGAAACAACATAACAACAGCCCAAGAACGAGATATTACCTCCAAGGAACACCCCCAACTGCAATGAAGCTCGAAACCAAGCAAAGCCCCTTGCTCCAAGCCTTCAAACTCCCAAAATTCCTTCAATCAAACACTTCCTTCAAGCTCCCAATGAGATATGATCACTCACACACGAAGGCTAAGGGTTTCTGGACTTGAGGATGAATAAAGAGGTTGAGAGAGGGCTGTTATGTTCTTTATATAAGGCTCAACCCCGAGAATTAGGGTTTTCTCCACTCAGCGCCTACTCGCCGAGTCCATCTTACTGACTCGCCGAGTCGGATACTTAACACGCGACCCAGTCGCGACTCTACTCGCCGAGTCCACCCATGGACTCGCCGAGTCACTCTTTCCCAATTTACTCTTTTAGCCCTTCTACTATACTCTTGATATTTCGGGATGTTACAATATAAGTATGTATGATTTACACAATCAACCCATATATTTAATTAGTCTTCTTTTGATCACATAATTAATTCTAAATCAATTATTGATCAATACTAATTAAACAATCTTATTAATATATTAGAACTTATAATATATTAATAAACCTTAAGTGTTATTTCTCTCATTTTAGTCTATCCAAGTGCATGATGCCATGCAACCCAAATGAACCATGCCAGGTCGGGTCAAGTCTTACCAATTATAGTTATGGACTTAGACATTAATCCAACAGTCTCCCACTTGGATAAGTCTAAAACTATTATTGCAAGTATGACTTCATAACCCAACTAGCAATCGTAGCTCTCAAAAGCTTTTGTTGATCTATGACCTTGTCGATGAACTCTGACCTCTGTCAATGACTTGTCCATTAGATAAGTGATCATATATTCCTCCATTCTAGATATCATATGGACTGAGACATGGATTATAATCATTCTCTCTGTCCATTTGTTGTTTCCCGATTTCTGATTTATGACGATTGACTAATTGAACAAATCAAATCAGTCCAGGCCCGGCCGAGCACTTACTTTTGTCATCACTAAATCATCGAGGGGCCCACAGATATCGCTTTTATCCCGAAGGTAAAAGGAATGGATAAACTTCGACTCATATGCTTGTACTAACTATTTGTTGAATCATACACAAAGGCACGTTTTATAACATCAAGTTACCAATGCGTTTACGTGCAATCAATGTATAACCAACTCATAGTCAACAACTCATATCTCTAGGTTTGAAGAATATAAGATATTATCGTCTCATGATTCACTCGTGATAAAATCCATGAAGTGAATCCAAATAAGCGTGGGTTGAATCCAATACTCAGCCCTTATGAGTACTCGTGAATGTTGTAGCAACTATTGCATTGTCTAAAGCACTTCAGACAAATCATACAAGCCAAATTCACGAAAGTCTTGATTCATATCTACTTCCAACATATGACCGACTGTGGATGGTTTGAATAACTTGGTCATTCGGGAGAATGACCTAGTTATTCTGAAAGTCAAAACATGCAAAGTGAAACACAAAATAATACTAGTCCTATATGGCCTCAACACTTTGAGCGTAAATAAAACACCTTTTATCTAAGCACCATATTGATCACTCATTATTCGTGTTTCGATTAATCAACTTAATACTTGAATTGAAACAGTAGTGATGCCATGCTCCAAGCATGCATACTATGTTTCTCTAAACAATAGCTATGCCACACTCCAAGTATGCACACTATGTTTACATGTGGTCATCTCTTTGTGAAATGTATATCAATTGAACATGACCTCGATGATTTTCATTTCACAATCCCAATCCTTATTGTAAATGCAAGAATACCAAGTTCTTGTCATTTACCGTAATCTATGCAATGATCCTCTTGTAATGATATTCACACAAGTCACAAAGACTTTGCAACAAGCATTACAAAGTATTCCAATGGAAAGCAATTCCATGGAAATGAAGTCTCAAATTCAAAGTATATTCCTTTGAACATACTTCTTTGCATTAAGTTCTTTAATCTTACACAGATTCAAAGAATAACTTCCACCTATGGAAACAATTGCATATTCCCATCTTGACCATCACTTTTGAACAAGAGTTGCCTCTTTCCAAAATATGTCAATACGATCCTTATTCTATACTTCCAATTTTCCATGAGTAACCAAACTTTGGAAAACCCCAAATTGTTCTCGACAATTGCTTAATCATCTTAGTCATATCCAATTATAATCCTTTTTCCCTTCTTAACGCCCTAAGCATTAGGAAAATTTAGGATGGATGAATATTATAACACATGCAATCGATCCTATATTCGAAGCATATGGGATACGATTCATGCTATAAAATTTTTATTTGCCATGTTCTCATAATTCGAGCTATGAAGAGGGATGCCGTAATCATAATCGAATTTTGAGAAAGCAACATATATAGAAATTCCTTATGTTGAACCATTCCAACATAACATTCATATATATATATATATATATATATATATATATATATATATATATATATATATATTCTTGACTAAAGTTGATTAAAATCTCAATCTAAGCTTGTAGAATTGGAATGAAGTATAGATTTCTCTCCCTTAATTATAGTAAAACAACTTTTTCAAAGCGAGTTGAAACTTTTGTTTTCTATAATTAACATTGCTAACTTGCAACATAATCATCATGCTCCCACTAGCAGAATGATTATTATCTAACTAGCATAACACTTTATGCTCCCACTAGCTTTGACATGTACCTAGAAATCAGTCAGATTTATGATACTAGATTGCCTTGATAAGACTTTATCAAATCATACACCTGGAGTCTAATCCTTTCCTTAGATAGCTCACATGTGAGTCTAAACCTTTGCCATTCTCATTAGTTAGTGTGCCGGTTAACCACGCACGCTCCACTAACGACATGAGAATGCAAACTTCACACTTGCTATCCACTTATATCTACTTAGTGAAAGAGTTTCCTCACTATCATTTTCATGAATCGGAGAGAAACCTTATGACACTTAGATTTTGATGGTGTATGTGTTCCTATCCATGTGAATTTGACATAACCATAATCACACGACAAGGTTAATGACAAATCCAAATTCATATGGACTGAACTTGTGCAGTCTTAATTTCTTGCCACCTGGCAGCACAAGGGCCTACCATTGCTTCCAAGTTGTTATGCAACCAGTTGAGAACTCTCATAACTCCAATGCAAAACCAAATTTAACTGGAATGGGCACATAATATGTCAACACGATAGGTTACAAACCTCAAGTCGTGGTCTAGTGATTAACAAAACTCTTGATTAGTTCTTGAATCTATCTTAAGATCCTTTTAAGACTCCCACTGACCTCTTGACATATAAGATTCTCTTTGTCAAGAACCATTCCTTGACAAAAATGAATATTCAAGAGTTAGTGCAGATTCTTATCAAGTTAAACACTTCTCACAATTGGTCTTAGTTGGTCTTTGTTTTATCCAAAACATCACAACTTACCAATTTCAAATGTACAAGAGTAAGAACACATTTTACTCTGCATTTAACAAGTGTTTTAAACCTTTCTTAAGATTATGTCACTCAAGGCTTAATCTTGGAGTATGACTCTAAGATTTAATTTTGGAACGAAGTATAATTTATCTTTTGATCTAACCATTTCAACAACTCACGATTCCTCTCCTTAGCCAAACAAAATGAACTAAGGTGTCCTTAGAGGATCAATTGTGACATGGTTTCATAATCATTAAGATAATCATAAAACAAGATACTCAAGTACTCTCCCATCTCTTCAGATTAGAGAAACTTTTATCTTTCTGCCTTATTTGATTCTTCTTACTCATTATGTCTGTCATTGAAACTTCTCCAATGATCCAGAACTATACTTAAACTTGTAAGTATAACCATATTTACTAAACTTTAGTAAATCATAATGAATAACCTTATCAACTTTGTGGTGGACCTGATCAGCGCACACCCAAGTGTATTCGATCCTTTTGTCCTTCACTTGATTCACATATACATGTGAACAAGGAATTAGACTTAATTTGCCAAATATATAAAAAATTCTCATGATCATACAATACAAGTTGCATGATTCCAAGTTTCTATCCATCTGAAACTTGGGTGATGAGAATCTTTCCTTATTTGGTAAATTATGACACTTCCACTAATGAAAGAATCAAATCCATTTACCCATATTGCTTATCAATGGAAACATATAACCAACAATTTTTCACATATGCCATTGACTTGGTACCCTTAACAATATTACCTAATCAATGTGCCGGTTAACCACAAACGCTCCACCGATCTATAATAAAGTCAAGTTACCCTTTGCCACTCTTACTAGTCCATGTTAGTGTGCCGGTTAACCACACACGCTCCACTAACGACTTGGTAAGGTACAAAGTGTAATTTTATGGGCTAGCACCTTTTCACATTTTCCTAAGTAACTAAGATTGGGAATTTACAAGTGTTTAGTTACTTAGTATTTTTCATTATACTTTTAATGAAGGGAGAATTATAGTCCATTCCTACCCGTTCGGCTAACGACCTTCCACCAGTTAAGGAAGCGGTGGGTGAGAGTGGACACCCATTAAACTGCCATTTTATAGACAGTAACCTTATACCCCCCTTATAGACCGGCTTCGTGAATGAGGCCTACTAACGGTAAGAATGACGCATTCTTATACATATCTATATAATTAAAATTATAATAATAGTATAAGGGTTGAATTTTAAATTTTTTAAAATTTCAGTGTTCAATTTGGAATTAAAGTATACATGAGGAGTAACTTTTCAAATTCCAAAACTTGAGGGCAAGTTTTGAAACTATTTCAAGACTCTTTGAATCATAACTTATGAGTTTAATGGTTCATTAAAATGAAGACTCTTCATTTTAATGTAACCCCTTGTTCTTTAAAAAACACTTTAAAGAAGTGTCTCTTCAACATCCATAACTTGAGGACAAGTTATGGAGTCATTAAACTATTTGATGGAAAAACTCTTACATTTTATGTAACCTACAAAACTTTTATGAGTTTTTAAGATTCATAAATATGACTTTTCACATAACTTGAAGAGAAGTTACAAAAACATATTTTATGAACTTCTTTTAGACTAATATGGATTGAAAACAACTAAAACATAATTTTTCCATTATCAATCTAAACTAACTCATAAATCAAGGAATCATAAAATTCTTGTAAATTCATAACTTGAGGACAAGTTATGAACTCCATACAATTTTCAACAAGATCATGAATTATATCAACAAACAATTTGCACACAATTCCTATGATCTAGCAAAACTCATAAGCATGATCATTCATAATCAACAATTTTCAAGAATAACATGAACACATATAAACTTGAAACTTTTATTATAGCATTGAAATTGGTTTAACATAATCATTACCACATTCAAAACAAGTTTTATAAGCCCAAAACAGTCAAAGGTAATGATTCTAGACCAATTCCAGCACCAAAACTCGAAAATATGCTGTCTGGGGGTCCAACTCGTCGAGTGCATGAACAAACTTGGCGAGTTGGATGCATTTTGCCTTGGAATCGTCGAGTCCCTTCATGGACTCGGCGAGTCTGCTAGGCAGACAACACCAAAAGTCGATTTTTAAGCAGTTTAAGCAAGTACAACAAGAAAACAAGCCTAGGCTCTGATACCACTGTTGGGTTTTGAGCAATATAACACTCCTAAGTGTACATGCAACCCTAAATACCTTGGATCTATGTTTTCTTTATTATACATGCAAATATCAACTTTCCAAGGTATTGTTCTATTCTAGCATACAAAACTTTGAATAACACAAGTTAGAATAACATACCTTTTGTTGGTGCTTGTCTTCATGAAGCTTGAGTGCCTAGTGCCCCAAGTGTGACACCTCAAATGGTTCACACAACACCATAAGCACTTGGAATAACTTAGAGAGAAATTAGAACACTTCAAGAATCGGCTTGCCCTCCATGCATATCTAGTGGCCGATTTCTCACATCAATAAGATGCTTATATAGTTGTTACAATTAGGGTAAACCCTAATTGTCATTGCTTTCCATTTCCTTGGATCCATGGGTTCAAATACACCATGGAGCATCCAATGGGTTTGAGCCCAACTTGATAATCCATGGAGCATTAGCCCACTATATAAGTATGGATGATTTACACAATCAACCCATATATTTAATTAGTCTTCTTTTGATCACATAATTAATTCTAAATCAATTATTGATCAATACCAATTAAACAATCTTATTAATATATTAGAACTTATAATATATTAATAAACCTTAAGTGTTATTTCTCTCATTTTAGTCTATCCAAGTGCATGATGCCATGCAACCCAAATGGACCATGCCGGGTCGGGTCAAGTCTTACCAATTATAGTTATGGACTTAGACATTAATCCAAAAAAACCAACACTGAAACTGTAAGCACAAAGCTTAGTGAGCTCCCCCAAACTACCACATACCATACAAAACACATAAAACACATGTTGGGCCTTGCGCACTGCATCAGACCGAAATCCGAAAACTGCATCGGACCGAAGTTTGGAACCTGCATCGGACCGAAGTCTGGAATAAACCAGGGCCTTGCCCTCTACATCGGATTGAAGTCCGGAAACTGCATCAGACCGAAATCCGGAACTAACCAGGGTCTTTCCCTCTGGATCAGACCGAAGTTCGGAAACACCATCGGACCAAAATCCGGAACTAACCAGGGCCTTGCCCTCTGCATCGGACCGAAGTCCGGAACTAACTGAACATAGCATAGAATAAGCATAACAATTAGCATAAACACATATATTGCATACTGCATCGGACCGAAGTCCGAAACACATAACACAAAGACATGCTTGAATCACAAAGACATCAAGCACACTGAACTACTGCGTCGGACCGAAGTCCGAAAACTACTACTAACTAAACGGGTCGGTATTGTGGTCGTAGACCCATTTCTACTGGAAGGAAAACTCACCTCGTAACGCTAGCTACTGAGATGCTAACTTTGAAACTAGTTGACTGCTGCTCCGGAACTCCCCGAATACAATCCCATAAATACTAAATCAAATATTGATAATTGTTCTCAGGGTAAAATGACTATATTACCCCTGGTCAAAGTCAACTTTTAGTTGACCGGACTCGCCGAGTTAGGGCGTAGACTCGTCGAGTCCCTCCATTACTAGATATGAACTCTAACTCACCGAGTCCATTCCCCCTGACTGATTCACCATAAACTCTTAAACGGGGAAAAAACCGGGGACTCGCGACTCGACTCGTCGAGTCTGAAGAACAACTCGTCGAGTCCCAAGCATGTCATTACTATACAGTCGATTTTGCTCGATTTCGGTGCATCATATTCGTAGATCTGGGTTCCTAGGACTGGTTTCACACATAAAGTTTCTAACTTTACGTGCATGCATGCTCGTAAGAAGCTCAAATGCCCAATAAAGAGCTAAAAGAGGAGATCTAGGTTTGGAATGGGAGTTTAGCTCAATAAAGTTGGCAACCTTGAGCTTAAGGAGTTCTTAAATGCTTAGATCTGAAACCCATTCATCTTAACTACTCTTAAATCGACATCAATGTCTATAAAATGGCTCAAAAACAACACTAGAAAGCTTTTAAGGAGATCTACATGATGACAAGCAAAGATTCGAGCTTTATACCTTAATGGAAACTAGAATGACACAAGAAACTCGGATCTTCTTTGCTCCTCTTGAAAAGCCCTCTTCTATCTTCTTCTTCTAACTCCAAAATGCACCAAAATCCTTCACAAGATGAGAAATACTCCAAGAATGCTTAAAGGAAGGATAAGGTTTAGTAAGGGACGTTATGAGGGTGATGGAGGCTGATATTGGGCGCAAAGAGTTGTTTAAATAGGGTGCAAACCCTTGAAATTAGGGTTTCATCTAGACTGGCAGACTCGCCGAGTCCAAGAATATAGACTCGTCGAGTAGCCAACTTAAACCGCGTGCAAATCTCGTCTCTACTCGACGATTCGGGCTACTGACTCGTCGAGTACCCCTTAAGAATTGAAAATTTACTTTATTTAAATCACATACCAGAAAAGGGGCGTTACACCATTTTTGTGTGTTAAGAAGCTTGGAAGGTGGATTTTGTGAATAAAAATTGAAGTCTAAGGAGCCTGGAGCAAGGAGAAGCTTGTGGATCTTATTTCTACTTCATCTTGGCATCATATTGAAGGTAACAAGTCGTTACCTTGACTGTTCTCTAGCTAGATCTCTCCATACAAAGGTTTAGGGCCATTTTCTAGTTAGTTGTGGTTTATTTCGGGTATTGGGCATGATATGAAGTTGTAACTTTAGATCTGGACTCCTCTAAGCCCTTATAGTCATAAAGTTCAAGTATTTGGCAAGTTATGGCCTTCCCCTTACCTGAAACTTCTCCCTTAACTTGGTTTTGGCATTTAGGACCTTGCATGTACGTAAAGTTTGCAACTTTACGTCGAAACCATGACCTAGGAGGTTAGATCTGCAATTTGGAGCTTTAGGGTAGCTTAAAAACGTCTGAATGAGAAATAGACCGAAGGAACTTGACAAGTTGCATGGCCAACTCAACGATTCAGATGAATATTGGTTGTTATTGGTTTCTACATGGACTCGGCGAGTAAGTGAGATGACTCGACGAGTCAGTTAGGGTTTTCCTGACATGTGGACACCGCATGGACCCGACGAGTTGTCTGGAAACTTGGCGAGTCAATTAGGGTTTTCACGATTTCTCGAGTTCTGGAAGGACTCGACGGGTCGGTGAGCTACACTCGACGAGTTGGGTCAACATGGACTATTGACCTTGACCGTTGACTTCGACTTCGACCAAGGGTTGACCAGTTTGACTTCTGGGGGTATTTTTAGTAATTTGGGAATTTATGCAAGTGGATCATTGTTGGATGTAGGTGTTTGAGTTGGAGCTGTATTTGGAGGAGTTTGACATTATCATCCCGAGCTAGTTGTGAAGTAAGCTTTCCTCACTGTACTCAAGGGTTGAAAGCACCAAGGCCGACCCTTTTTGATGATTATCCTGATATGTTTTATGCTCGAGTGTCGTATGATCTGTTAAATGTGTATCCTGGTAGATAGGATGTTACTATGTTATTATGATCTGTTAGATCAGTATCCTGATAGACAGTATTTTATTATGCCGTTATGATCTGTTATATCGATTTGTTTGTCTATGTACTGTTATGTGATTATCTTATATATATGTGCACATGTTTTATTAGTGGTTGAGGCTTGTCTGCTTTGTGCAAGAGCCAACAGACCTGGGCGTTCCTGTTGGTTTAATACAAACATTCATATGTGTGCATGCAACCCTAATTGGATATATGTTCTCACTATTAGACATACAACTTTATGAACAAAAAAAGAAACCTGGCATGCTTCTACAATTTTCGAAATTTACATAGAATAATAGAATACATACCTTTTTGTTGTTATGTAGTAATAACAACTTGTTTCTTGATTCTCCATGGCTTCTAAAGCAATTACCACAAGTGTAGTACCTCTAATGGCTCACAAACACTCTTGAGTGAAAGGATGAATATGAGAGAGGGGATGGAGGGTAACAAGCTCACAAAATCGGCTCTCTAGGGTTTCTCCAAGGGGTATAGGATTTTGAGTGCCTTAGGGTGCTATTTATAGTTGAAGTCAACTAGGGTTTCAAAGTGGAAACCCTAATCCCTTAGCTTAGGTCCTAAGAAAACCCATGGACTCCTTTCCTTAAGCCCTTGGACGAAAACTCTTAGATCCTTCTAGGATTTTTGGCCAAACCTTGATAAAGGTGATCCAATGGCCCAAAGTCTAAACTATCAAATAATTACAAAATAGCCCCTACACTTTTAATTAATTCCTTTAATCCCAGAATTAATTCCTAATTAATTTCTGATTAAATATTAATTAATAATATGATTCCAATTTAATATATTATTCATATAGTACATTAACAAATCATATTTATACCCTAATTTATTATTCTTAACAATAAATCAGTCTCTATCCTCAACAGTCATCCCTTCTAGTCACTAGTATGAAGGCAACCCAAAAAGACCATGCTACAACCGGGTCAAGTACATACCAATATACTTATGGACTTAGACACTAATCTAACAGTCTCCCACTTGGATAAGTCTAATAACTATAAATGCAAGTACGACCTCAGGATTCGATTAGCAATCGTAGCTTTCATAAGTCGCTGTCGAACTCTGATCTTATTAGTAACCTGTCCTTTATATAAGGGATCGTATAGTCTTCCATTCTAGATATCTGTGGACAATTACATGGAACATAGTCATACTTATTGTCCAGCAGTTTGTTTCTCGATCTCAGATTTTGTCTGACATATAACTTAATTGAACACATCAATTCAGTCCCTGACCGAGCCCGACACATAAGTCAAACCAAATCATCGAGGGGCCCAGATGTCGCTTTTACCATCTTAGAATAAAGGAACAGATAAACTTCGACTTATATGCATTTTCCATTCACTCATCAAATCATACACAACAATGTGTTTTATAACATCAGGTTATTGATGCATTTACACATTATCAATGCACAACCAACTTGCAAACAATAAACCACATATCTAGGTTTTAAGACCATATGATATTATCGTCTTGTGATCACTCGTGATAAATTCCATGAAGTGATACCAGCAAGCGTGGGTCTAATCCAATGCTCAAATCTTATTCATAAGCACTCATGAGCGTTGCAACAAACTTTTGCTATATCTAATACACTTTAGACATTCTACAAACCAATTTTAGACATTCTACAAACCAATTAATGACAGTCTTCATTTATACCTACTTCCAAAGTATAAGCGAATGTGGACTGTTCGAATAATCTTATTATTCAGGAAGTCAAAACATGCAAAGTGAAACAATAGATAAATAATTAACATAAGATGGTAACTTTACTCATAAATAATACTTCTTTATTTAATCATCAAATGTCGATTACACTTTAACTATTACACGCTTTGAAACTATCTAATCTAAACTAATATCGTCATTCAGCCCAATGCTCCTAGCATGCTGCAAGTGCTTAACCCTACTTAGTCCATTCGTAAGGGGATCTGTTGGGTTATCTTCTGACAACACCCTCTTTATTACGAGGAGTCCCTCTTCCACCCGATGTCGAATAAAATGATATTTCCTGTCGATATGCCAGGATCCGCCATGATCCTTCGGTTCTTTAGTCAAGGCAACCGCTCCTTCATTATCGCAAAATATCTCCATAGGCTCCTTTATGGTTGGCACAACTCCAAGGTCTCCGATGAAGTTCTTAAACCACATCGCCTCATTTAATGCTTCACTCGCCGCTATGTACTATGTTTCGCACGTTGAATCAACTACGGTCTCATTCTTGGAAGTTTTCCAAGTCACTGATCCTCCATTTAGGGTAAAGACCCAGGCCGACTGAGAATGGTAGTTGTCCCGGTCGGTCTGAAAATTGGCGTCACTATACCCTCGCACCCCTAAGTCATCACTCCCACCGAGAACTAGAAATCATTCCTTGGTTTTCCGAAGGTACTTAAGAATATTCTTGACTGCGGTCCAATGTGCTCTGCCAGGGTTTTGTCGATTGTAGGGTTGGTGGAAGTTTCATGGATGGTTGGGTTGTGCAGGGTCAGTCGGTCAGTTATGAGATACTTAGCCTTCCTCTAGGATTGAGGATTAAGCGATCGCCATGCATATGTATATTGTCAGGGCGTTATGATGACACTTTAGACAAATATGAGTAGGTGTGGAAGTTAGTATGGGCTCGTACTATTGAAAGCACATGACATATACGCGTAGCAAGGAAATTACAACCCATAGGGTTTAGTCGGGAGTTGGTTCCCTATTATTTATGCGGATTATCTGATATTTTCCTGGTGTGTTTTCAGCATGGTGGTTACGAGGCGTTTTGTGACTGGATCTGGATCAAGATCAAGATAGGGCAATCAGGGTTCCCCAACAGCACCCAATACTATCAGCCAGGAGAGGTCAACATTGACAGAGGATCGTGTCAGGGAGATCATCCGCGAGGAGGTGGTCAAGATTGTCCGGTGTCTAATTCCGGAGATGTTTAGGTATATTAAGACCAACATGATGGAGTATATGGATGACAGATATGCATCCCTTGCTGAGAAGGTTACCGCAACAGCTACAACAGCCGTAACAACGACATGGGAAGGAGCCGGTCAGGCTTTTCAGTACCGACACTTCGATAACACGAAGTCCCTGACTTTTGATGGGACTCAGGATCCAATCATAGCCATGAGGTGGTTGTCTGACGTGGATGGATGTTTCTTCACGTGCTCATGTCTTGTTGACTAGAAGGTCAGATGTGCCATGAATTTGTTGAGGTCCGAGGCAAAGGACTACAGTCCAATGTGCTCTGCCAGGGTTCCTGTAACACTCATAAAAATCAAGCCAATTCAAAACTTTTTCAAACATCCAAAAACCATTAGTTATTACAAAGTGTTTTCAAAATAGTTTAATATCATAGTAACCCAGAACCCATAAGTCCAAAACACGAGGATGTGTACGGTCACGCCTTCGCCTTGCCAAGACATTTGGAGTACCTGAAAAAATAAACTGAAACCATAAGCACAAAGCTTAGTGACTTCCCCCGAAATACCCATATCCACAACAATACACATATGACCATAAACAACATAATATGGGTCCAGTCAACCATCGGGTTGGAATACCCCAGGCCCACAACCAACAGGTTGGAATGCCAACATACTATGAGTCCAATCATCCTCGGGATGGAATACTCACTGCCCATAACCAACAGGTTAGAATGCCCAGGCCTATTGGCCTCTGCACAAAGCAGCTAAGCCTCAACCGCGAAACAAACACGTGCACATACACCATATATTCACATAACAGTCTATAGACAACAACCGATCTAATGGATCATACCACATAGCACATAATTGTGACAACCCAGAATTTTCATTCGGTAAAACCCTAGAATTCAATCACTTCTTATTATAAGTTAATTTCATTATTTCTTATTTTAACAAATTTAGAGTTCGTTTGATTATTTTAATATTATTCTTTAAACGAACGGGTGTAAGAAAGTGTCGTCTCGGGTTTTGAAATTTAGAAACCGCAAACACCTCGTGTCTTAGAAGTTCACGGCCAAACTTTTATGTTTGGGTCGGAAAAACTTCCAAAAATCGTGAACTCATGCTTAAGCATGAGTTTACTCCTCAAGTTAGTCACTTTTCACTTTTCACCCCAAAAGAGTAAACTCAAGAAAACCTCCCAAGTAGCAAACTAGAAACAATTCAAGATCTTCAAAGTTGTAAGTGTTCTATTCATTCCAAGTTGATTAAACACTTAATCTAGTGTTTGTGCATCTATTCATCCATTCATTTTTGTGTTTTTGATTAGATTTACAAAAACACCAAGAACACCAAGAACACACACTAAGTGTTCTTGGGCTTTTAGCATATTTCAAGCTTCCTTATAGTAAGTACTTCAATCCTTGAGTCTTATTGAGTTAGTATTACAAGTTAGCATCAAGAAAATATGCCAAGAACACATGGAACAAGGTGTTCACAGTCCAAGAATGTTATTGGGCCGTAAACACCCAATAAGGCACCAAAGTGTGCCTAAGTCATTAATCTAAGCCCTAGTTGGATGGTTAAGCCTTCCTTAACATGTTTGAACCTTCCCTTGATGGGTTTAAGGCTTGAAAAACACCAAAGAATGCCATGATCATGTGTTTACAGTTTAGGGAGCTCCCAAAACCGTAAACACCATTTAGTGTGTTTATTTGGGCCATACTCCTTCCTTAGACCTAAAAACTAACATAGGCAATTACCTTGATGAGTTAGGGACTTGAAAACATAACAATACCAATTTCCATATGGGTTTAAGGTAGTAAACCCAAAGGGAAATGACCATGAGGCCGTAAACACCTCAAAAGGGGTGTTTTGTTGCCTTAGTCCCTTCTAAAGTCCAAACCACCAAGTAGAAATGATTCAAAGGACTTTCAAATCCTCAAAACAACTTATGGTCAAAAAGAGAGGAGTTTACGACCGTAAAATCTGAGTTTACGACCATAAACTCATTAGGTCAAGGTCATGAAAACCGTAAACTCCAAAGGAGTTTACCCTTGAACCCCAAACACAATAGCAAGGTCCTTTAGCACTTAGATGCAATCCTTATGACTTGTAGCACTTAAATAAGGTGTTTTACATGACTTAGGATGTCTTAACTTTGTCAATTACTGATTTAAAGTCTAATTGGATACATATATGTGATTATATGTTAACTAGGATCATTAAGTGTGAACAAGTCTTCACTTGTCACCTAGCTATCCTACATCATTCAGTACATCCAAACCACCATCTACAGGTGATTTCATACCCATTAATCAATGTTTAAATGATTTTAAATGCTTTAATGGGGGGGATACAAGTAGAAAACAACATGTTATTAAATCTTTCATATGTATTTATAACTATGTTTTCATCCAGCAGATTTCACATACTTCAAAATGTGATGCATGAAATGGTTTTCTATCTTAAAAATACTTTGTTATCAAATGTATACTTTTGAAATGTTTATTAAAATGACATCAAGTCATTGTTAATTATTGTTCAAAACTCATAGATGTTTTACTAAACCATTTTTTTTACCTTCCTGAACAAAACTATATATATACACTTATGTTCTTATATATGTATTGATGTTATAGTTTTTCATCCTTCATTCAGTTTCCCACACTCTTGTGTAGCAAGGGTGTATAAACCTACTTGAACAACCAATTACCTTCCAGTTAACTATTATAGGGATAGTTAGAAGATACAAAACATTATTCCTATTACAAGGAATTACATCAGAGTCAGTTCATTCATGAGTCTATACTATACATTACATGTTACCTGAATACACTTACATGAGTATGCTTACATGGATACACTTACATGAATACCTTACACGAATACATTACATGAGTACCTTTACGTAGATACATTTACCTATATACACTTACATGAATACTTGTATCTCGATTCATGAGGATGATTTATTAGTACCTTCTGTGTAAATTGTCCTGCCTATCCCAGTTCAACGGGATATCTAGAAGGGACTAACCATTCTGAATCCCACCTGTTAGCAACAGTGGTTGATGAACATCTACAGATGCCTACGGTTATTACTTATACTAGGAGTACCTCTACGGGACTAACCATTCCTTGGGCCTACTGTTCGCTACAGAGGTTGATGAACATCTACGGATGCCTACGGTTAATACTTATACTAGGAGTACCTTTACGGGACTAACCCTTCCTCCCACCAGCTGTAGCTACAGAGGACAATTGAACAATCTACGGATGTTCAAAGGTTATACATTTCGCTAATCGCGATGTCGTGTTAATCCTAATACAAAAGGATAACAATTACATTAGTACATTTTCCTATTACTTTATTTTGTGATACATTCACATAAACGATGAGTTAGACTAAGTGCTGTTAGTATTAGTCAAAAAAAGGAAAAACTATCATTTTTACTTACAAAACATTCGGGTCTTGGTAGAAGACTACATTTCATACTAGTAGGAAACAAGAAGGGATTTTCTAGGGTTTTCATACTTATATCAATTGTTTCATTTAAAGATTTACAAGGCATTCATAACAGCTTTCCAAAACAAGATAATGACACTTAAATACTTATGACTTCACCAGCTTTAGGCTGATACTCTCTTTCAAAATAACTTGTATTCTCAGGTCACCAGTAGACAGGTACGATGGCCAGGTTTTGAGAAGACGGAGCACAAAAAATACTCGTCTTTTATTTTGATTGTATTTTTGGTGTCTTATTACATTGAAAGAACACACATGTATTAAAACTTTACTTTTAATGCAATGGATGATGTTGTTGCTTGTTTACTACTTTACACTGTTGTGATACTGTACATGACGTCCTCCACCCCGGAACGTTTCCGCCGTTCTTAGTTTTGGGGTGTGACAATAATACCATCCTATCTATCAGGATACCGATCTAACAGATCATACCGCATACCATATAATATTATCCTACTCTCTAGGATACCGATCTAACAGATCATAACAACATACAACATCCTATCTAACAGGATACTGATCTAACAGATCATAACATCACATAACATGACCAGATAACAATCCAAAGGGTCGCCCTTGGTGCCTTAGACTCTTGAGTATAGTGAGGATAACTCACCTGACACTGTTAAAGTCTCGTAGATAAAACTATAGCTGCTGGTTGACAGCTTCCCGAACTGTCAGCATCAAACAATACCCAATTAATAATTGATTCCAAACTTAAGGTCCAACTCACACTTCAAAAGTCTAAAAGCCAAGTAATGGGCCAAGGCCCAACATATGGCCCAATTTTCAAATTGGGCCCAAACCTATACATGGTCTTTCCTTAAGGCTCATCCATTTATTCTGGTCCAAACTCTTGGTATTCCCATGGCCCAATATCACATAATCATACATTGCCCAAACTATGGTCCATTTATGGCCCAATTTTCCAAATTGGGCCTAACCCCTCATATGGGCCTTAACCTAAAGCCCATCAACATATTCTAGTCCATATGACCATTCTTGGATGGTCCATTAATAATCCAATTACCAAAGCACAATAGAAAGGACAACACAAATCCCGAGTGAAATTAGGGTTTCACATAAAGTGACAACTAGGGTTAAATGTTTCTCACTTAACCCATTAAGGACTTAATCCATTAAGTCCCTTACTTTACTAAATAATTCATATGGTGTGATTGGGCTTAATACACAATTCCATTCCAATGAACCAAATGTGGTTCCCGATAAGTCCAAGCCCATAATCCCAAAATTAGGGTTTTCACATGAAATGATGATTAGGGTTAAGTGTTTCTTACTTAACTCATGAAGGACTTAATCCATTAAGTCCATTATTGCCTTGAGTTAGTTTGCCAATGATTATTATTTAATATTTCAAGTTTATTAAATAATTCTCGTGTGTGCGTCCCGATCAATTTCCATAACTTAAGGTTTTATGCTCTTAGGGTTTTCCAACCCAATACCAGTTCATTAGTCCATTGGTTGGGCTTTCAGATCACATTGGGCCTTATTGGCCCATTAGGGCTCCATTGGGCCCACTAGGGTTACTTTGGTTCCATTAGGATCTATAAATGAGGAACATCTTGATCATGTCTACATACTAGACAAAGCAGTTTATGGGTTAAAACAAGCACCAAGAGCCTGGTACGCAACACTTACAATTTTTTTGAAACAATCTAAATTTAAACAAGGACCAGTTGACCCCACGTTATTTCGCAAGAAAGTTGGGAAACATCTTATGCTTGTTCAAATTTATGTTGATGATATTATTTTTGGCTCAACCGACCCAACATTGTCTACTGAATTTGAAAATCTCATGAAGAGTCAATTTGAAATGAGCATGATGGGAAAAATTAATAATTTTCTTGGTTTAAATATATGACAGAACAGGGATGAAATTTTAATCAACCAAGAAAAATATACAAAGAATCTGCTCGAAAAGTTTAGAATGACAAACAACACGAAGCTTAGAGTACCAATGACAGTGGGAACAAGACTAACTCCTTCGTTAGATACTCCTGTTGTTGATTTAACACTTTATCGAAGCATGATAGGGTATTTATTGTACTTAACTGCAAGCAGACCTGATATTATGTTTTTAGTATGTAATTATGCTAGGTATCAAGCTAATCCCAGAGAACCTCACTTAACTTCAGTGAAAAATATTTTTCGCTATCTTAAGGGGACAATTTCGTTAGGAATTTGGTATCCTTCAAAATTGGGATTCTTCATTCAAGCTTTTTTAGATTCTGATATAGGAGGATGTACTTTCGATAGAAAAAGTACAAGCGGTGGATGTTAACTATTGGATGGAAAATTGGTGAGTTGGTAGTCGAAGAAGCAAACTTGTGTTGCTATATCAACTACTGAAACTGACTATATTTCAGCTGCTACTTGCACTTCGCAAATCATTTGGATTCAGAGTCAACTTTGAGATTATGCTATAAATATAAAAAAGATTCCCTTGTATTGTGATTCTCAAATTGCAATTCGCATTTGTCATAATCCAGTACAACACTCAAAGACAAAACATATTGCTATTCGATATCACTTTATCAAAGATCATGTGGAAGATGGGAATATTGAAGTACATTTTGTTAAAGCCGATGAGTTGAAAATCTCTTTGATCGTTTAAATCTTACACAGGTTAATCAGAATAATGAAAACAAAATAACAAACAAGAGAATGAATCAATAATGAGCTGAATGATTCAATAGATTCACGCCTCAACAGAGCTCGATGAAGAACTTCCACTATAGAGGCTTTTAGGGTTACAATCGATAAAAAACAATGATCGCTTTGAATAATCGACTCTACAGCTACGTACAAAGATGCATGCAAGCATCTATAAATACTAAACCCTAATAATTAAATCACGGATGGACAGACCCAATCTGGATACAAAACTGGGCTAATGACCGAGCCCAAGACGCAACACATAATGGACCCAACAATTTCCCCCTTTGCGTCAATTGGGGCGAGACTCTACTTTGGCTTATTGGATCCTGCTGCATCAACCTTCTTCGTGGTTTTGAACAGACAAGGAATGAGGGCAAGAAGAGTTCGTCGGAAATGAATATACTAGTGGACCATGTCATTGAAGTATTTCTTATCATCTTCAAAATTTTGCTTACACCAATTGATGATCCCCAGAACATGCTCCAGACACGAAGTGGTGTAAGGATGTTTTTCATCTAAAGTGAACAGACATTTTTGGCCTTCTTTCCTGGTGAACATAACCGAGTTTCGCTTCGGATCAATCCTCCCCATCTGCATTTTATTCAGATCACTTGCAGAACCGACTGGGGAGATGGTGGGCTTCTTTCTAAGTACATTAGCAATTTCCTGATCCAACTTGGCAACCTCCAAGATATAAAAAATCAACATCCTCTTGAAGTGATCTATGATTGGCCCATATTCAGTTTCATTTGTGAGGAGGATGTTATGCAAGATGATCCAATCGTGAGGATTTAGGTTAGGAAGATCAGCGAGAGAAATGGCATGTTTGGCTTTATCTGACCCCCTAAAGACTTTGAATCTGACGTTCGTGAAGTTACCCTCCCGAAAGGGTTTGAGGACCCGAACATTGACAATCTTCTGTGCACTCCATGTCTGATACTGAGGCTGAGCAAACCTCAGATAGAAATCAATAAGTTCCCTATCAACCTTCGGGTGAGGATGAGGGACTTCAGCTATGTGGGGAAATGCATGAAAGATAAATGCCTTTCGGGTCATGGGCATGTCGAATTGAGACTCAACAGAATTAGCCATGTCCAAAGAGATCAGAGGCTCAAGCCAGAGGATGCTGGGGGACTCGATAGCTTATTTGACAAGCTTCTCAAGAGTCCATGGAGGGAATAGGGTTTTTCGACTTTCAAGGAGATCATGAGCCTCCTTCATCCTCTTTTCATTTGCTTCGGCCTCCCTAGCAATCCGAGCATTCATGTCCAGTTCCTTGTCCCTGGCCTGTTTCTTCAAAATACCAGCAATGGTTTCTTTGGCTTCGTCTCCATCAATGTCATCGAGAACCTTTTTGCCTTTGTCTTGAGCACCGAACCTGATGCATGACCAGTTGTTGGTGGTTCGGTTGCTTTAGTTGGAACTGATGAAGAAATTGGAGGCGGTTGGGATTGAGCTGTGGAAACAGGAGGAGGTTGATATTGATTACTGCCCTTTGAAGCTCCTTCTCCCCCTTGTTTTGGATGGACCACTTGCTCAGGAAGCCCCTCAATTCTGCTAAGCATGGCAAGGGCAGGAGCAAGTTTCTCAGCAAGAGTTCGCCTTACTGAGTAGTTGAGAATTGGGTCATGCACTTCAATGATGTTCGAGAGGGCTCCGTGGACATCCGAAACACAACTCTTAATCACAGCATGCTCGGACCGAAGAGAATCAACCTCCTTCTCAGTTTGGGAAAGTTGAAGACTCTTGGTTTTTAGCGCAGTTGTTTTGCGTGCAAGCGCATCCATCACAGAATTTTCCGTGGCAAGGTCTTTTTGGAGCTTGGTCAGGCTATCCTCAATGGTTGTCTGGAAGGATTTGTTGTCTACTTCTAGGGTTTGACGAAGACTGGCGAAGTGGTGCTGTTCTGTTTCAAAGGAAGTAGCCATCTTCTCAACAACCGAATTAACCTTCGCTGCATTAGATTCGGCTGCCCCTGCAAAGACTCCAAAAAGAGGGTAGCATCTCGAAATAGTTTTTCGACTTTTATGGTTGCAGCAGCACAAGCTTTTGTTGATGCATCTATAGCAACAGTAGCAGAGTTGATGGAGGCTTCGTGTGCCTTGGTGAAAATATCGATCATCCCCTTAATGGCAGCTTCCGTGATATGGGACCGAGAGGAGGAGGAAGAAGCGACGAGATTATCAATCTTCTCATGAAGTTCCTTGATGTGCGTTTTGGTAACAGGAGCATCATCATCATCATCGCTCTGAACCTGGTAGGGACTATAGTAAACTGAATCGAAAGTAATATCTTCCCCTCCTAAAATGTCTCGGTTTCGGCTGAGTGATTGGGAGATAAAGGCGATGTTGGAGGTTCAGTTGTGGGAGTAGGTTCGGGTGTGGAAGTGGGTTCGGTTGTAGGTGTGTGTTCGGGTGCTGAAGTACGATCCCCCGTATCAGATACGTTGGTTTGAACTCCAGTGGTTGTTGTTTTTGTGGCTTCAGAGAAAATGGGAGGTGGTATAGGAATAGAAGTGGGTGGAATATAAGTAGATGAAGTTATGGGGGGAATGGAAATAGAGGAGGTTATGATGGGAATGGAAACACAGATAGTGATAGGTGGAGAAGAGACAGGTTCTGTTGTGACTGGTACCTCATGTGAAGGCGAACGGGGAGGAGAGTCGCCTCAAACCGACTCCTCTGAGTCTGAACATTCATCCTCTGATTCACTTGTGGAAGAAGCAAGAACAAGTTTTCTTTTAGGCTGTGTTTTCTTCTTCTTCGGTGGAGGTGATTGGATTGCCTTTGTTGATTTTCTCTTCTTAGGAGTAGGGCCTTTCGCCCTTTTAACCACTTTCTTTCCTTTCCCTTTCTCTGGTTTCTTGCCCCTGGTAGCAGGTTTGTCTGCGTCGTTGATGGACTGAAGCATCTCTGCAGTCAGCTCTCTCGGACCCGAAAGAGGAAACTCCTTGTAGGTCTTGATGATGTGGCTCTCCTCTGATACACAAGCATACATGGACTCAGGAATTGAGCCAACAAAGATGAACTTGGAGGGATCAGTGACGATGATCTTTGTAGTGTGGAACACACCAATCGAGGAGAGTGGAGAAGTGGCCATAGTGGGGACATGATACTTGTCCATTGCCCATTTGGTGACGAGCGTCCAGAACATGGCATAGGAGATTTCAGTGTGTCGAGAAGTAGAGACGAGGCTTTGAATCAACTGCTGCCAGAGAACCGAGCCATAGTCGAGGTTGATCCCATTGTACAACCCATAAAGAATTGTCATGAACAAACGACTGGCCCCATCAGAACCCGCACTCCTATCAGATAAACCTTTGAACAAAATCGTGAAGAAGCCGTTCCATTGAGGAGGAAGGCATGACTTCTTGAACTTCGTAACAGTAGTAAGGGTTTTAGTGTAACCCATGTTGTAAAACATGGAGAATAATTGACCCATAGAGATCGAATTAGGGTTAACCCTCGATTCGTCAGGTTCAAACCCTAGAAGCCAGCAAAATCGTTGCTTTGAGATGGAGGTTTTGGTGTCAAGGATACCGAAGTAGATGCGATCAACGGATTTGTCGTAGTGAGCTGTGGAGAAAATCTGGGATAGACATTCCATAGGCACAATTTCAACCTTGGAGAGTGCGAGAATTAGTGGAGAGTATTTGAGACACTCCACTATGGGATACATGAAGGCATCATAGGAGATTAGGGTGAGGTCGATGACCAAGCTTTGCTGAGGTTTGATCGGGAGAATGTTGGATCTAGAAGATGTTTCATGAACAGAGGAGGAATCCGCCATTGTTGAATGCTTCGAAGAAGAAGATGAACAGTGGGAGAAAAATCGCCTTTGTTTGCTCTCAGAAATTTGGGTTGCAGTAAAGAGGTAAAACAACTAAGGTTTAACCCTTTATACCGGGTATGGAGGTGAGAGAAAAATTCGCCCTCAAATCCTCTTGAAACGTGAAACGGTTCCTGAATTGATTTAAACGTGACAGTTGGCGACCCCGATGATTACGCATGAGAGAGAAAATCGTTTCTGTTTAGCACGCCTTCCCACCAAATCCCTTTTTGAATTCTTGAAACCTTTAATCTTCCGGCTGAGTCATCATCTTATCTTTTAAATGAGCTGTCATCATTAAATAAAATCAAAGACTTAGAAAAACCACAACATTCCCTTGTTGAGTATATCATTAAGAACCGAAGCTACATAAAGGAAAGTAGCTTGTAGAGAACCGAACCAGACTTTTGGAAAATGAAAAAGATTTTCGTGCATAGAGTTTCAAAGATAAAGAAATAAAGCAACATCTATGTGGGAATTTGTGATGTCAATATAGACACAAAACAGTGGATCCCGGGCATGAATCTCTTCCTTCAAAGTCAAGAGAGACTTTAAAGTGTCTGTGTGGTTTCCCGTTGAATTACGATCAAGCACTTGTTAAGAGGTGTTGAAAGACATCTTTTGATGAGGCTTAGAAGGGTGGCTTTCGCTTCAGTTCAGAATTCCGGATCTTGACATAAGACCGAAACCGAACGAAGTACCTGTGAGACCGATGTGGTCTGTTGAACAAGTAGGTTTAGACTATATTCAGTGACTTATTGGAAATGTTTGGTGTGAAATCTCAAAAAAATTTAAAACTGGATTCTATGGGAAGAAATGTTATGGTGTATAACAATTTCATAAGAATCACACAAAAAGAAAAATAGAGATTTCATGGTACAAACATTTGGGTGGTTTCGTTAATTCATGGGTGAAAGCTAAAGCAAATTTAATTGTTCCCTGTCAATTCATAATGGGTATTGAATTTTGGGTTTCACTTAGCACGTAGTGACACGAAGCTAATATCATAAACACATAGATTGTGTAACCATAAACCTCAGTGGTTATTTATGAGAGTCTCAAGTGTTACATTTATGAACCGAAATATGATGGAGAAAAATGTTTGAGGGTTGTAAAGAAACCAAAGTACCTCTGCTATAAAAAGAATGACCAAGCAGAAAACTCTTAACTCATATGAGAAAAGAGTAAGGTAGCTCATGATTATAATAAATTTAGCAGCCTAATTGGGAAGACGAGGTTTGTATATACCCAGTCAATAAGGCTTTATTCAAAATCAGTTGAGGCTTTGGACAACATGCAGCAACATGCTTCTAGGGACACTTAGCTAGTATAAAGTGTGAGAATGATACTTGCCCCATCAATATTCTAGAAACCGTTAACATAAACAGAAGTAGAGACAAAAGAAAGAAAATATTTTTGGAATTTTGATATTTTTGTAAAGAGAAAAACAAAACAAACCAAACAATTTTTTTTTGAACCGAACCAGAAATGGACCGAACGCTCGGTTCATTTCGGTTCCTTAAAAAAATATTTTTGGATTTTTGGAAAACAATTGTACAAAAGTATACAACCAAAGACATCACCTTTTTGAGATAAGCGAAAACAAGTGCAGTGGGACCGAACCCGAAATAAACCGAGAGTTTGGTTCATTTCGGTTCCCGTGTGAACCGAGCCCGAAATAGACCGAGCGTTCGGTTCATTTCGCTTCCAACTTTTAGTTTTGAGAAGGTGTTTTTGGTACTGACTCCGATTCCATCATACCTAGGCCTTGTAGGATTTTATTAAAACTTGCTTCAGGAAGGGCTTTGGTGAAGATGTCGGCCAGTTGATCAGTGGTTCAAACAAAGTGAATTTCGACGTTTCCATCTTCCACATGATCCTTAATAAAGTGATACCTCAGTGCTATATGCTTGGTCTTGGAATGATGCATTGGGTTATGACAGATCCTAATTGCACTTTCTGAGACGCAATATAGTGGGATCTTTTTCATATTGAGTCCATAATCCCGGAGTTGGCTTTGGATCCAAATCACTTGTGATGTGCAGGAAGCGGCTGCAATGTACTCTACTTCAGTTGTAGATAGAGAAACACATGTTTGTTTCTTCGATTGCCAGCTAACCAACTTCCCGTCTAGGAATTGGCATCCTCTTGTGGTGCTTTTTCGGTCTAGACCACATCCTCCTAAGTCTGCATCTGAGTAGGCTTGAACGAAGAAACCTGAGTTTGAGGGATACCAGAGACCGAGAGAGGTGGTTCGCTTCAAATACCAGAATATATTCTTCACTGCCAGCATGTGTGGTTCACGAGGATTTGCTTGAAACCTGCCACAATAGCATACTGAAAACATTATATCGGGTCTGCTAGTTGTGAGGTACATCAGGGAACCAATCATTTGGCGATATAACGTTATGTCGACTGCCGGTTTTTCCAAAGATGGTGTGAGCTTGGTGCCGAACGCCATAGGGACTTTGACCTTTGAGTCTCCCATCATGCCGAATTTGGCAAGGAGAGTCTTTGTGTATGCTTCTTGGTTGATAAAGATGCCTTCGGGTCCCTGTCTAATATTTAAACCAAGGAAAAAGTTAATCGGACCCATTGAGCTCATTTCAAATTTAGTCTCCATCAACTTCCTGAATTCAGCTGTTAGGCTAGGATTCGTGGAGCCGAAGATGATATCGTCGACATAAATTTGAACGATCATAAGGTGGTTACCTTCCTTTTTACGAAAGAAGGTTGGGTCAACCGAACCTTGTTTGAATTTAGACATCTTTAAAAACTTAGTTAATGTTTCATACCATGCCCTAGGAGCTTGTTTCAGACCATAAATTGCCTTATCCAAGATGTAGCAGTGATTTGGATGCTTTTCATTTACAAAACCAGGAGGTTGCTCCACGTACACGGTTTCTTCAAGTTCCCCATTCAGAAAGGCATACTTCACATCCATCTGGTAGATCTTCCCGGATCACCGCCTGATAGACAAGTGGAGTTTAGAATAGACTTGTTACCAGGGACGACACCAATAGCAAAAACACCTTACCGATTAGCACTGAAGGAGATGAAGGAGCTGATGATGCAACTTCAGGAGTTATTGGACAAAGGTTTCATTAGACCTAGCTCATCACCCTGGGGAGCTCCGGTGTTATTCGTGAAGAAGAAAGATGGAAGTATGAGAATGTGCATCGATTATACAGAGCTGAATAAGGCAACGATAAAGAATATGTATCCATTGCTGAGGATTGATGACCTGTTCGATCAGCTACAAGGTTCAAGTTATTTTTCAAAGATAGACCTAAGGTCAGGATATCATCAGCTAAAAGTGAGAGAGCAGGATATCGAGAAGACTGCATTCAGAACTAGATATGGACAGTACGAGTTCTTGGTTATGTCGTTTGGACTAACAAATGCTCCAACAACATTCATGGATTCAATGAATAGGGTTTGTAATCCGTTCCTTGATAAATCCGTGATAGTGTTCATAGATGACATTCTGATTTACTTGAAAAGCCAAGAGGAGCATGGTAGACACTTGCAAGAAGTGTTGGAAGTGTTGAAGAAGGAGAAGTTGTATAAAAAGTTCTCCAAATGTGATTTTTGGATTCGAGAAGTCCAATTCTTGGGTCACATGGTCAACCAAGAAGGGATAATGGTTGATCCAGTGAAGATCGAAGCTGTGATGAAGTGGGAACAACCGAAAAGTCCCACGGAGATCTGAAGCTTTTTGGGATTAGCCGGTTATTACCGAAGGTTTATCCAAGACTTTTCTTCGATCGCTACTCCATTAACAGTTTTGACCCACAAAGGAGCTACTTATGCATGGAGTGATAAGCATAAAGAAGCATTCGAGAAGCTAAAGAAAAAGCTATGCGAGGCACCGATACTTTCTCTACCCGATGGAGTTGAAGACTTTGCTGTTTATAGCGATGCGTCTGGGGTTGGATTGGGTTGTGTTTTGACCCGAAGAGATAAGGTGATCGCATATGCATCTCAACAATTGAAAGAGCATGAAAAGAACTACCCGAATCATGATTTGGAGTTGGCAGCGGTAGTATTCACTTTGAAGATATGGAGGCATTACCTCTATGGCACAAAGTGCAAACTTTTCACTGATCATAAGAGTCTCCAATATCTCTTTGGTCAGAAGGAATTGAATATGAGGCAACGACGCTGGCTAGAGTTATTTAAGGACTACGACTGCGAGATACTTTACCACCCCGGTAAAGTTAATGTTGTTGCTGATGCTCTCAGTCGGAAAGTCAATCTTGAAGGAAAAAGGCCAAGAGCATTGAGAATAGAATTCGTCTCAACAATTGTGGAAAGTATAAAGAAAGCTCAAGAGGAAGCTTCTGTGAAGAATGATCGAAAAGAAGAACGTTTGGGCAAAACGTTGGTGTTCGGTATAAACAGTCACAGACAGAAGGTGTTCCAAGATCGGATTTGGGTACTTAAGTCTGGAGGAATAAAAGATCTTCTGATGGAAGAAGCTCACAAGACCATGTACTCGATTCATCCTGGTAGCACTAAAATGTATAGGGACCTGAAACCCTACTACTGGTGGCCGACGATGAAGCTTGATGTTGCAAAGTATGTGGCCGAGTGTGTGACTTGTGCAAGAGTTAAGACACAACATCAGAAACCGTACGGGAGTTTAGAACCTTTGCATGTGCCTATGGTTAAGTGGGAAAACATTGCTGTGGATTTTGTCACTAAACTGCCCAGAACGAAAAGTGGTCACGACATGATTTGGGTGGTCGTTGATCGATTCACTAAGAGTGCACATTTCATAGAAGCCAAGGAGAAATGGTCTATGGAAAAGCTTGTGAATTCTTATATGAAGGAAGTTGTGAAGCTTCATGGTGTTCCGTTAACGATTGTGTCAGATCGTGACAGCCGTTTCACCTCATGATTTTGGAAAAGTCTACAAGAGGAATTGGGTACCAAGTTGTGTTTGAGTACAACTTACCATCCACAGACTGATGGTCAGAGCGAACGGATGATACAAACACTTGAAGATATACTGAGAGCATGTACCCTGGAATTCCAAGGTAATTAGGATGAACATCTACCTTTGGTAGAATTTTCCTACAATAATAGTTTCCACTCGAGCATAAAGATGGCACCTTATCAAGCTTTGTACGGACATAAGTGTCGTATGCCGTCTTGTTGGCTTGAGGCTGGGGAAAAGCAGTTTATAGGACCCGAGATGGTTCATTAAACTGCTGAAAAGTTGAAAATAATTAGGGAAAGAATGTTAGCAGCTCAGGATCGTCAAAAGAGCTATGCTGACAACAAGCGAAGACCGATGACTTTTGAAGTTGGAGATTCGGTTTTGCTTAAAGTCTCGCCGTGGAAGGGACTTATAAGATTTGGTAAAAGGGGAAAATTAAGTCCAAGGTTTATTGGACTGTTTAAAGTTCTTCAGAGGATTGGGAACCAAGCTTACAAGCTCGAACTACCAGAAGAACTGAATGGAATTCATAACACTTTCCATGTGTGTTATTTGAGGAAGTTCATGGGAGAAGTTCCCGACATGATTCCACTTTCGGAGTTGAGAATCGATGAGAACAAAAGGTTGATTGAAGAACTAGAGGCAATCGTTGACCAAAAGACTAAGAAGTTGCGACGGAAGATGGTCGAGTTAGTGCTTGTCCGATGGAAACACACGAATGGGCCAAATCTCACATGGGAGACGGAGAGTGAGATGATGAGTCGCTACCCGCATTTGTTCGTTGATGAGTGAATTCGGGGACGGAATCATTCTAAGGTGGAGAGAATTGTAACGCATGTGTTTATGGGCTTTTCATTAATGTTGATATAATAGTCTAGGTTAACCTTTGTAACCCGTTTTGAAATAATAGAAGTTTATTATTTGAGTATGATGTGTTTTGTGTTTAACTGTGTGACTTAATTGAATTAAGAATAAAAATAAGCGTCAAAATGAAATGTTAGATAAGCTCGATATATATGGATAATGTTGTAGTAGTTGAAATGAGGTTTCCGAATATATAAAGAATGCCGAAATCCGAGTTATAACGAATAAGTTATGACCTGTCGAAGTTCCGCGTCAGAACTGGCACGACACAGAATGACATAAAATACAAATTTAAGATAGAGCGATATCTAGCCTTAGTAATCTAAATGAAAGTCGTAGAATACGTTAAACCGAGAGCGTACATAAAAAGAACACCCAAATCTGACTTCGTATGAGGAAGTTACGATTTTTCGAAGTTTCGACTTAGCAGTATGCAGCCCGAATACTCAATTTAAGACCGAGCGGTTTTTAGCCAAATCAATCTAAACGAGAATCGAAGATCTTGTTAATTGTAGTGAAACGATGAAAAGATAGGCGAAAACGGACGTCGGATGAAGAAGTTATGAATTTATAACGGAGTTTTCTTGTCCCAGCCTACTAAAAATAAATAATAAAACTAAATTCAAAATTAGCCGATGGAGTCTAAACGAAAGTTGTAGAGCGTAGTCTCACCTATGCGGGGATATAAAGAACGTCGAAAACGGAGTTCGTATGAGGAAGATATGAATTTTTGAAGTTTATTTAATAATTTCGGTATTTATTTTAAATTAAAAATATCCGATATTATCCAAAGGGGGGGAGTCAGCGACCCTATCCTCATTATGCCCAGCGTAATTTCATTTATGCCCAACGTAATTCGGGTTTCCAGCCCCCTATAAAAGGAAGTCGAGTGCTGCCGAGTTCTATTGCTCCATTCTTCCTTCCTCTCGCGTTTTTACCCTGTTTTACGTGCTAGAAATATCCCGAAGCCCCGGTATTAATCCCGAGCCCCGAAGCAAGTCCCGAAGCCCCGAAGATCCCGAGAAGTGAGATTTCCGAGCCGAAGTTCTGCCCGCGAGAAGTCCGTTTTTTTGTGAAGATCTTCCAGATCTACCGAAGAACACTACTTCTACAAGTCGTAGTGTTGTCCGATCATCTTCTGATCCAGTGAGTGTGTAGTTACCTTATTCTAACGCATAATTATGAAGTATTTTATACGAAATACGTGTTGTGTGTATATTTTGTTGTTATATGCGTGAATGTATATTCACTTTCTTCTATCTCATAGATCTGATTTATTCTCTATGAAATACGTGTTATGTGTGTGTGCCTCATCTATTACGTGTTATGTGTGTGTGCCGAATCCAACACTCTGAGATTATTCAAACCTGATCACATGTGACGTAACATATTCATTTAATGGCTAACTCCCATCACTCAGAGTCCCACAAAAGCAACATTCGGACACAAGAACTACTCAAGAAAATCTATTCTCATAACGAGAAACTATACTAGCTTACAATGCTAAGCTCATATTATCAGGCATAACTTAAACACGCTATCCTACTATTGTTTACTCAATACTAGCATACAATTCTCATAAAGCTGAAACACATATAGCAGACACATAAGGCATCATTCCTAGATCCTTATTCCTATTATAGCATGCTGTTCTACTGAAACTAAAACTGATAATCATAACATAAACTTGTATGTTTAATTTTGGAGTACTTACTTGAGCTCGACTGATCGCATGCACCACACCCTTTTCTCTTTTTAAGAAAACTCTTTTTCTTTCTAAGTTTTTTTTTCAAAAATTCTTTTTGAAAATGTTTCTCTTTTGAAAATCTTTTAACATTTCCTTAGTTTGAGTTCAGACACACCCGAAAGTGTGCCCGAATCCCTCAAACCAAGGCTCTGATACCAACTTGAAACGACCCAAAATACGACCCCAAATTTTTTGTTTTAATATTACTAAAAATCACATCATCGAATGTCATATAGAATAAGAACCATGGAATGAGTAACTCAAAATTCATAGTAACTGTGTCAAAACAAAAACTGTATCAATCATATCGAAATATCTGGACAAAACTCCCAGGATAAAACTGAAGCTGTGGTGTGTGCGGTGCCATCAACCCGAGCTCTTCCCTTTGCTAATGGAAGTACCTGAAACCAAAACTGAAACTGTAAGCATGAAGATTAGTGAGCTCCTCCAAACTACGACATACCATACAATAACATATAAACAACTATTGGGCCTTACCCACTGCATCGGACCGAAGTCCGGAAACTGCATCGGACCGAAGTCCGGAACTAACCAGGGCCTTGCCCTCTGCATCAGACCGATGTCTGGAACTGACTGGGACCTCGTCCCCTGCATCGGACTGAAGTCCGGAAGTGACTGGGACCTTGTCCCTTGCATCGAACCGAAGTCAGAAAATTAACTGAACATAACATAGCATAAACATATCAACTAGCATGAACACATATACTGCACACTGCATCGGACCGAAGTCCGGAACACATAACACAAAGACATACTTGAATCACAGAGACATCAAGCGCACTGAACTACTGCATCAGACCGAAGTCCGGAACTACTGCTAACTAGACGGGCCGACATTGTGGCTGTAGACCCGTTCCTACTGGAAGGAAAACTCACATCGTAACGCTGGCTGCTGAGATACTGACTCTAAAACTGGCTGACTGCTGCTCCGGAACTCTCCGCCTACAAATCCCAAAAATACTAGATCAGGTACTGATAACTGTCCTCAGGGTAAAATGACTATCTTACCCCTGGTGAAAGTCAACTTCCTGGTCAAAGTCAACTTTCAGTTGACCGGACTCGCCTAGTCAGGGTGTAGACTCACCGAGTCCCTCCATCACTAGATCTGAACTCTAACTCACCGAGTCCATTCCCACTCACTGATTCACCCTAAACTCTCAAATCGGGGAAAAATCGAGGACTCGCGACTCGACTTGTCGAGTCTGAAGAACAACTCGCCGAGTCCCAAGCATGCCATTACTATACAGTCGATTTTGCTCGATTCCAATCCATCTAATTCATAGATTTGGGTTCCTAAGACTGATTTCACACGTAAAGTTTCTAACTTTACGTTCATGCATGCTCATAAGAAGCTAAAATGCCGAATAAAGAGCTAAAAGAGGAGATCTAGGTTTGGAATGGGTGTTTAGCTCAATAAAGTTGGCAACCTTGAGCTTAAGGAGTCCTGAAATGCTTAGATCTGAAACCCATTCATCTTAACTACCTTTAAATCGACCTCAAGATATAGAAAATGGCTCAAAAACAACACTGGCAAGCTTTTAAGGAGATCTACATGATGACAAACAAAGATTCGAGCTTTATACCTTAATGGAAACTGGAATGACACAATAAACTCATATCTTTTTTGCTCCTCTTGAAAACCCCTCTTCTCTCTTCTTCTTCTAGCTTCAAAATGCACCAAAATCCTCCACAAAATGAGAAATACTCCAAGAATGCTTAAAGGGAGGCTAGGGTTTAGTAAGGGACGTTCTGAGGGTGATGTAGGCTGGTTTGGGGCGCATAATGTTGTTTAAATAGGGTGCAAACCCTTGAAATTAGGGTTTCATCCAGACTGACAGACTCGCTGAGTCCAAGAATATGGACTCTTTGAGTAGCCAGCTTAAAACGCGTGCAAAACCCGTCTCTACTCGACGAGTTGGGCTACAGACTCGTCGAGTACCCCTTAAGAATTGAAAATTGCTTTATTTAAATCACATACCAGAAATGGGGCGTTACACATACGCATCTTGTCAAACATTCCGTTCATATCCTATTACTATACGATCATATCTTTGTTAACAAACATATACTAAGGGCTTTATTGAAAGTATTTAAGTACAATATCTTCTTTTTTGTTCATAAGACCAATAACGTTTATGAATCTCCATTAAATAATGTCACATACATGACATATTCTTTTATAAGCATTTTCCGTTTTAACATTTATATTCATCCCATAAGTTAAAAACCATAATTTAAGAACAAACGACTTACACGAGATACACACAAATATGACTTCATATAACGGATATTTGTTAATACTTTCAGGCTTTAGCCCCAAAGACCAAAAAGAAATACTATAGTAAGTTTGCGACCAAAAATGCAAAATAATCACTCATTAAACTAGATCTGTAAGTTGAGTATAAGTCAAGGGATAAAACTTACACTTTACCCTATTGTTTTATTTGAGGACAATTTATAGAATCTCACATTCGATGCCAATATCTCTAACATTCCACACCTACGACGTCGTATAGGGCTCATTTCCACTAAATACCTATTTATTCACGCCGTAGTCGCTCGTTTGTCTTGGTCTTCTTTCTCACATGACAAAACTATCCATAACGCTCGTGACTATATATAGAGAGAGAAAGTAGAGAGAAGAGGCATAGAGCTCAAGAGCTATGGCGTTCTCTAGGGTTTATACTGCACTTTTCTTCTGTGTTTTTGCAATCATATCATCATGTGTCTCGATCTCTTCTGCTACCGAGGCGGAGAAAGAATATGTTTTGACATTGGATCACTCAAATTTCTCAGAAGTCGTGTCTAAACACAAATTCATCGTCGTTGAGTTCTACGCTCCTTGGTATAAATCTATCTACTTAATTTATCTTTCATTTACTGTTTGTTATGATTCGATTAATTTGTTCTGATTTATAATTAACAAACTTACTGTTTTCTGCAATTGAGTTGAAGTTTGTGGAAAAATGTTTGACTGTTCTTAATGTCTTCAATTTGGACTTTAAGGGCTCGCAATTTTGCATGTATGTAGATCGATTTGTTCGTGTAATTGTTTGTGAGTTATTGAAGAATAAATTCTGTTTCTGTGTGCGTTCGTTTGTGTTTTTAGACACAGATCTAACTTTATAGATGCATTTATGGGTAGAATGGAACCGAGAAAGAGATTGAAGCATTCAGATCAAGTTTTGTTTGTACAGTTCATGCAAATAGATGTGCGATTGAACAACATTTTGTCAAATCTGTGATAATTTGTAGAATTTTCAAAACTGAATCGGGTCCATATATTCCGTTGTATCTAATAACGTTTAGACCAGCTTTTGTTTGACTGATCTGGAATTCTGGATCTGTTTTTAAAATATTACAAGAAATCTTAGTTAATTGATTATTAAATGTCACACGTATCTCAGACACTTTGCTTTAGAAAGTTGGTTTTAAATTGTATGACCTCCCCCCTTGTTAATTTCTGATGTATAGGGAATTCTTTTTAATAAATCCACTCACCTACTATCATTTCTTATTACTTTTCTCAGCTTCAATTTGTATCAGTAGGTTTGGAATTGCATATATCTAAGTTCATTCATTTAAAATTCTCCTTGTTCAATAAAATCAGTTGCTTACATTTATAAATTGCATCCTGCCATTTTCAACAGGTGTGGTCACTGTAAGAGTCTAGCTCCAGAGGTATCTATCTATCTATCTATCTATCTATCTATCTATCTTGTTTCTCAAATTGTCCACTTATAAACACAAACTATCTTTCTTGAAACACATAATGATTTCATTTTTCACTTGAAACTTGTTATGTGCAGTATGAAAAGGCAGCATCTGTGTTGTCAAGCAACGATCCTCCAGTTTATTTGGCAAAGGTTGATGCCAATGCTGAAGAAAACAAACCACTTGCACAACAATATGAGATTCAAGGTTTCCCTACAATCAAGATCTTGAAAAGTGGAGGAGAAGTTGTTCAAGACTACAAAGGCCCTCGTGAGGCTGATGGTATAGTGGAATACTTAAAGAAACAAGTTGGTCCTGCATCATTTGAAATCAAAACTCCAGAAGATGCAGCCACCCTTATAGATGAAAAGAAGGTCTTTGTGGTAAGCTTTTCCATTCCTTTCCCAATTCCATTCCTTTCCTAATTCCATTCCTTTCCCAATTCCATTATAAGAAGGCCTTACATGTTTAATGCACAATACAGGTAGGAATTTTCCCAACATTCTCTGGTGAAGAATATGAGAATTTCACAATCTTAGCTGACAAGCTGAGATCAGATTATGATTTTGGGCATACTACCAATGCTGAACTCCTTCCACGTGGGGAATCACCAGTCTCCACCCCAACAATTAGGTTACTGAAGCCCTTTGATGAACTATTTGTTGATTTCAAGGTATTGCCACTTGTACACATGTACCCTATCTTCTTATGGCTAGGGTTAAATGCAAGATATAACAATGTATATTAGGTAGATATTTCAAAGTATAATGTCTAAATAAAAGTATATTGAACTTACAATGCTATACTTGGGTGGATTCTTTGTTTCTTTTAGAATATAAAAATAAAACACTTGTGACAAATTTATTAACATTTGCTTTGTGATGTTTCAGACATTTGAAGTTGATGCCTTGGAGAAGTTTATCGAAGACTCCAGCATTCCTCTTGTGACACTCTTTGACCAAAGTCCATCCAACCAACCATTTCTAATCAAATACTTTGAAAGTTCCAATGCTAAGGTATATGCCATACTTATTTGTTTATTATTATAGCATTCTACTTTCATTTCTTCATATTACAACATTTTACCATGAAAAATCCACATCCAAACACAAAGCAATTTTCCCTTCTATAATTGGATGATTTTTTTTCATATCACATTGTCCTAATAAGAACAAAATGATAGTGCATTGCTATTTCTTGCATTTAGGCCTTTAACTTTCAATATGTTTGTTGTGTGTAGGCTATGTTGTTTCTTGATTTCAGTCATGAGCAAATTGAAAGTTTCAAGTCAAAATACAATGATGTTGCTGGTGTATACAAAGGAAAGGGATTAAATTTCCTCATTGGTGATGTTAAGGCTAGTCAAGCTGCTTTGCAGGTAAATTATATATATATATATATATATATATATATATATATATATATATATATATATATTTTCATTTTTCATCGTTTTCTTTGAATTTGACTGATGTTTGACTTTCCTGTTGACCTGGATGTGATGTGATGTGCAGTATTTTGGGCTTAAAGAAGACCAATCACCTGTCCTCATTGTACAAAACAGTAATGGTCTCAAGTTTATCAACTCAAATGTTGAATCTGATCAAATGGCTCCTTGGTTGAAGGACTATGTGGTATAAATAATAACAATAATTATAATTATATATTTTTTTATGCTCATTTATTATCGACTAATATTTTGTTGGGTGTTTTTGTAGGATGGAAAAGTGAAGCCCTTTATAAAGTCGGAGCCTATTCCAGAAACCAATGACGAGCCTGTGAAAGTGGTGGTTGCTAATAGCCTTAAAGACATGGTTTTGGAGTCCACAAAGAACAGTAAGATATTTAAAAATATATTTTAAGTATTCAAGCGTTAAGTCATTCTATCTATATCAAGTAAAATGACATATGAACCCCTCGTTGTTTGTTGACAGTTCTACTAGAGATCTATGCACCATGGTGTGGCCATTGCAAGAAACTCGCTCCAATTTTGGACGAAGTTGCTGTCTCCTTTGAAAACGATGCTGGTGTCATGATTGCCAAATTCGTAAGTTCTCACAACACCGAGAATACTTTTTTTTTTTAACGACGAGGGTATTTACGTCTTTTTTCACACACGAGAGAGATCAAGATCATGTCCGGTTTCACCTTTATGGGTGGACGTGGAACAAAAAAAACGCGATTTTTGTCTGATTGAGCTGAGAGTCAAGAGTCTCAGACGAATTTATGCCAAACACAGTACAAATTGTAGAATTATTTAAAGTTTGTTTTTGGTGTTTATTAGGATGGATCAAACAACGACATTCCAAGTGATACGTTTGAAGTTCAAGGTTACCCGACGTTGTATTTCAGAACCTCAAGTGGAAAAGTGTTGCCATATGATGGGAACAGAACAAAAGAAGATATTATCGAGTTCATTCAAAAGAACCGTGAAGGCGAGATTTCTCAACCAACCACAACCACAACAACCGAACCAGCAAAAGATGAGCTATGAAGAGTTTTCTTTTCCCATCCGTAGTTCAGTTTCATGTACTCTTTTAAGTTTTGAGACTTTTTAAGTTAAAATTGCGGATATTATCCTTAAATTAGTTGTGTACCAAACCACCGCCACCTCCACCACCACCACCGTTGCCACCATGGCCACCACCGGGTACTTTTGTAATGCATGGTATGAATAAATGTTTGGCTAGAATGAATATAAATAAAATGAAAACGAAACTACTTTTTCAAAATTGTTGCTTCATTGGAGGAGGTTTTTAAAGTAATCATTAACTATAACAGGAAACTTACTTGATCTGAATTACGAATACAGTAAACGGGTAGAGGTCTCATGTCATGAGATAAAATTTCGTAAATCTATTTTATGCTTTCAGGAATTAACGAGGGAACATATATGGTGATACTTTTGTATGTAAAGGATATATCAAAACATGATGTTTCATGCCCTTGTTTTGGCGTTTATCTGAAATTACAAGAAATAAATAAACGACAAAACTGCACAAATGGTCCCTGTGGTTAGCTGAAAATTACCATTTTGGTCCAAAAAGGTTTGGACTAGCACCAGAGGTCTAAACTTTTCATTTTGTTGTGAGTTTGGTCCGTTTTGCTTTAAACATTTTAAAAATGACGATTTTGCCCTTAGTTTTTTCTTTTTTAGTTTTTTTTTTATTAATTTTACTAATTTTTTTGTTAAAATAAATAAAAAAAATTGAAACTAATTCTCTCTCTCTCTCTCTCTCTCTCTCTCTCTCTCTCTCTCTCTCTCCACGTACCCATCTTCATCTTCTTGAAAATCAATCCACAGGAACAAAAAAACACCCATAACAAATAGTTGAGCTCGTCGGTTATCAATGGAGATGGAGAAAACAGAAGGAGAAATCATTATCTAGGGTTAGTCTTCTCCATCTAATTTTAGAGATGTTCGTCTTCTCCATATGTTTCCAGATCTGTTTGTGTTTTCCATCATAGTCAGAATCAGTTTACAGCACCACCCCTTTCTCAATTTATCTTCTCCATCTATGGCTCGATTTTCAGATCTGTCACCAGAAAACCCACCTCAACCACACCCTCTAGTACCATGGTAAATCTACAACATATCGTCTCCAATCTTCGATCTTGTCGCATATTTCCAAATCTGTAAATGTCGCTCTGTCTGGAAACTCGAGCCACAAACGCCGCCTCGCCTCCATCTCCGTTGATCCTCGTCTCTCTCTATCTTTCTCCATCGAACGTGAAGACCATCGCAGACCAAAGATTTGGCTAACTAAGGTCAGCGATTGGTTAGGATTCTCAGATCCGACGAGTTAGGTTTTCAGAATAACGAGTATCAAACGAGTTAGGGTCTCCCAAATGACGATCTTTCTTCTTCTACGTCGGAAACCCTCTGTCGTTGTCGTCCTTCTTCATCGTCGAAAACTCTCTATCGTCAACGTCTGTGGCGGAGTTCGTATCTCTACTTCTTTGACGTTAGTGGTGGTTGTGGTTACAGATCTGCATATGGTGGTGGATCGGCAAGGGCTTCTCATTCCCTCCAACGCTCCCTTTCATTCCCCTTCTCTATCTTCATATAGAATAGCCACTGTAGATTACAGGACATTTCCGGAATTCAAACTTGAGAAGGAGAGATGTGGAGGCGATGAGCTACGGTGGAGACGGTAACCGGTGGTGGTGGTGTTCATGTTTACCAGAGGGAAAAAAGATGGGGGTCGGTAGTGAATGGATGATAACACAATTATTTATTTATTTATTTATTTCTTTTTTGTTTAATTTTAAATCAGAAATATAACAAAATAAAAAAAAATAGAAAATGAAATTAATGAGGGGCAAATCGGTCATTTTAAAAAAGTTCAAAGCAAATTGGACCAAACTCGTAACAAAATGAAAAGTTTGGACCTCTGGTGCCAGTCCAAACATTTTTGGACCAAAGTGGCAATTTTCAGCTAACCACAGGGACTATTTGTGCAGTTTTGTCTAAATAAACGAATTCTTTTGATCTTTGGATACGTTGGTAAATCTATATTCTCGTAGTAGTGATCAAATAAAGCCATAGACCAAATGTCATTCCCCCCCCCCTCCCAAAAAAAAAAAAAGCTAAGTGGATTTTGATTTAGAAGAAAAGAAAGTTTTTGTTTTTCAAATTACCATTCTCCAAGGTCCCACCATCTATTGGAAAAACTCCAAATACCAATGTTAATGTGGAGTAGGAAATTTGGTGACCCAAATAAATAATCTAACCTAAATGAAGTGAAGAAAACCCGAACGATAATTTCAAATATATGTGTTTGGAATATTTGTATACAAGTTCAACTTTACTGTTATAAGTATTCGTAGTTAGGGATTCTATTGTGATAACTTTTTGTAAGAGTCTAACAATGTCACACCCCCAAACCGGAACGACGGAAACGTTCGGGGGCGGAGGACGTCATGTTTAGTATCACAACACATATATCATAACAATCATACTAACCAACAACCATTGTATTAATATTAAAGTGTTTACAAGTAGTGATTCACAAAAGATAGAATCCAAAAGTACATAACAAAATAAGACATGAAGCTAATATACCCCATCTTCAGTATCCCAGTGCGCGTACCTGTCTATTAGTTTCCTGAGAATACAAATTATTTTGAAAGAGTTGATCAACATTTAAGCTGGTGAGTTCATAAGATTTTAGTGATGTTAAGTAAGTTGTAAATCCTTTATAGAAAAGTTTGCCTGTTCCTCAAAAAGATTCTATATCTTCTGATATGATGAAAGATGAGTAAAATGACTCTATAATCCTTTCTATGAATGCTAAATGGATACAAGTTATATAGAATCCAGATCAAACAAACAATTGATTGTGTGAATCTGCCCTAAGCCCACAACCAAACAAGGAACAGGAAATGAGGCGGAAGTCACACATTCCATTGCTTGTTAGATCTCCATTTTATATAACCCTGGTGTATTCACTTGGTACTCATGGAGTTAATTGTAATAGTTTCCTTATATTTGAAGAAAACATTCTTTAAGAAAACCGTTATTTCTTTTAGTAAAAATGGTAACCACAATAGTTCCTTCTATAATCACTTGGTTTATACTGGCTATATATAATCTACTATCGAATACATAGTTAGTTGTGTAAATCTTCCCTAAGCCCACAACCAAACAAGGAACAGGAAGTAAGGCGGAAAACACATATCCAACTGCCTATCGGGTATTAATTATATATAACCCTGATGTATAGACCAAGGTATTATAGAATTAACCACCTAAGGTCCTTTAAGTTATATTGGGTTAATAAAATAGATTAAAACCTTTACTGGTAAGTTTCTAGTTTTGTCTACTACATGTTCTATTTGAAAAGTATGTTTTTGTACTAGAAAACGGTGTACTGACTTTGTATGTTATGACCTGGCCTATACCTGGTACCCCTTATGATTATGTCACACCCCCAAACCAAGGATGACGGAAGCGTCCGAGGGTAGAGGACTTCATGTACAGTATCATAACGAGTATAATAGTGCTCAAAGTAAACACAACCATTATAAATATAATCAAGAAAGTTACATGATTTCACAAGTTTACATGTTTCAAAATCGATTACAATATAATGACAAAAATGTTTTCCTTGACGCAGTAGCATTCCATCCTCAAAAGCTGGTAGTTACCTGTTTTACTGATTACCTGAGAATACAAGTAGCTTTGAAAGAGTGTCAACAATTAAGTTGGTGAGTTCATAAGCTTTTAGATCTACAGTTTGAAAACCCTGCTTATTGCCAGTAAGTATAGTAGTTTTATTTGATAACGTAAAACTGAGCGATGTATCCCGAGTTTGAAAACCTTTGTTTGTAAAGGATATGCATAACCAAGAAAAATCCAATATTTTCCATAAATAACGTTATGTAGTCTTAAATCTCAAGACCTAGTGTATGCATGTTATTTCATACTCATAGCAATGAATGTTGATTTAAATGTCTAAATCCATTTTTAAAGTAGAAATCCTCGCAAATGTGTGTCATTATCTCCCTATGTGAGTCGCTATAACCATACTATGAAAAAGATGACCTGCACGCGACGTTCTTCAAGCGTCGAAGTAGATATGAAATTTGTCACCCCCGACTGGCCGGTCGAACTGTGGGAAACAACAAAGGGTGTGGTTTGTCAATCCCAATATAGATCTATACACAATTATCATGCTCTCCCTACAAGAGATTCTGGTTATAACTAGCAGACGTTTTAACCCGTACTCTAAGAATACAATGAAGACTAGTCTGGCAATTTACGATAACAAGTTTACGTGTAGTGAGAGTGTAAAAACCTTTTTGGTAGTGGGATTGAAATCTCCGTTTATCTTGTATGTTTGAAAAGTGAAATCTCAAACTATACCCTTTATAGTTTATTGTGTAGTATGTAGTAATTTAGCAAAAACATAACTATACTTATTATGTTTCATCTTGTTCTATATGTAGTAAGAAAGGACTCTTACCATTTAGTGATTTCTTTCTAATTATATCATAACAGAAAAACACATGCAAAATAAGAATTTATCAAAGTTTAACACTTTGCTCAACATGTTACAAAGTGTTGTGAAAGTATAAGTTGTTGATTCGTTTTTAACATTTCTGCACAGTTTTAGAAAAATCACGGAAAAATCATACGAAGTCGAAAACTGAATCCGTAAACTATGAGAGTTTAGAAAATATGTCTAGTTTGTTCATAAATTTTATCATTATTTTTAGGAGCCTCTAACTGGCGCGAAAACGTTCATATTCACAGTCTGGTCCGAATTCGTAGCTATAGTGATAGACAGTTTTGTAAAAATCACCACAAATTGTTGAAAAATCATGTTAATATGTGCAAGTATTCATTTTAAAGGTATAAACCTGAACTATTTGCATCTAGTATAGTTTTGAAAACAAAAATGTTTAACGTGTCCAAAACAGTCCGTGAATGGAACTGAACTTTCCTGTTGAAAGCTAATGTTTGAGTTTAGTTAAGTTTTTCGTGTTTTAACTTGTATTATCCTCCCTAAAACTTGAAGAAAACATAAAAATGTAGGGGTATGAACTCACCTTGAGTAATTCTTTGAGATGAATGTGGAAGAAGAGAGGCTTCCAAGTCAAGAACACTTGGGATGTGCTTGAAGATTCAAAGATTCTAGGCACAAATACGATGATATTTGTGTAAGAGATTCATGATTTGAGTGAAGAAGTAAAGATTATTCAAATGTAGGATGAAATACTTACCAAAAATGAAGTGAAAAGCTCACGAACAACCTTGAAGTCTCAAGTTCTAGAGAAGGAAGTGAGAGAGAGAGGTGTTTGCTTTTTTGTGAGAGGGAATGAATAAAGTGGAAGGAGATATGAGAGTTTCCAGCTTTTGATGAAGCTATCCAGCTGGAGGAGGGGTGTAAAAGGACAAATAGTTGATTAGGTAGGGAGGAATAGTGATTGAGGGTTGTCCTATGAGGGTATGGGTGTTAGTTTGTGTCATACTCTAGATAAAGTCAACACTCCAACACCATATCTTACCCAAAAGATATTGTACTTAGTTTAGGATCCCCCTCCTCAAAATGTGATTAAAATATGATAATATAGAGTCTCTTAAGTCAAAACACGAGTTTGGGTGAAAATTCCGTGTTAAAATCACGAAAAACGAGCTTAAAACGAAGTCGTGGTCGAAAACCGGGTGAAAATGGCAAAGATCCGAAGTCAGGCCGAAGGTTCGGTCGTTAGAAGTTGAGAACCGAAGGTAGGTTCAGTCTAGGAAGGTTGAGGACCAAGAGGAGGTTCGGCCCGAGCAGCTTCGCATGCGAACACAAGAAGGAAGCGAAATGGAGCGAAGGCGGAAGAAGCGAACTATGCCGAAGCTCGGATGGAGTGAAATAGACCGAACCCGAAGGTGACTTTGGTCCTGAAAGTAGTTTCGGTCTTAGCAGGTTTGGTCCCTATGGTTCGGCTTCGCTTCTCTGGTCTCGGATTCGGTCGTTTGGTCTCGGTCTCTAAGGTTTCGGTTCCATTAAGGTTCGGTTCTAATGGGGCTTCGGTCCTAATATGAGCTTCGGCCCTATATGGTTGTTTTATCAATAAACTTCCTGTTTTGCGTGGTTTTTGGCTTCGTTAAGTGTCGGGATGACCCAAATGATTATAAAAAGTTGAGGAAGTTTATGAGAGAGACTTGGGAGAGATTTGAGATAAAGAGAGATAGAGTGAGAGAGATTGAGAGAGACTTTGTTTGTGACCTTTGCGGGTGTTTAACTTCGAAATGCAAGGTTTGTAAACCCTATTAAGCCTCGTTATGAGTGTTATATGCCCTTGAGGGGTATGAAATAACGTTTTATCGAGTAGTTCTATCACTTTCCCTGATTAGGGTTTAGATTTTCTAAACATATGAAACTTTCAAGTGGTACTTTGTATTAACACAGCAAGTTATATAACTTTAAACCTAATGAAATCCTTAATATACAAGGGTTAATTGAGTTAACCGGTTTGACTTGTTGACTTTTATTGACTTTGACTGGACCAGAAATTGACGGTTGTCACAGATTACTCAGTGTATACGGAATATATATATATATATATATATATATATATATATATATATATAGCTAAAATCGAATAGATAGTAGACTATGTGTATCTGATCCAAGCCCACAACCAAACAAGGAATAGGAAATGAAGTGAAAAGCACACATCCTACTATCTGTCGGACCCGATTTATATATATCCCTGATGTATAAACTAAGGAATCATAAAGTTAGCATTATAGGCCCCCTATTAACTGAATGTTCATGTTTCGAGTAAGTTATGTATTTTATTTATTATTGTCTGGTACTTTGTAGATATACCCTTTTTAATAAACCGGTACTTTGTAGATGTACCCCATATATAGCGCCGATACTTTGTAGATGTACCCCATATATATCCCTCCGATACTTTGTAGATGTACCCCATATATACATATAAATCATGGCATATTGTAGATGCACCATATATGTATATATCCTTATACCACTTTTAATATCATCTTTTGTTTAAAACAATGAGTTAATGATATATTCCCTTCCTAGGTTACTGGGAATAATTAGTATAAGCGTTTTTAATCATGATTTGTTCTTCTGTTATAGTATTTAGTATGTTCTCTCTGTTATCGTGTATTGTATCTTCCTCCCTGTTTCTCTTTATAGTATGTTCTCTATGTTCTAGTGTGAATTGAACCTCTAAACTATATCTATTATAGTTTACTAGTATGTTTACTTGAACTGATACTGACTTGAAGAAAAGACTCATTTTTATCTACTAAGTTATGATTTCACTTTGAAAACAGAATTTTGTAAACTATAAAGTAACATAACTTTAAAAGAGTTTTTGAAATGTTTTGATCACTTATTAATACATAAGCAATCCTTTAAAAGATGTTTATAACAAAACATTTACTCAATTTAACATTATGTTCAACTTGTATCCCCCCCCCCCCCCCCCCCAAAATCATTTAAAATAGTTTAAAAGATTGATTATAGGGGTATGAACTCACCTTATGTAGGTGATTCAATCGAAGGTTTACGTAAGGATGAGAAGTTCCACGAATGTATCCTCGATACACAAACGAGTCCTAATGACATATACTGGCATGAATTTAGTGTTTAAAGCAACTATCATACAATGAAACACTCCAAGGGACTAAGGGACACTTGGAATGGAGTGTAGAATCACATATGATTGATCAAAGGAGTGTTCACGGCCAAGTAAGGAGTTTACGGCCGTAAACTCATGAACATTATGCAAAAGAGAGTGGTTTAAGGTCCTATCTAACATTCATTAGGGGTTCAAGGTCTAATGCTTGGATATGAGAAGGGTTTGTGGCCAAAAGGTGTCCAAATCATGGGTTTACGGCTAAGGGAGATTCCATGCATGGCCGTAAACTCAAGATGTTTAGGGTAATTGGGTCTTAAATCAAAGGGGTTCCAAAGGTTCAAGTGTTCTAATGGATAACAAGTACTTAGAAGTGTTTAAGGCTCACGATATGACCAAAACAAGGGTTTACGGCCATAACCAAGAGTTTATGGTCGTAAACTCTTGAAGTTTATGAGATTGATGATGTTTCAAGACTATGATGTAGTGTTTAACATGTCCAACTAGATGATAGATGGAATACTCACACTTTTGAGGGCCTTTGAGGAGTTTTTGGCCACCAAGAACAAGTCTGTGTTCATGGTGTTCTTGGTGAAAGATGAAGATTTGAAGATCTATCATAAAAGAGATGATCTCATGGATGAATCAAGAAATGCTTACAAGATTAAGAAGGATAACAACTCAAAGATGGGAGAAACACTTACGTTTTTGAAGATCTAGGATGAAAAACTCGATGATACTTGAGAGAGAATGAAAGTTTCTTGTAAGAATGAAAGAAAAGTGAAGGAAATGAGACTTAGGGGGGGGGGGGGGGGTTACGGCCAACCATGAGTTTACGACCGTAAACTCATGTGTCGTGGCCGTGAACTCCTTTTGGTGGTGTTTAAGGCTTGAATGTTGTACAGTGATTCTAGCAGGTGCTTCCTAACACTCATTTCTTGAACGTACTAGGCTTAGAACACTCAAACAGACTCTAAACAGTGCTAAAAGATAGCACGAGCGAGTCTGACTTAAGGTTGATTGGTTTGCCTTTACAAGACAAAAAATTTTCGGGTTGTCACAAAGAATAGAAAGAGTTCTCCACTTTTGTCCGTGAACGTATGTCACATAGATCAAACAACGTTAAATTCTTGTGTCATTTTGTTGTTTTATTTTGCTTTCTTGCGTAAGAGCCTGAAACCACGAAGTGCAATCTAATTAAATGTAAGAGGGTGTTTGGGATTACATATTTAAAACAATAATAACAATTTAAAAAAAAATGCTTATCGATCTATTTTGTATCAATATATAGTTGTAAAAAAATGTATAAATTAATTTATACAATATCAACACGCTATCAATTGTTTTTAGTATTCGATAAATTCTGTTTATACATGTCGACACAAAGACATCATTGAATATTATTAATTTATTTGTTCTTTTACTTATAAACTTTACTTTATCATTTTACAAAAAAAAAAAAATACAATATCAGTAACATTAAAAAAAAAAGTCACGACAAGACAATAAATATGACAAAAATATTAACAAAAGTAATAAACGAAGGTCAGAAAATATATTAGAGGTCTTTTGGTGGAAGATTGTTGATTCCAAAAACATGAGTGACATATATTAAAATAATACGACGCGCGGTGGGATCAAGTAAATGAATGTCAAGTGGAGGTGATGCTATTGCTTTGGTGGCCTTAAAATTAAATTAAAAAGGTTTTCTTCGGGGATAAGAAACGAGTGGGAACTCTTTACGTTATAAAATGTTTTTAGACAAAACTTCAAAAATGGTCCCTGTGGTTTTTAAAAATATCAAGTTTAGTCCCTAAGTTCAAAAAACCTCACAGATGGTCCCTGTGGTTTCAAAACTTTTAACAAATGGTCCTTTTTGCTAACGCCGTTACCTTTTGACCGTTAAGTGAAGGGCATTTCAGTCATTTCACAACCACAGGGACCATTTATGAAGTTTTGCCTTAATTTTTTAAGTAAAAAGAAAAATAAATATAATTATTTAATATTAAAGGCCTCTCTCTCTCTCCCTCCCTCCCTCCCTCCCTCTCTCTCTCTCTCTCTCTCCCTCCCTCCCTCCCTCTCTCTCTCTCTCTCTCTCTCTCTCCATAAAGATCCCCCAAATCTCAAATCTATACCCACCTGGTAACTTGATTAAAAATGGCTCCGTTCTAGCCACAAACGCAACCTCCTCCTCCCTTCTTTTCATTAACCAAGCAACCAACAAACACCTAGTAGCTGTCTTGCTTTGTTTTTTGATGAGAAAACAGTCGGCAAGCCAAGGGGCTTCCACTGCACCACCCATTCCGGCCTCTTTCACCTCATTTTCTTCGACCAAAATAGCCCCCAAACCAACTGTCACCTGTCTTGCTTTGTTTTTCTTCCATCGATACCCAAAACAGCCTCAAAGAGATTTGGATAATACAACAGGTGTTACTTATGGTATGTAATTAATCATTATCGATTACAGTCTCTGTTTCTTCCATCGAGGCATTTTCACGAACAGTTGATGTGCATAGGTGTTTTCAGTATATTCATACATTGGAGAGGAATTGAGATAGTACAACAGGTGTTACTTATGGTGATATGGTGATATCTACCCTCTTGGAGTTAAACAACATGTATGTAATTAATCATTATCGATTACAATCTCTGTTTCTTCCTTCAGATTTCATTTACATTCATCTGAATCTAATCCACAATTTGAATTCATGAACTCGGGTTGCAGGGGATTTTGATAAACAGGCAATTTCTAGGGCCACAAATCGATTCAGTGACTAATGACAATGTGATTGTTAGTATCTACAACAGCTTGGATGAACCATTCCTCATTACCTGGTTTGTTCTTCATCAAATTTTTTTGAATTTGTTGTTTAAGTGGTCATAATCGATGAAAGAAACGCGAAATCTGATGAAATGATTACTTGTATGGATGATGGATCAGGAACGAGATACAACAGAGAAGGAATTCATTGCAGGATGGAATTTATGGCACGAATTATCCCATTCCACCTGGTCAAAACTTCACTTACATTCTTCAAGTAAAGGATCAAATCGGTAGCTTCTTCTACTTCCCTTCCCTTGCTTTTCATCGAGCTGCCGGAGGCTTCGGCGGCATCACCGTCTCCAGCCGCCCTAGGATTTCGGTCCCATTCCCACCACCCGACGGAGATTTCACCATTCTCGTCGGTTTTTCATGTGAAGTAAGCACGAGAGAGGGGGGGGGGGGGGGAGGAGGGTGGGGCCTTTAATATTAAATAATTATATTTATTTATTTTTTTTTTTTTTTATTTTTAAATTAAGGCAAAACTTCATAAATGGTCCCTGTGGTTGTGAAATGACTGAAATGCCCTTCATTTAACGGTCAAAAGGTAACGACGTTAGCAAAAAGGACCATTTGTTAAAAGTTTTGAAACCACAGGGACCATCTGTGAGGTTCTTTTAAACTTAGGGACTAAACTTGATATTTTTGAAAACCACAAGGACTATTTTTGAAGTTTTGTCATGTTTTTAGCATCTTTTTATTCCAAACGTTCAAAAATATTTGTTATCAATATCAAACCATATTAATATAAACGACTTCTAGCCCAGCGGTATCCGGTGGTGTCCTCCCTCCTTGAGGTCGAGAGTTCAAGTCCCGTCGTGGACATAGGTGGAATTAGGTGTTAGTTTAGGTGTAGATTATATATTTGTATTTGCTGGTTCAAAATATATATATATATATATATATATATATATATATATATATATATATATATATATATATATATATATATATATATATATATATATATATATATAACATCTAAAAGAAATATAATGTTAAATGTAAAAAGAACAATTCGGTTGTTTCATTTTTTTCACTACAATTTTCTTCGGTTAACGTTTTCTATTTTATTGTAAAAGTTGGGGTTTAATATATAATATGTTAAATATAAAATAAAATAAATTAAATAACGAAAAGAAGCGAAGCAAATTCGTTAAGAATAATCGCAACATGAATTCATCAATCGCACACTTAATTAAGAAAGTGAAAAACCATGCAATAAAAGTTGCTGATCTGATCAAGCGATGTTGCATCCAAGACCTTCTTCCAACTATTTAATTGACAAAGTGATTACCAACAGATAAAATGCCAATGAATAATGAAACAGTGACAAAGTGATTACCAATAGAGAAAATACCAATGAATAATGAAACACACCTTCTATTTTGGAACTACTTTGGGGATTGTGGTATGTATGTGTGGCATAAACTTAGTTCATACATGTTCTCATGAAGCCAATTGTAAATAAACACACAATTCGAAGGAAAAAAGGTTTAGCAAATATGCTAATTTAGAACCAACACATATTCAATATGCGAATCTTTTAATTCACTTGGATGCAAAAAAAAAATATGCCAATCTTTTAATTCACTTGGATGCAAAAAAAAACTTATAGAACTTATAAGAAAAATATAATTTATTTAAATCATATCATACTGAATATGGTATTTGATTTGTAGAATCTACTTCTTTTTTAGCAATAATATAACTAATAAATAATCCAACAAAATATCATTTTACAAATAGCCTATAATCATGAATAAAGGTATCTAGTATTTTGAAATTTAGGTGTTTTTTATGAAAAAGTCTATGTAATGTTATATTTGTGATTTTAATGTTATCTGTAACGCCCGCAGATTCGGAGTAGTCAAATTAGAGACGATAAACGTCAAAAATGACTTTTTGATAGAGGATTATTTAGAATAAATAATCTTAACTAAGTTGTAGTATATGTTACAGGGGTTCCGTACATATAAAGAACGTCGAAAACCGAGTTATAACGAAGAAGTTATGACCTGTCGAAGTTTCGCGAAAAAACCAACACGACACCGGGAATCGTAAAAAATAAGTTTACGATAAAGTACCTTTTAGCCTTAGTGACCTAAACTAAAGTTGTAGAGTATGTCTCCACATACGCGTGGATATAAAGAACATAAAAAACGGAGCTTGTATGCAAAAATTATGACCTTCCGAAGATGTTGCTGTCTGAGGGCATGACATGTGGCAGAAACCCTAGCCGCCTCAAGTCCATGACGTGAACATTAAGTCCATGACGTGAAACTAGTCAAATATACTAACGAGGCTAGAAAACACGTGCTAAGGCTACAAGATGACTCATGGAACTCCACGATGTGAACCTAACACTTTCACGGCATGGGAATGTCATCCGGACACCTTTCGAAGCTAGAACGCAGATGACAAGCCTACAAAGTAATTTAGCCATGTCCACGACGTGAACATGTCATGTCCATGACGTGAACTTGCCCAGATTACCCTATAAATATCAAGTTCGACCCTTTCATTCCTTACACTAAATCTCTTTCCATCTCTCGTTTGCTAAAGGCATTCCTTATCCCGAGCCCGACAATCACGAACCACTGCTTGTTTCTAGTTAGATTCTGTCAAATCATGCTACTAGTGTGAGTGCATAGTACTTTCATCTTACCCATATATATGAAGTAGTTAATATAAATTAATGCTATGCGTGCATATTATCTGTGTTCTTGATATTAATGTTAGATGAATGATTTATACATATTTTACTTGATTTAAACCGTATATTATTTTTATACCTACAAATATATTGAATAAATATGGGTAGACGAAAGATGATATGGATGAAGAGAGATGATATAGAGGCTGATAGGTGAAAGATAATGAGAAGCCTTGACCCAAGCGTTAACCCAGTCATCTAGCAGAGTATAGATGACAACCACGGACTATTCTAGACAGTCTAGTGAAACACTAGCAGGTTCACAACCTGTAGGTGTTGTGAATAATATGTTCACCCGGTGTACTCTAAAAACCCATTGACATGTATTGTGGGTGGACTCCCTAAAATAATACTGTTAATAAAAGAGATAAACCCTGGAAGTTATGGACTTAATGCCTAACAAATAACATCGACATCTATGGACTTAGTGTCTGTTATACAAACACTGACAGCGATGGACTTTGTGCCTATTCCTTAGGAATGAATGAATGAAGAATAGTTGATTCTTAGGGTAGATCCTTAAAAATGAAGAAGATAATGAGGTTGGGTAATTGGACTGATTGTTTGATGATTAAACATAATAATTATATTATTGTGGGTTGAAAATCCTATGTACTCACCAAGTTTCCCAACCTATCCCACTCAGTTTATTTGTATCACATGTGTCGATATGAAACTACATTACACTGAGAGATTAAGGAGATGTAAATCACCAGTGTAAATGAATGTAAGGTCTATTTATGCTTATGTTTCTGTATTGACGATGACATCCCAATGTTTTAAAATGAATAAAATACATTTATTCGGAAATGCTTTGATAACGTAGTTATCATCTTTTTCTGGGAATAAATTCCACAATATTGTTCTTTAAAATGAATACTCTAATTTTCAAATAAGTATAAATAAATTTTTTAAAATGACCGTGAATTTGGGGATGCCACATTATTAACATATTTTAGCGTAGTTATTATTAATATCGAGATAGACTGAGCTCCATTTACTGGCGGGGGGTGCATACTCGTAGTGATAAATGTGAACTCGGGAATATATGGGTTCGAGGAAGCGCCCCTGGGTACAGGGCTCCAAGGGGTAAATCCCATGGCAGCATCTAGGGGTAGCACCCCTTACGGGTTTGATGGGCAAAGCCCCTAGCAGTGGTTCTTATAACCATGCATTTCCTGCAAAAATCAGGTGTGACATCATGATGATGTCATAAGTTATTTATGTCCTATAACTAACCCATTTTGGCACCAAAATACATATAACCACCATTAACTACTTTCTTCCCTGTATAAGAACATTGTGAATCTTCTAGAAAAGGTTTACATTATTTATACTCGAAATATGTTCATTAGATTCTCTCTATCTCTCAAACACAAAATAACAAGGTACTTTCTGTGTTTCAGATATGGAAGTGATTTGACTTCTAAATTGTCTCTCTTGGAATATCCCAAATCAGATTTCATATACCCAAACATAATGTTCGAAATCACAAATTTTGGAAAGTGATTGCAATCAAGATCCCAGAAATTATCCAAATAAATATTGATAGTCTTAGACCTAAAATCTAACATGCTACCTGATGATGTAAAAAAAAAGTAAATTTCGATGATTATGATATAAAGAATGTAATCATGCATAATTTTTTTTTTTTTGTGATGGGCTATCTTAGAGCATCTTCAATAAGAGTCTTTTTTTTTTCTTTTTATTTATTTTTTTATTTTTTTATACTTATTATTATAGACTTTTTAATTGACCACTTAATACCATTGAATTAACCATTATATAAATAAAAAACAGATATATTTGTATTTATACATTCATATAAAATATGATTTGCGTTTACAAATTTACTAATTAAATGAGAGGATTTTTTTAAAACATTTAGACAGATGAGAATATATTAGTTAATTTTATTAAAAAAAAACAGTTTAAATAAGCTAACCGTATGAATGGTTATTTATTTGGAGATCAAGATTAGTGGAAGGATGCGTTGAATAGAAAAGTGAAAAGTTATATAATCGAATGGTACTAAGTGCTCCATAAATAGAGATAAATAATACTAAGTTATAAACAAAACTTCTAACAAAAAATCTTTAAAAATAATACGTTTAATATTAATAAATTATTAATATAAAAATAAAGAACAATATACGCAAAATCTGTTAATATATATATATATATATATATATATATATATATATATATATATATATATATATATATATATGATTTATATTTAAATATACAAAAGATCAAAAAAGAAAATCTACCCTAATAAATAAAGATAATTTTGCCAAATGTCAACTTCTTATTGAATTTGACACACCTCATTTTCTTAGAATTTTAAAATTATATTTTTCCACTTGTTATTTTTGTATTTTTTTCATTTTTATTCATCTTCCATCTATTAAATATCATATCATAATAGTTAATGTGAATTAATGTATATGGTAAACCTTCCATGAATTCTTATTTCTATTAATATATTAATGAATTCCATTTATGAATTTATATTAATTAGTTTTATTAGTATATATTAATTAAGACAAATTACATAAATGGTCCTTGTGGTTTATTTTATTTATTGTTTTTATTTCGAAAGTTTACTTCAAAAAATACTTAATTTTTTACACATTCATATTTAACATTACTATTTAAAACATGATAATAATTTTTTATTAGTATAGATTGAATTACTTATTCATCATTTCATTTATATTTATTTCAAAGTTTTACTTTAGAAAATATTTAATGTCTACACCTTATATTTAATTTTTTTAAACAACCCGTGTAATACACGAGTCTCACACTTAGTTGTATATAACATGAGGGTGGTGTAATTGTAAAAGTTGTTTAAGTTTGTGAAGGGTTTGATATGATCCTATGAAAAACCTTACAAATTAAATATCAAAATATTTAAACAACTTATCAAATAAAAGGGTAATATATTTTTCAATTTATATACCTTTGGTCAGTGAGTTATTTTTTTATATGCATATACCCCTTCAACTTTTTAAACTGTATACATTCAGTTCTTATAACCGGTTATTCCAGGTTAACCGGGAAAAAAAGACTTAATAGAGTAATATATTTCTCATTTTGTACACATTTAGTCATTTAATATATATTTTTTTAATTTCAAAATCAGTCTTTTTTTTTTGTACTCATTCAATACTTATGAATGATTTCTTTAAGTTTTTCTCACGACATTTTTCGTGGGACAATCATTGATGTGTTGTTCGGAGTTGTTGATGTTTATGTTCATCGCGATCTCGACTGTTTGGTTGTGTATGTCTTATGGTTTGGCTTAGATCTTGTGTTCTGAATGTTGTAATTTTTTCATATGATATCAGATTTTAACGATCTTTATATCCACGTGTTCATTTTTTGAGTCTACAACAACTTTCGTTATTTGCTCTTTCAGAAAAAAAAACTTTCATTATTACTCCCGTTAAAATGTAATATATTTTTACTTACGATTTTATTAAAAAAATCCATACATGCATTCATAAAAAACGTATGGATATAAAGATCGTAAGTAAAAATATATTACTTTTTAACTGGAGTAATATAAACAAAAGTTGTAGACAAAAATACGAACACATTGATATAAAGATCCTTCAAATCTGATATCGTATGAATAAGTTATCACGTTTATAAAACATGACATAAGCAAACAAGTAGTCGATATCGCGATGGATATAAGTATCAAAAGTCTCGAACACCCCATTAATGATTGTCCCACGTAAGATGTAATGAAAAAAAACCTAAATAAGTTATTCAAAAGTATTCAATGAGTAAAAAAATAAAAATAACTTATTTTGCAACTAAAAAAATATTAAGGACTAAATATATATATAAAAATATAAATGACTTAATGTGTATAAACTAAGAAATATATTATGTTATTAAGTCATTTTTACCGGCTAACTTGAAATAGCCGGTCATTAGGACTGGATGTGTACAATTTATCAAGTTGAAGGTATAAATATAATCAGAAAAAAATTTATTGACCAATATATAAAAATCAAAAAATATATTATCCGTTTAAGTCATTATCCCTCAAATTTATCCATATAATAAAGGTCACATCAATATTTGTCTAATCGGCATTACCTTCCTATTTTAAGAGATTTGAGTATTCTTGCAGGTATATTAAATGATCGAAAATAATGACATAGTAAGGAATTCGAATCAAAGCTTTAAGGGTAAGTTGTTAATTTAACTTTAAAATTAGAACTATTTTGGACAAGCCATGTAACAAAAATTGATTTATTTATTAAAATAGGAAGGAAGAAGAAAATATAGAGGTAGATATAAACATTTAAAATTAACTTTTATATTAAATTGACAGCAGATATACATATTCTTACTTTTATTATAAAATATTTTAGATCGATACCAAAACTAAAAGACCAAAATCATTTTTCCTAAGACTTTTAATTTAAAAATACAAATGACACCTTTTTCCAGTTAAGCTTTTTAAAGTAAACAATAAAAGAAAAGGGCCAAAAAAATGTAAAAAAATAATATAAAGCTAGAACGGTCAAACCCTAACGTCATGAGCATGTAAACCGCTACCATGGTTGTGGGTCCCAGTCGCACTACCATTTTCAGTTCCGTTTTCGTCTTTTTTCTTCCCCCACTCGTGTAACCGGAGATGCAGCTCCGCCGCCGCGATCAAGAAATACACTGCCTGTATCGGTGTTAGAATCTCAATAACTGTCTTCAACGTCTCCAGTCTCAGATCATCCGCCATGTGTAACAACTCCTCCAAATTATCCTTCTTCGAATTCAACATTGAGTCCACTTTCTCCTCATTCTCAGAATCTACTTCGCCGTCTTCCGTCCTGATCATTTCCGACACCACGTTAGAAAGCTCCACCATCGACCTGTCCGCCACCGCCTCCTGTTCCTTGGCGTATTTCTCACTCAATACTCGTTCTTGATGTATGATTTTCTTCTGTAATTCGTCGATTCGATTCATCTGCTTTGGTGACAAATCTCCTAGATCTCCAGTCTTCAATCCACGAATTAGATCACCGATTTTAGCCTCTAATTGAATTCCTGATTTCGAGTACAAAAGGTGGATTGCTAACGTCGGCCGCCATCCTCCGATCCACAGAAACGCATCCTCCAGCTTGCTCCGCCACGTAGGCGAAAACATCGAAATCGCATCTCGTTTCTCCCAATTTGATTTCGCCTGGTAGTACTGCTCGTAATGCCTGACAACTCTCTCGATCAATGGAATGAGAACGGCGTCGTCATTTTCGGTCGGGTTGTGGTTGTTAGCGACGGAGACAAGTTCTTCAAGGTACGAATTCTGCTCGCAGATCCAACACTCGAAGAATCTATGGAATGTTTCACGGTGAGGATTATCAGCATTCATAGCTTGTGCCATAAAAGCTGCGCTGTTGGTCCTAACTGACATTATTTGTAGAGATTGCAAGTTGCAGAATATTGAATTTTTGGAGGTGGGATGACGACGATAGAAAAGAGGGAATTTATTTCAGGGATACAAGTTAATCCAAAAACATCCGCCAAAATCCCAAAACCACTAGGGTTTATATGCATGCATCTGAAGAAGTTGAAATACCATGGGCGAATACTATTAGCAAATTGACAGTTATGGTCCCTTTCTTTCTCACTTTTATGCTTTGTCCACATGCAAGTTTTTTATATTCGGATATTATCTCATCAAACTTAGATTCATTGCTTTTGGTTTTGGTTCCTCAAAAGGATCGTATGTTCTTTACTTTTAAATTTTTATATACACAACGAAAACAAACAAACATAATAATAATAATAATAATAATAATAATAATAATAATAATAATAAAATAGAGAACCATCTTTTGTGAGAGAACCAAAGTACTAATCTCAACCATAGGATCATCGGCATACATTTAGGTGTAGAATAATATATGTATAACAGTATAAGTTAACAATCTAAAATAACATGATGGTTATCGTTACATCCTTGGGTGTTCGGCATCCTGATTACAAATCCATTGATCGTAGATACCTGGCTACTAAGGTGAGTATTTTGTGCTATAAGTTGAAAGCATATGATCATATTTGAAAAGTAATTTTTTTATGAAACTCCGAGTGATTTGCTGTGAATTGAAAAGTGTTTTGGCTAGAATTTAGCAAGTATATTGATACAAGTTGAAAATGTTTTGCTATACTTGAATAGTAGTTTTGCTATAAATTTGCAAATATCATGTTTTGAATTGGAAAGTGATTTGAGATTTATTTGCTAAGTAACTTGTTAAATGTTAATGATTTTTGCACCCTGTGAAGCTCACAGACTCCCGGATATCATCCATCAGCATGGAATGATACCGCGTCCGTCTCATGTCCTCATCGGTAGCATACTATGGGATCAACAGTGCTTGTTCCCGAAACTTGGCGGTGATCTCCGCCACTGTCTCGGTAGTCTGTTGGAGTTCTTGGAACTCCCTCACCATCCTCTGCATCTCAATGGCTGGTGCAAACTCCAAATCGAATTGCCGAACAAACTCGGCCCATGTCATCTCAGCCACACTGATTGCTCCCACCTGACAAGTCACCTCACCCCACCAGTCTCGGGCTCTGTCTCTTAGCATACAAGAAGCAAAACCCACCTTTTCCGTATCCGGGCAAGAACTGGACATTCTCAATATCCGCCACCTAGCGTCGGCTGACAATGGGGTCCCTGGCCCCGAAAAACTCTGGTGCCCCACACGCCTTGAACTCCCAGAATGAGGGAGTTCGGGCCTTAACCTGGCCCGCAGCAATCTCGGCTCTGAATGCCTTGAGCCTCTCCTCCATAATCTCCATCATACCCTCCTTGACCGTCCCAAAGATAACTGGGGTAGCATCAAGGATGGCACTCGTAACCACAACTGCAATAAGCTCACGCAGCCTCTCGTCAATGGCTTCGGTAGTGTCACCTGACCCATCCCCGGATTCGGATCTCGATCCTGATCCATCTACTCCAAATTGTGTCACCACCATGCTGAACTGAAATGTCATAAATCATAACGATCAAGATGTCCATATAGGGGATCTTTCCACACCGGTCCTCCTTAGAGCTGTCAGATCTAATATTGGTTCGGGTACATGTCATGTGCTTTCTGTAGTACGGGCCCAATACTACCTTCCACACCTACCTGTACCTTCCCCAAGGCTCTACCTGATGACTCCAATTCGTCCCAAAACAAATCATATCCCACAGACTACCGCATATCTCAAATCCTAGGTGACCCTAATATTTGCTCTACCCATATGAATCAGACCAATCAAAAAAGGTTGCCTTTATGCATGCAAATTATACACAGAAAATGATCAAATAGACTTTCAAATAAGAGATTTTACCCTTGGACCACAACCAGAAGAGGAACAAGACATTAAGGCCAAATCAATCATTCTAAGGCTATAAGCTCCTAACCGTATACAATTTTTAAAGCATACACATAGCAAGATCCATACGATTATCATAGCTCAAATATCATTATAACATGGCTAACATATTGGGGAACTACTTACTTGGCTCGGCCGATCACGCGCGTTGCACTCTCCTCCTTTCCATCATTTAAAAGTTTCAACTTTTATTTTATTTTCGAAAGCAATTTTACCATTTCCTTAGTTTGAGTCCCGACACACCCGAGGGTGTGCCTGAATCGCTCTGATACCAACTTGTAACGACCTAAATTTTCAAAGAATTTTTTTTTCATATTTAATTAACCAAAAATACTCCCACAAAACATGAGGTTTCCAAATACAATTGTTATCAAAATTCATAACCATTACAAATTTATTTCAAATCATCAGAGTTTCCCATAAAACGCCTGATAGAGAGTGCACGCCGTGTCATCAAGCATTGCCCTTGCCCTTAGGCTCAGATGTACCTGAAACAAATCCACAAACTGTAAGCTAATGCTTAGTGAGTTCCCCAAAGCATAACCCGCACACAATCCACATAACACATATCACATTAGCTATAAAAGCTATCTCTACCACATAAGCCATGCATACAACATATAAGGAAGCCATGGAAACCCTCCAGAGTCTTAAACCTAGTGTCACTGGAACCCCCACGTGGTCTTACTACCTGCCATGGGAACCCCCACATGGTCTTCCTGCCAAGCAAATATCACACAAGCTAATCATGCAAATATACTAGGATGCCATGAAAACCCTCTAAGATCTTATACCAAATGTCGCGGGAACGCCCACGTGGTCTTAGTCTACTGCCATGGGACCCCCCGGGGTCTTCCATTCAAATTTCATACTAACATAACGCATAATTAATCGACAATCCACATATCATAAAATGGGTCGGCCTTGGTGCCTTAGACCCATTGGTATGGTGAGAATACTCACCTCTCGAATGTTGAACTGATAAGCTAAGATCTGATATATCCCACCCACTGCTCCTCCTCAACTACTTATAATCATCATGTGATTAACTTGTCACAACCCCATAAATACCATAGGTGCCCTCAAAATCAACCATAGTCAACCGTGGTCAAAGTCAAAGTCAACAGTCCATGTTGACCTCAACTCGTCCAGAGCATCCATCAACTTGTTGAGTTTTCTGAGTAATTCATCCACTCGCCGAGTTACCTGTGTAACTCGTTGAGGCCCTCCATGTCCAAAAAACCGAAAACTCATGACAACCGAAAACTCATGAAACCGAAAACCCTAACCCTTCACCAAAATCACTCGGAAGACCCAAAAACGGGTAAACCCTACTCGACTCGTCGAGTCAGCTAAGGGACTCGACGAGTTCCTTCAGTCTCCTTCAAGTTCAGCCCTTTTCACTTTTCAGAGGGATCTAAGGTCACAAACTCCAGATCCAAACTCTCCTAGTGCAGATCCACGTAAAGTTGCAAACTTTACGTGTATGCAAGGTCCTCCAAGGTTATAACTTCAAAACTAGGCTTCTTACAAGGTTCTTGTGCATGGAAGGTGGCTAAACAACATAAAGTGAGCAACTTTATGTCATTGGGGACCTAAAGAGGTCCAGATCTGAAACCATATCCTTGTGATAAGTCCAGATCCAAGCTTGACTCCATTTTGCACCAAAAATGGTCATTTACTTCGAAGAAAAGGGATCTAATCAACTAGAGATCAAGGTGACGACTTTATACCTCAAGATGATGGCCAATACAGAGTAGATGACGAATCTACTATTTCCCTCCTTGTTCCTTCCTCTTCAAGCTCTAAAATCCTTCAGAAATACCCCAAAATTGCTCACAATAGCTCTTTCTCTCACTCAAGAAGGTGCAAAGTCAATCTAGGGTTTTCTCTGGCTAATAGAGTGATAAGGGAGGCCACAAGAGGCGGGTTATGTTCTTTAAATAGGGTGCAAACCCAAAAAAATTAGGGTTTCTGTTTACAACTCCTACTTGTCGAGTCGGGGCCTTCCGACTCGTCGAGTAGGTCCCGATTCCGCGTCCTTATAACAGTCTCTACTCGACGAGTTGGAGCAACCAACTCGCCGAGTCCATGTACAAAACCCCAAAAATCCTATAAATTAATCAATACCTAGAACAGGTGTTACAAGTCTCCCCTACTTGAACTAGACTTCATCCTCGAAGTCTGCTGGCCCAAACAAATCCGGGTAGTGATCTCGTATCTCGTCCTCTGGCTCTTAAGTCCACTCGGAGCCCCAGCGGTGCTGTCATTGCACCTTCACCAACTTCACTTCCTTGTTCCGAAGAACCTTGGTCTTCCTATCTAAGATTACAAATGGCCTCTCAATGTAGTTCAGGCTCTCATCGACCTGGATGTCGTCCAACGAAACAACTACAGCCTCATTGGTGACACACTTCTGAAGCTGTGACTCATGGAAGGTATTGTGAATCTGGGTAAGCTAATCCGTTAGATCCAAGCGATAGGCCACCTTGCCCGCCCGGGTCGTAATCCTGAACGGTCCTATATATCGGGGGCCCAGTTTACCCCTCTTTCGAAACCTGATGACTCCCTTTCATGGTGACACTTTCAGTAACACAAAGTCCCCCACCTGGAACTCGAGATCCAAACGCCGCCGGTCAGCATAACTTTTCTGACGACTCTGCACGACCCTCAGCCGGTCGCGCACCTGCTGAATCAGTATGGTAGTCTTGAGCACTACCTCCATGCTCCCAATGACCCGGTATCCAACCTTACCCAACAAACTGGGGTCCTGGATCTCCTACCATACAACATCTCAAATGGTGGTCGGTCGATATTGGTATGATAATTGTTGTTGTATGAAAACTCTGCCAACGGGAGGTATGTATCCCAACTCCCTCCAAAATCCAACACGCATGCTCGAAGCATATCCTCCAGTGTTTGGATCGTCCCCTCGCTCTGGCCATTTGTCTGGGGGTGGTACGTCGTGCTAAAAAGCAGCTGGGTTCCCAGTTCCTCAAGGAACTTCTTCTAGAACCTAGATGTAAACCGAACATCCCTGTCAGAGACTACCGACACTGGCACCCCGTGTCTAGCCACCACCTCTCGCACATAAACATCCGCTAACTTGTCAGTGGATATACTCTCAGAGATCGGAATAAAGTGGGCAGTCTTCGTCAATCTGTCCACAATCACCCATATGACGTCCACACCCCTCGTCGTCCTTGGTAACTTCGTGATGAAGTCCATAGTAATCTCTTCCCACTTCCACATGGGAATAGGTAGCGGTTGAACCTTACCATGAGGTTGTTGATGCTCGGCCCTGACTTTCCTGCAAGTCAAGAACCGCTCTACAAACCAGGCGATCTCCCGCTTCATGCAAGGCAACCAATAACTCAGCCTCAAGTCTCTATGCATCCTCTAAAATCTTTTCCTCACTCTCCCAGATGTTAGGACCCATACTCGGCCACACTAGGTCAGGAGACCACGATCATCCTTAACAAATAAAGGATACTGTCCTCGAATCCGCTCTATCTTCCAATTCTCCTTCTTCACCCCTCGACCTGAGCCTCCTTGATCATATCCAACAATGGAGAGATCACCGTCATCCTCAAACAAACGTCCCTAATCGGGGAACTTGCTGTCACACCCCAAAACCGGAACGGCGGAAACGTTCTAAGGTGGATGACGTCATGTCAAGTATCACAACATATGCAGTGTAGTAATCAAAGTACAACAACCATTGCATTAATAGTAATAATTTTACATAGGTTACATTTCATAGCAATATAAAAGTGAATACAGAACATAACATAGATGCAGCTTGGTACTAGGCTGCCTTCGCAAAAGCTCTCGGGATGTACCTGTCTATCGATGACCTGAGAATACAAGTTATTTTCAAAGCGAGTACCAACATTTTATAATGCTGGTGAGTCCATAAGTATTTAGTGTCATTTGTATAAATACACATTTTTATTCAAAATAACTTTATGAAAGATAGTAGTCTAGAATCTACGGTGTATTAGTGTTCTTTCCAGAAAATCCTATATTTTCTAAATAAAAACAGTCTTCTACCAAGACCTGACAGATTTATGTTTTAAGGAGTATTTTTCTTCAGAATACTATCATTACCAAAATACAGTATTGACTTTAAAGGAATTATGAAAAAATCACAAGTAAAATATACTAGGGGAAAATAACATATACCTCAACAGTAATACTGCTGACTAAGGCAAATGGAAACATAGACTCCAGGAGAGTATCAAATGAATGATATGCCTGGCTCAGTCTAACACAAGAAAGCATAGACTCCAATCAATATCGAATGAACGATACAGCTAACAAAGTCTAAAACAAGGAAATACAGACTCCAGACAGTATCGAATGAACGACACATCTAGCAAAGTCTAAAGCAAGGAAATACAGACTCCAGACAATATCGAATGAACGACACAACTAGCAAAGTCTAAACAAGTGGTGAGTGTGAACTCGTATGTAACCATGCTGATCGATGATAGAGTATCTGGTGACCCTCCAGGTCACGCGTAGAGTTAGTGGCATTTTGTCACCCATGGGCCTTACCGGCGCGGACTGTAGCTAGCAATCAGGATGCGGGAGTGTCGGTTTCGTATAGATCTATACACATGAAGTTCGCTCTCCTTCTAGGAGACTCTGGTTACACGGGGTTAGCGCAATCAAGCGCCGTAGAGAGAAATAAGGTGTCACATTCTAAAGTAATATAGTAATAGTATAGACTCGCAAATGAACTGATTCCTGAGTAAATCGTCGTACTAGAGAGAGAGAGAGAGATAGAATCTCCCAACTATTCCTATAGTAGTTACTAGGGTTCCAGAAACATGAATAATAGAAGGATGCCTGTACTACTTAAGGCGATGAATTGGCTGAGAGAGAGAGAGAGAGAGAGAGCTTTTATGTCCATACATGTATACATGATATATAAGTAATATTTAAACGACCTTCGGACAGATAACCGATACCCACCAGACCACATCCCAACGAGGAAAAGGAAATAGGGCGAACTAGCCTTCCTAAGTCCTTTAAACATTATTTATATAACTATACAAATATAGGCATGTATTTAACGAAACAAAAGCATAGAAGAAAACTTTAGTAAAACCTTTACAAATAAGAATTTACGACTTGATGTCATTTTGTAAAACAAGCTTTGAAAACCTTTGGAAATCCTTTGAAAATGATTTTTATAAGACAGTTTAAGTGTAGAAACCTTTGTTTAAAACACTGCTGTAACAGGTTTTGAAGGAAAACATACAACACGAAGGATAGTTTGAGAAAGATCTAAATAAGTAATAACGTTTTGGAAAACCATTTGAAGTAATATACTTGGTAAAACAGATGAAAGTGTAATAAATCCTTTTGCATGCAGGTTATTAATCACCTATGATTGATATGATAACTAGCATGTTTCAACTTGTATTCCCCCCCATAAAAGCATTTAAAAACATTTAAAAGGTTAATTTAGGGGTATGAACTCATCTGTTGCGAGGGGATCGGATGGCAGTGCCGGTTGAGTGCTTGGTGTCAAGTAAAGACTTGAACACACTTAATGACCTAGTAACATATGAAGACATATGTTTACATATAATTAGTGATTATAACACTAATTAAACACGTATAAGCACCCTAATGCGAAGAAAAACACTTTGGTCAAGTACTAGGAGGCTATTGGGTTGCAATAAGGGAGTGTATGGCCTAGTTAGGGAGTCTACTCTTCAAGAGTAAACTCTTAGAGGAGATTTCGGCCCAATGACCATATCCCCATGAGTTTACGGCCGTAAACTCATGGGTGGTGTGTTTTTGGATGTTTAAAGGTCTTACAACACTTGTGGAATTAGGCTAGGTTCAAATCTAGGGCATAGGAAGTGGTTAAGACTTCAAATGAACCATTTAAGGGAGTTCACGGCTGTAAACATAGAGTTTACGGCCGTAAACTCTTACTTGTCGCCTCACTTCATGATTTAAGGTCTCAAATGAAAGAATACAAGGTTCTATGCATTATTCCAAGCCATATGGGGGAGTTAGGGCATCATTTGACCTCCTTAAGGGAGTTTACGGCCAAGGGACCAATCCTTGGGGGGTTTACGACCGTAATCTCCTAAGGTCATGGTTTCCTTGATGATTAAGGTCCCTACTTCGATGGTGGTTGATTCTAGACATTACCTCAAGCCATAGAAGGTGTTTAAGGGGAAATTTAACACCTTAAATGGTGTTTACGGCCTATGAAGGAGGGTTTACAGTCCAAGAATGTTCTTGGGCCGTAAACTCATGTTTACTCCCCAAATGACAAGTTTTTGGTGTTCCAAACTCATACATGCAAGTCCCTAAGTCATAGCTAGGCACTAGGAGTGATTTGGGAGGGTTTTGGGGCTTCAAAACCCCATTTATGGGTTTTTTCGGTCCAAGAGTGTTCTTGGGCCGTAAACACATGATTTTGAGGCGTTTGGATGATTTAAACACGAATTTGCATGTATAACAAGCTAAAAAACAAGCTAGGATAGATTACTTACGATTATGGAGCTCGAAAGAGGCGTTTTTGGATCAAAAGCTACTTGTAGAGAGAGAGAGAGAGAGAGAGAGAGAGAGTAGAGAGAGTGGAAAGGGTGTAAATGAGGTTTACTCACCCTTATATAGGGTGAGTTTACTGCCCCAGAGTTTACTGCCCGAGTTTACCTTCAGTAGTTTACCGCCCGAGAACTCTATCTTATGAGGTTTATGACATGATTTTTGGTGTTAGGGCTTTAGTGGTTACCTTCTAAGACTTGATCGGTAAGTGTGAAAAGATCGGAATAATCAAACGGATTTTTAAATTTGCTGGAAGATGGCGGAAATGAATTTGACTTCCAAATGAAGTGTTTGACTGTAGAAATTTTATATATGAAATATTCGGGTTGTCACATCATCCCCCCGTTAGAGGGAATTTCGTCCCGAAATTAGGGTTTAGGCAAGGAAGTAGGCATGAACAATCGGGGAGAGAGATGGGGGTACTTCCTATTCAGTTGGTCCTCGCGCTCACAAGTGAACTCCAGCCTTCGCTTGATGTTCCAGCAACCCTTCACTTAACGAGATGCAGATTTCGTTTCGTTCACTTGATTGCTCGGTTCGTGATTCCTACATATTCCTTTACGAAGTTAGGGTTCCCAATGATTTCTATCAAGACAAGTGGGATTTAGAGAGTTACATCGGGCAAGCGCTTTTTCAAATCTAGGACATGGATTGATTTGGGGCGAAACTTATGGAATTCCGAGAGTAGTCGTGGTCTGACGAGGATTGGGCTAATTTTTGTGTAAAGAATCTCGGATGGTCCTAAGCTCTCGGAAAGATAGAGCTTTTCATTACTTAGAACATAATGTACTTCTGTGGCGAGATCATCACTGGCGTGATCGCCATTTTGAAGTTCCAGATGTCCTCTCATACTGGGGTTGTAGTTCTTTGGGTTGGTTCTTAGAAGGCTCGGGTTATCCTTGGATTTGTGTCTCCTGCTGATTGGCTTTCAGAGGTTTTCTGGATCATCGGATGAATTGGATGTCTACGGGTATCTATTTGCTGCAGGGCGTCTATCTCAACCTAGTGCAAAATGAACCTGCACTTCTGATTCTTGAGATGTTTCTAACGGAAACTCTCAGGATCGGAGAGATAGGGTTTTACCAGACAATTGTTTAGAAAGTTTTTAAACTTCTCATCATCGTCTAGTTGATGCTTTCACAATATGATTTCTAACAGGAAAGAATCATGCTCTTACTTGCTTTGCTGTTTCATGAATAGCAATATCTGCTCAGGGCTAACTCAGTCCTTAGATATTTTCTGAAGTGTTGGACTATCTCGGGAGGTGTTTCTACTATTTCTGTGTGAGATAGTATTCTTGGAACACCTCCAATGAATCTCTAAGACATGCCCTATTCTCTAAGGTGTCGGTTTATTCCAGTTGCAGAAAGCGCGTGTTCTTGTATAACCCATCGACTGGCACCTAGACTGGTGTCGAGTCTATAATTTCTTCGGGATCTGGGTTATAAGGCTTAACGCAACCTACTTTCGCACTTTATTCAAGTATTTTGGCTGCGGAGGTTATCCTGAGGTTTTTGGCATTCTAGTATTCACTTCGGAGAATGCAGTCTATCGTCTACAGGGCGACGGTGACTTCTTCCACGTGAGGAGGCGGAGTGTCCTAGGCACTACTCGTCAGTAACGGGATGGACGAAGTGCCTGAGTAGTGTGTGCATCTTCTGCAACTACTCTTCCGGTGGTTCTGAGTTTCCTCGGTCTAGATTAAGTCTAGAGGGTATAGGGTTCCGTCCCTCGGGACTTCTAATTTCCTCATCCACTATTCTCAGAGTTTAACCTGTCATCACTTCCAGGTTCCTGGGATCTCCGTTGAGACTTTTAATTCGTGGGATTAAGTGTGGATGGATGGTCGTAGTCAATGTCCTTGACTCTTATGACTTGAGTTCTTTTTCCAACTGAGGGTGTTAGCTACTATGTTGGCTTAACCGGGATGACAACAAATTTCGGATTTGTGGTCATTTTAGTAGCTCAACCCGCAGTTGTTCTCTTGACTCTAGTTCCTATTCCATGGGATAGAATGAAGGGTCGTATTATATGGTTCGTGGTAGAGCCCATACTTGGCTTAATCACTAATACTTGGTGTATGCAAGCCGTAGATAATTGAGATCGACGGGATGTTTAGTTGTTCGACTCCACCCCAGACCCACAACCCAACGAGGAACAGGTAGTAGGGAGGAAGCACACATCTTAAATCTTTTTGATCTAAATTATATACCACTCTTATGCATATACTCAGCTAATAGTAGTTAATCCCAGGAGTTCTTTTCTCTTGAATCACGAACCTGATCGTGAGGTGCTAAGGGTCTTTCTGGGGGATCTACGGAGTAGGTTTCGGGTGGTTATCGTCTTCTGGAATGCCTGCAGTGTCTTTCGCTTCGGTTTCTATCTATCTAAGAAGGGGTTGGTTAACAGCGCGCGATACCCTACTCATGGGTATTTCGGAAGGTTTTAGATAAGAACGACGACCGACGAATTGCATTAAGTTTTAATATTAGGTTCGGAAGAACCTTTATTTGCCTAAATGGCTATGGTGAAAGTTCTCTTTACACAGCACTAGGAATTTACACATGGTTGTACTACGTCGAACCATGATTGATAGAGGTGTCGAAGTTGGCATACCTCGACATGATATAAAATGAGGGTCGATAGGGCCATGTGTTGAATGGGCACACAAGTTCTTGGTGTCTCGGGTTTCGTCCCGTGTATCACTGTTGCGGATACTTGGACCGATAAAGTCGACGCGGAACTATAGAGGGTCCCGAGGTTTCGGAATAATGTACTTTTCATGAATGGATTTCTCACAAGGCCTTTCTATAATCGCCTAACATACACTAGTCATGTATAGTTATGGTGGGAAGGACTGTTGACCAAGCGACTCCGACCTAAATCCACAACCAAACGAGGAACAGGAAATAAGGCAGCATCACTCACTCGAGGTCTATCCATCTTAATTATACATGGCTTTAACGTATATATCGAGCCATTATAGCTTTACCTGATGAAAATTTGAATTTTACAGCAGTGCTGCGACTTTCACCTTATCGGGAGAGTAATTACAATCAGAATTAGTTATTTCATGTTTTCGGTTAGTTATTTAGGATTGAGAGACGTACCAAAATTTTACCGGGTCCATTGATTCTTCTCTTAGGTATTAGGGTTATACCCCTCCTGTGCCCTTGTCGTTTCTTTCAGTTGGGCAGTCCTTCTTGAAGTGTCCAATCTCACCACATAGATGGCATACTGGACTGGTCGCCACTTTGGTGGTTGATGTAATGAACACAACCGGGGTTCTACAGAAGCAGGCGACATGCCCCTTCATGTTGCACCTAACGCAAAAGGGTCCTCGACAGGTACCATGATGATGTTAGTTACACTTGCTGCAGTGGGGGAGGCTTCCTAGGTATGGTCTTCTAGGTGTCTGGATGGAGGGGTTGGTAGGGGCATTGACTGACTCAACTTGTTGCCTTTCGGAAGGTCCTTGAGCCGAGGTACTTACTTCCTCGTTCTTGAACTTTCTCTTCAGTGGATTCGGTTGAGGTTCTTGGGTGGTTGGGTACGTAGGTATGGGTTGCTGCTGTCTATTGCTAGGATCGGGAATCTCGATAGGGCTCCTGCTAACATTGGTGTTGTTAGCATTCAGATGAGCCATGACAGCTGCTACGGCTGCCGAGACTGCAGCTTGGAACGTAGCTTCATCGAATAGGAGAGTCGGTTTCTTGCCAGCGGATTGGTTATGTTTCTTCGGAGGCATGGTTTTCCTACACGGAAAAGAACACAAGCTGATGAGAGACGAGTTTAACTCTAGACGTATCTATCCTTACTATAATAGGCATAAATTTTCCCGCGCCTCAAATATTGGTTATCTGAGTGTCGACCTACATCCCTATGATCTAGTCCGGGTATTCAAGGTAGGAGTAAGAGTATCGGAAAGCCATAAGGTGGAGGTCGTTCCTACTAATTTATCTTTATATTGGAGAGATTCGCTCTTCGATTTTGGAAAGATTTGAGGATAGTTCGGAACGAAAATCACAGAAGAAAAGGCTCATTAAGACTTATGGCTAAACACTCTCAATCGAGGTTTTGAGATCCGATCTAATCATATTACTTGCGACGGGAAAAGGCGACTTACCTAACACATAGTGTGCAGTGTAACCACTAACTCACTAAATTGTATTATTTTATGGATGTATTAGCGCGGCGATAACGTGGAAAAGACACTTCTCGGGTTCCATGTATTGGCTCCCTCTGTCTACTTCTTATCCTTGACTGGGACCGACGTTGGTTTTCTTCGGGTAGCTACCTAGGATTCTCTTCTCGTGTAGACATATTGAATTTCTACTCCGTCTTACTTCCGATTATGACTCTAAGTGTCATCACTTCATGATGGATGACTGGAAATCTCGGAAGTTCAGGTAAATTTCCCACCAATGTCCCTAAAAGGTATAGGCAATTGGTGGTTTCAATAGTCTCGTCCTAGTTCATTTATTTCCGAACTGGAAATCTTCTCAATGAACTTCTTTTGGGTCTGAATCAAATCTTCTGTCGAACACTGAAGTGGATAAGGTTTTTCTACAGGGTTCGTGTGAGAATGGAAATGTCTAAAGAATCCTAAGAGATTATTAACATTTCACTGAGTGATCCATATCGAGTCCTGCTATAATTACATAGGGTACACAAATTATATATTACTTAGACCCGAAAGGCCTTCAAATATGTGATATTACTCTATATCCACATCCAAACAAGGAAAAGGAAGTAGAGCGAAACCACACATTCTTAGTCTATGGGATCCTTACTATACATAATGTTGAAAGTATACCCTCTGTAATCATAGGTATATCAATAAGGATCTTTTTAGTTTTTCACACAAGGTTATCTATGGATCCTAAAATACCCCTATGGTATTTTAATTTCTTGTTTGATTCTTAACTTCTGAATATGATTCTGGGATTAATGCGAGTCTTTTAGTATTCCAAAATACTCCCATAGTATTTTTAAACTTTATATTTGGCTCTAGCATTCCTAATTGGTAAGTTTCAGATTCGTTGCAACACCACCATCACTCCCAAGCACACGTTGGTCACATCTCGAATAAATGTAGTTGATCAGGTTACATTTATTCCAGCTTACGATTACATAACTGCCCAGGTTTGACAGTAATGGTCAACATCCAAAGACTTTTATTTTGTTCTTCTTGTGATACTTTTGCTTGAGTGTTTAGATTCTGGATGTTCTTATACTTTGGTAAAATATGGTTATATTTTAAAGTATAATTCTTGGTCAGAGTGTTTTATCCCAATGTATTTATAGGCTGTATATCTTTTATGAATTGATATACTAAGCTCACTATAAACAATGCTCTAATACCAATTTGTCACACCCCAAAACCGGAACGGCGGAAACGTTCTGGGGTGGATGACGTCATGTCAATTATCACAACATATGCAGTATAGTAATCAAAGTACAACAACCATTGCATTAATAGTAATAATTTTACATAGGTTACATTTCATAGCAATATCAAAGTGAATACAGAACATAACATAGATGCAGCTTGGTACTAGGCTGCCTTCGCAAAAGCTACCGGGATGTACCTGTCTATCGATGACCTGAGAATACAAGTTATTTTCAAAGAGAGTATCAGCATTTTTATAATGCTAGTGAGTCCATAAGTATTTAGTGTCATTTGTATAAATACACATTTTTATTCAAAATAACTTTATGAAAGATAGTAGTCTAGAATCTACGATGTATTAGTGTTCTTTCCAGAAAATCCTATATTTTCTAAATAAAAACAGTCTTCTACCAAGACCTGACAGATTTATGTTTTAAGGAGTAATTTTCCCCAGAATACTATCATTACCAAAATACAGTATTGACTTTAAAGGAATTTTGAGAAAATCACAAGTAAAATATACTAGGGGAAAATAACATATACCTCAGCAGTAATACTGCTGACTAAGGAAAATGGAAACATAGACTCCAGGAGAGTATCAAATGAATGATACGCCTGGCTCAGTCTAACACAAGAAAGCACATACTCCAGTCAGTATCAAATGAACGATATAGCTAGCAAAGTCTAAAACAAGGAAATACAGACTCCAAACAGTATCGAATGAACGACACAGCTAGCAAAGTCTAAAACAAGGAAATACAGACTCCAGACAGTATCGAATGAACGACACAACTAGCAAAGTCTAAACAAGTGGTGAGTGTGAACTCGTATGTAACCATGCTGATCGATGATAGAGTATCTGGTGACCCTCCAGGTCACGCGTAGAGTTAGTGGCATTTTGTCACCCATGGGCCTTATCGGCGCAGACTGTAGCTAGCAGTCAAGATGCGGGAGTGTCAGTCCCGTATAGATCTATACACATGAAGTTCACTCTCCTTCTAGGAGACTCTGTTTATACGGTGTTAGCGCAATGAAGCGCCGTAGAGAGAAATAGGGTGTCACATTCTAAAGTAATATAGTAATAGTATAGACTCGCAAATGAACTGACTCCTGAGTAAATCTTCGTACTAGAGAGAGAGAGATAGAATCTCCTAACTATTCCTATAATAGTTATTAGGGTTCCAGAAACATGAATAATAGAAGGATGACTGTACTACTCAAGGCGATGAATTGGCTGAGAGAGAGAGAGAGAGAGAGAGCTTTTATGTCCATACATGTATACATAATATATAAGTAATATTTAAACGACCTTCGGACGGATAACCGATACCCACCAGACCACATCCCAACGAGGAAAAGGAAATAGGGCGAACTAGCCTTCCTAAGTCCTTTAAACATTATTTATATAACTATACAAATATAGGCATGTATTTAACGAAATAAAAGCATAGAAAAAAACTTTGGTAAAACCTTTACAAATAAGAATTTACGACTTGATGTCATTTTGTAAAACAAGCTTTGAAAACCTTTGGAAATCCTTTGAAAATGATTTTTATAAGACAGTTTAAGTGTAGAAACCTTTGTTTAAAACACTGCTGTAACAGGTTTTGAAGGAAAACATACAGCACGAAGGATAGTTTGAGAAAGATCTAAATAAGTAATAACGTTTTGGAAAACCATGTGAAGTAATATAGTTGGTAAAACAAATGAAAGTGTAATAAATCCTTTTGCATGCGGGTTATTAATCACCTATGATTGATATGATAACTAGCATGTTTCAACTTGTATCATTTGACCTCCTTAAGGGAGTTTACGGCCAAGGGACCAATCCTTGGAGGGTTTACGACCGTAATCTCCTAAGGTCATGGTTTCCTTGATGATTAAGGTCCCTACTTCAATGGTGGTTGATTCTAGACATTACCTCAAGCCATAGGAGGTGTTTAAGGGGCAATTTAACACCTTAAATGGTGTTTACGGCCTACGAAGGAGGGTTTACGGTCCAAGAATGTTCTTGGGCTTTAAACTCATGTTTACTCCCCAAATGACAAGTTTTTGGTGTTCCAAACTCGTACATGCAAGTCCCTAAGTCATAGCTAAGCACTAGGAGTGATTTGGGAGGGTTTTGGGGCTTCAAAACCCCATTTATGGGTGTTTGCGGTCCAAGAGCGTTCTTGGGCCGTAAACACATGATTTTGAGGCCTTTGGATGATTTAAACACGAATTTGCATGTATAACAAGCTAGGATAGATTACTTACGATTATGGAGCTCGAAAGAGGCGTTTTTGGATCAAAAGCTACTTGTAGAGAGAGAGAGAGTGTAGAGAGAGAGAGAGTGGAAAGGGTGTAAATGAGGTTCACTCACCCTTATATAGGGTGAGTTTACTGCCCCATAGTTTACCGCCCAAGTTTACCTTCCGGAGTTTACCGCCCCGAGTTTACCGCCCGAGAACTCTATCTTATGAGGTTTATGACATGATTTTTGGTGTTAGGGCTTTAGTGGTTACCTTCTAAGACTTGATCGGTAAGTGTGAAAAGATCGAAATAATTAAACGGATTTTTAAATTTGCTGGAAGAAGGCGGAAATGAATTTGACTTCCAAATGAAGTGTTTGACTGTAGAAATTTTATATATGAAATATTCGGGTTGTCACACTTGCCGCCTTGCGACTCAAAGCATCAGCCACCATGTTGGCCTTCCCTGGGTGGTATAGGATCTCACAATCATAATCCTTCAGTACGTCCAACCACCTCCTCTGTCACATGTTGAGGTTCTGCTGATCCATCAAATACTTCAAAATCTAGTGATTAGTATAGATGGTGTACCGCACCCCATACAGGTAGTGCCTCCAAATCTTGAGGGCAAACACCACGGCCCCTAATTCCAGGTCGTGAGTGGGGTAGTTCGCTTCATGAGGCTTCAACTGCCTCGAGGCGTAAGCTATCACATGCCCCCTCTGCATCAGTACCACAACTAACCCTGAAATTGATGCAACACAGTACACCACCAAATCATCTAACCCTTCAGGTGGTACTAGAATCGGAGCCTCACATAACCTCCTTCTCAGGGTCTCAAAAGCCAACTGTTGATCCGTGCCCCACCGAAATGTCACATTTTTCTTGGTCAAGTGAGTCAAGGGCACAACAATCTTGGAGAAATCCTGAAAGAATCTCCTATAATAGCCCGCTAGACCCAAGAAGCTACAGATCTCGAAAGCATTCTTCGGCACTTCCCACCGCATCGCTGCCTCAACCTTGGTTAGATCAACCGAAATGCCCTTCTGGTTAATGATGTGCCCCAAAGACTGTACCTCTCGTAGCCAGAAATCACACTTGGAGGACTTGGCATACAACCTCTCCACCCTCATGGTCTCCAACACCCATCTCAGATGCTGCTCATGTTGCTCATTGGTCTTAGAACAGACCATGATATTATCAATAAAAAACGATCACCGACCGATCCAAAATCGGTCTACACACCCTGTTCATAAGATCCATGAACACTGTTGGGGCATTAGTGAGCCCAAATGCATCATCACAAACTCATAGTGCCCATACCGAGTCCTGAAAGCTGTCTTTGGTATATCCTCATCCGAATCCTCATCTGATGGTATCCCGACCGATAATCAATCTTAGAAAACCAAGACGTGCCTGCAGCTGATCGAACAAATCATCGATCCTCGATAATGGATAACGGTTCTTCACCGTTAGTTTGTTCATCTCTATATAATCAATGCACATACTGTGTGATCCAACCTTCTTTTTCACGAACAGGATCGGAGCTCCCCAAGGGGAACTGCTCTGACGGATAAACTCTCAGTTTAGCAGCTCCTGAAGCTGCGTAGATAGCTCCTGCATCTCGGGCGGTGCTATTCGGTACGGTGCCTTCGCTATCGGAGCGGCACCAGACACCAAATCAATACGAAACTCCACTTGCCTCTCCAGAGGCACTCCTGGTAATTCCTTGGGAAAAACATCCCGAAACTCCTGTAAAACCGACACACTGCCCATATCTGGCGTGGTCTCAAACCTCGTATCTGAGATATATGCCAAAAATCTCGTACAACCCTACTGTAGAAATCTTCGAGCCCTCGCATGTGAACAAATGGTTGGCCCCTGCAAGGCTTCTCACCATGTATAACTAGTTCTCCACCACTTGGGGTTCGAACCCTCACCAACTGGCACTCGCAATCAATCATGTCTCCGTTGGCCCCCAACCATTCCATGCCGACAATCACCTTCAGCCATCGCAACAGTATCGAGATTAGATCAACACGAAACCTCTCCTCAAGCACATTCAGGACACAGTCTTGATACACCATCGCAGCACCCACAGTGTGATCATCTGTAATCTCCACCTCGAGCGGGGAATCCAAAGTCCCCGACGCATCCTGGAACTTCTTGCTAAGTGCAAGAGACACGGACGATCGGGTAGCTCCTGAATCGAACAAAACATGAGCAGACATACCGTTGACCAAAAAGGTCCCTATACAAGCCCAATGTACACATACGCAATGCCAATAATCATAGAGTAGAGAAGAATAAACACGTACCAGCCACAACGCCTGGCGCTGCCCGAGCCTCCTCGGTAGTCAACTGAAATGCGCGGCTCTTCACCGCTGGAGCATCCGCCTTACCAGGACGGCCATCAATAATCCTCATTGTAGTGGGCGCAGGCACCGCCACTGCTCCTCCCCCTCCCTGCAACCTCAGACAATCGGCCTTTTTATTGCCAGTATGGTTGCAGTGGAAACAAATCAAGCCCTTCTTGGGGAAATCCTTGCTCACGTGGCCCTGCTGACCACACGTATAACCTGTCGGGCTCGTCCCCCGGCAAGCTCCACCATGAAATCTCCCATAATTGGCACACTGGCCACGACCCTGCTGGGCTCTACTAGATGAATCTGAGGTCTTAGGCTTTTTAGCCTGACCCATTGCTGTCTGTGCCTGCTCAGGCTTCCGCTAGGTGCGGAAGTCCAACTCCATCTCCCGCTCATGGGGCTTCTCCACCATATCATTCAGGGTTTTGCACCATGTGAAGCTCACAAACTCTTAGATATCATCCCTCAACATGGAATGATACCTCATCAGCCTCATGTCCTCATCGGTAGCATACTGTGGGATCAACAGTGCTTGTTCTGAAACTTGGCGGTAATCTTCGCCATAGTCTTAGAAGTCTGCTGGAGTTCCTGGAACTCCCTCACCATCCTCTGCATCTCAATGGCTGGTGCAAACTCCAAATCGAATCGTCGAACAAACTCGGCCCATGTCATCTCAGCCACACTGATTGCTCCCACCAGACAAGTCACCTCACCCCACCAATCTCGGGCTCTGTCTCTCAGCATACAAGAAGCAAAACCCACCTTTTCCGTATCTGGGCAAGAGCTCGTGCGCTGGGTATTCTCAATATCCTCCACCCAACGTCGGCTGACAATGGGGTCCCTGGCCCCAAAAAACTCTGACGCTCACTCGCCTTGAACTCCCAGAATGAGGAAGTTCGGGCCCTAACCTGGCCCGTAACAATCTCGACTCTGAATGCCCTGAGCCTCTCCTCCATAATTTCCATAATATCCTACTCGTCGGGTCGCGACCTTCCGACTCGTCGAGTAGGTCACGATTCCGCGTCCTTATAACAGTCTCTACTCGACGATTTGGAGCACCCAACTCGTCGAGTCCATGCACAAAACCCCAAAAAATCCTATAAATTAATCAATACCCGCAACAGATGTTACAATTCTAATTTTCCAAAAATCAAATATGAAGCTCCAAACAAACCATGAATGGGTTAAAGAAGAGAACTTTTTGGATTTTGAAATTAGAAAGTCAATATGTCCGTGAATTATTAAATACCATAATATGTTCTCATTTTTTATATTTAATTTTTAAAATGTAAAGAAATATAATCTTAAAGTAATAAAAATTTTAGTAAAGTAAATTCGATAATTCGGTTTGGTTTGTTCAAACTCCACTATACCATAATTCAAACTATAAACCAAATTTATAATTCGGTTTGGTTTGAAAACAAACCAATACCGAGTTTTGAAATTTGGCATTGTCCGAATTCGGTTTCAGTTTGGGTTGATTTTCAATTTCTTTGGTTCAACCCAAATAATGTTGACCCCTTCTCATAAGTCTTCTTTAGTATATTTGTGTATGATATAACCAATCCGATCATTGAAAGTGAATATATTAACTTGTATTCGAGATAGATATACATAAATGAAAAAAGAATTAAGATTTGATGATGAAAATTGAATTTTAAGGATACGATAATAAGAACAAATGGCTCTTGGTCGAACGGTCTGTTGTGATGTCTTATTTTTTATAAGATTGAAAGTTCAAATTTTTGTTTGGAACACACACACACACACAAACACACACACACACACACACACACACACACATATATATATATATATATATATATATATATATATATATATATATATAGAGAGAGAGAGAGAGAGATAGCAAGGTTGAAATGTTTCTAGCAACTATTGTGTGCATGAATGCACCAATAGGAATTTAGGAAAAAAATAAATAATTAAATAAATCAATTAAGGGTATTATAGTAATCTTTGCATATTTAATTATGGTAGATAATTAATATGTTTATTATTCCTTTAATTATGGAATGTCAAAGTCAAAATCCGTTGAAAAAAACCTTAGCTGATTATTTTTCTCTTTCTCTGGAATTCATATTCACTCTCCAAAAATCAACACTGACATCAAAATTGAACCACGATTCAAGTTGATTTTGTAATTCACTGGTGAAGTCCAACTGTTGAATCGATGGTTTGAAGGTTGGTCTCTGCCACCAATGTAAGTTTATTTGATTTCTGATTCTTGTACTTCATGATTGCTTACAATTCTTCATCTAGATGCTACTGATTTATGATTATTCACATGGATTTTCCATTTGATTTACTCACTGTTTTCGATTCTTTGATTTCTGATTATCCTTCCTATTGATTTCTGATTATCCTTCCTGTTGATTTCCAATTTCACCAGTATACCCACTGTGCTTTCATTCTTCTTTAATTTTAAATATCCATCATTCAAGTTGATTTTGTAATTTAGAATCTAATTTAAATAATGATAAATTGTTCTTGATTTTCAATTTGTTCTTGATACTTTATTGTTCTTGATTTGTCATTTGTTCTTGATACTTGATTGTTCTAAATTTGGCTTGTTTGATGATAATGCCTAACAAGTATTTGTTGAAATGTCTGAAAGAGAATCCAAAGACTTTAACGTTATGGTATGCATTCTGTCATAATTACTAGCAACACATATTTTATGTAATTTTTTAAAAAGGTAATTAATTTGTATGTGTATTATTTTGGTTCAATTTGTGATTCTGAATTCCAATTTCTATTGTCCCTCGTTATTGTATATTTGGAATCTAAAATTATATTAACAGTAAATACGATACTTTTGAATGTATTCTGCCAGAATAAAATCTATGTATTCTGCCAGAATATATTTAATGTCCTGTCATATTCTATGAATTTTACCATAATATATAAAATGATAGTTAATTACAAGTAACATGTTTTTAACCATTATTAGTTTTTGTTGTATTTGTGATAGGAATGACTGGAAGAATCTATTGAAGATCTAATAGGAATAACTTGAAGAGTGAATAAAGTTTGATCATACTCAGAATTTAAAAATATTGTTATTTTTTAAGATTTTTATTCATTTTTGTTGATATTCTTTTAGAATATATGTATAATTATATTAAAATGTATAAGACTTTTAGTCTGTAAGAATATGTATGAATTTGTATTTAAGTTCGGATGTATAAGAATATATTAGAATGTTGTTATTTTTCACCCTCGGATTCAAAAATTTTGTTATTCTTCAATAATATTCTAATAGAATAAAATTCTGAAAGAACATCATTCTAACAAAAAAAATATTCTGACAGATTAAAATCAGTTATGTTTACAAATTACGTTAGAATTAAAATTGAATTAATTAAAAAATTCAGATTTTTAAAATTAGGAGAATTAATTATCCCTAAAAATCCAAATTTTTTTTATATAAACTTAATTGTCCAAAATAACATTTTGCTAAAATTTGTGGGATTATATGATATATATATGTTATTCCATTGTAATATCATACAACAACAAATCATGTCTATTGATTAATTTAATCAGTTGGTCCAGATCTGTGCATTCTAGTACACAATAGTTAGTAAAAACAAAATAACATCAGCCTCTCTCTCTCTCTCTCTCTCTCTCTATATATATATATATATATATATATATATATATATATGCTTTCATTGATGGTAAAAATTTATCTTAAATTTATAATAAACTTTTTCAAAAAAAATAGAAAAATTATTTATTTAAATACCACCTTAAATAAACAAGGTCAAACACCCCCTTGTTCAAGTTTACTTTGAGATTTTCTAAACCCACGGAAAGAAGAAAATGACGTCACGGAGAATATACAAAGGTATTTCCCTCTTTATTATAACATTTATTTTGGTTTGTTGTGCTAGAAACCATAGTAACTAAGTACTAAATACTAAATATTGTGAGCGGTGAGTTTGACGGTAAGGTTAAAGTGAAGTGATGATGAATAAAAAAGCTAAATCATATAATTATTGAATTTTATCATATATATCAAGTTTTTAGAAATATTATATTAATATTTAATATAAAAATTAATAAAAACTAATTACTTTAGGCCTGATAAAAAAACTAAAAAAAATATGCCTTGAAAAATACTCGTGTCATAATGCGATAAGGCATGTCATAACACGTTATTTGAACGTTATGCTTAACAAACTCACATTGGATGTTTTCGTAAAATCTACATCACGCCTAATGTCATGACATGCTTTTTAGAATCATGGTTACAACCATACATACAAAAGGTATTTAAAAAGAAAAAAAACTAAATTATGACTTTGACATAATACACATTAAAACTCAGCAAAATTTGAAACAAATATTTAATATAAGAAAAACACCCTATAGTATATATATACAATTTTCTTATACTTTTCATATTTATATTTCATAAAACTAAAAATATAATAAATAAAGATGGAGTTCAAAAAGTGAAACTTTATTTAAACACTATATATGTCTATATTTGCTATTAAAATCGAGTGTTTCATAAAATGATAAGATAAAATAATAAAGCAAAATAAAAAAATAAATATTAATTGAAAACACAATTTTTAAATAATTACACCCATATAGGGACACCAATTCGAAAGGATTCTAGTGGCCAGTTAGATTTGACAACTTGCCAACTTGTGTTTCTTGGGACTTTGAGAACTTTTTTCCTCTGAATCAGTTAAGTCAAAGATATACTATGAAATATCTGGAAAAACATTTATTTTAATATTTTATAACAAAATAAATGAATATGTCATTTTAAATAAAAAATTACAAATTAAAACATTAAAGTATAATACTAGTATGAAACAAGGCTGTTAAGATTAATATCCTACTTAGAACCGTTTTAAGGTTTGAAAAATCGGGATTAGGATCCTAAGATCCTATAAAATAAAACATAATTTTAATTTATAATTTTAAAATATGAATAATATTTCAAACATTCAATTTTTCGTTAAAAAACTGTAAAAACTTCGAAAGATTAGTTATAAGTCACACACAAAATGATAAACGGTAAATTGATAAATGGTAAAAGACAATAAGTGGTAAAAAATCAAGGGAATGTAAGATCAAATCGGATCCCGATCCTATGATCTTACCTACGATCTTACCCAAAATACGATTTGTCTCGTTTTTCATACCTAGGATCGTACGACCCTATGGTTAGGATCGCGATTTGGACAATCATGATATAAAATATCTGGAAAAACTTTATGTTTAATATTTCCACTGTAAGTGCTCTATCACTATCATGAAGCTAATTAATATATGAGTAAATACTTTTAATTTAAAATAGTATAAATGATCTTTTGACATTTAGAGGGTGTTTGGCAAAGCTTATTTAAAATAGTTTTTAACTTTTTAACTTATAGCGGTAACAAAACAAAGTTTTTAAATAAGTATTTGACTAAGATTATTCGTTGTCAAAACACTATAAGTTTATTAACTTATAGCGTATGTTTTTGTGTTGATATAGGTTTAAGTTAAGAGATATATTTGTCAATTTTTTTGAATGGTGAAATAATGAGTTTTTGATAAGCAAGGGGTAAGTGACTTATCAAAAAATGATTTATTTGAGGTTCCAAACAATTATAAGTTGTTTTTTAAAAAAAATTTACCCGAACACTCTTTTTGACTTATACCAATGTGGAACTGATAATAAGTCAAAAAACTCATTTTTTAAGTTTTGCTTAACAACTTCTTAGTTCAGTTGGTCCTTTATGTAGTTGAATGAGATGATATATATATATATATATATATATATATATATATATATATATATATATATATATATAGAGAGAGAGAGAGAGAGAGAGGAGAGAGAGAGAGAGAGAGGTTCCGTCGATATTAAAAAAATAAAGATCTTAAGATTCAATCTCAGCCACATATTTCACATATATTGTTCTAATCCTCGGACATAGTAGCGCCACAGACCTATTATAATCATAAATGATTATATAGCATTGCACGTTTCTTTCTCCCCTGCCACCATCCCCACCACCACAACCGCCACCGCCGGCGCCACCACCAATACCACCACCACCACCTCTGACACCAGCCGGCCCCACCGCTGTCACATCCGTCACTTATATCACCACCACTCCTGCCACCATCACCTCTTCTGCCACCGACTATCATAATTATATATGATTATTTAATTTGTGAAGAGACATATATGTATGATAATTTATGATTAGGCATATACGTATAAACATGTATAATCATATATGATTATACGTCTCTGCCATATAATCATTTATGATAAGACGTACCTCGCTACTGCCGATACGTTGGAGCTTTAGAATGACAAATAAAAAATATGTGGTTGATGTTGAATCTCACATAATAATCACATTTTTGGGAATTTGTGAATGTAACCACAAATTATCAAAATTTTGAATTATTTTTTCTGGCAAAAAGTTGTTAGAAAAAGATTTTCTCACTAACCCTTTCATTTTTGAAGTGCTTTTTTTTCTCTCTTGTATATTGTTTCCTACCATTTACTTTCTAGAGCAAGTTTGTAAATTTAGTTAAATAAAAAAAAAAGAGACAAAAATAATTGAAACTCAACCCAAAGCAGATGAACACATTCGAAAATCTTAAAGAGGTTCAAAAATCATGAACAAATTTTAAATTTTCGAACTAGATATTTTCCAAACCATATATAATTTTTAAAATCTAATGAAAAGAAAAATCAAAATTTTGAACGACTTTTCTTGAAAAAACAATTTCCGAACCACTTTTTTTTAGTAAAACAATTTCAAATTAGAACTTTAAAAATTAATAGTTATATTTTAAATGTCTAGTTCCAGAATTTTAGTAAAGAAAATAAAAGAAAGTAAAAAAGATAAAAGAAAAAGGAAAAAAATCTTTTGTGTTTTCCGGTTCAAAAGAAATGAAAAAAAATTAAATATTTTGTTTTATCTCTTCAAATCCTTTCAAATCGGAAAAAAGTCACGAAGAGGAAAAGTGAATTTTCTATTTTCATTCCACTTTTCTCCATTAATAAAACCCGTAAACACAAATTTATTTTATTTTCTTTTTATTCTCATCTACTTTTTTTTTTTCTCTTGTTAAATTTAACCTCTAGAACGGGTCTGAATTTTTCTATTTGTAATATGAAAATCCCCTCTATATATAGAAAGGTCCGTCTCCGATCCATGTACATTTAATATTATAGAAAACATGGATGGGTAATGGATTGGTTTTATCGGAAAGTGTCGACTTGAATACTTTAATATAAAAAGGAATGGATGATGTTCATCTGTCTTTATGTGCATTTAAGGTTTAATTTTGTCCTTATTTGCAAAAAGTTTTTTTTTTTTTTTTTTTTTTTGGGGGGGGGGGGGGGGGGGGGGGGGAGGGGGAGGGGAGGGAGGGAGAGGGGGACTGGGGAATTGAAAAGAAACTCATATTGACATGTTCAAAGTTCAAACATAATAGTATATGATATTTACATTTTCATTATGATGCTGTTTTACAGCTTTTAAGACTAGTGTCGTAAGGTTTTGGTGTGTTTGACAAAAATAGTTATTAGCCGGAAGCGTATAGCGGGAAGTTGTAGCTTTTATTTGTTATATGAGTATTTGACAAAAATAGCTGGAAGTTTTTTAAATATATATAAAATCACATAAAATGAAAATGGACTAAACATATATAAATATATTTCTAAGGATAATTATGGAAATTGATTTCAAAAACTTGTTAGCATTTTGTTAAACGCTACATGAAGTAACTTTTAGATTTGAAACATTTTGTTTAAACCAAAAGCCAAACGCTTGTACTGCCAAACGAGATTTTTTGTTTAAACTAGAACATTTTGTCAAAAACAAAAAGCTAGAAGCTCCTAAATGCTTTCATAAGCTTTGTACCAAACACGTTAATTAGGAAACATAATGCAGTATTTACAAAGATAGGATAATGACTTAAAAGGGTAATATATATTTCGATTTGTACGTATTTGGTCACTAAGTTTTTTTTGTCCACATTTACTCATTCAACTTGTTTAACTGTACATATTTAGTCCTTATGACTGACTACACCAAGTAAGCCGGATAAAATGAATTAAAATGATAATATATTTCTCTGTTTGTACACATGTAGTTCTTAATATTTTTTTTCACATTTATTCCTTAATATTTTTTTTGTAACACCCCCAAATTTGGGCTAGTCAATTAAAATATAATAAACGTTAAAAATGATTTTTTATAGAAGATTATCTAGGATAAATAATCTTAACCAAAGTAATAGTTAGGGTCAACAATCGTAACCTATTTGACGTAATAAAGAAGAATTATATGAATATTACACGTTTCATGATTATTATAATATAATAGAATAGGAAAAATCAGCCAAATTGTCCGTAAATCGTAAAAATAAGTGCGCCAAAACATATATATATATATATATATATATGTATGTATGTATGTATGTATATATATATATATATATATATATATATATATATATATAGTACATGTGTATCTGATTCCAAAAATATAAATTTCGTAGAAATCCGACTCTGTATGAATTAGATATGATTTTTATAAGATATAAAAGTCAGTCGCGCACAACGAATGTATGACATATAAAGCTACGAAGAGAATGGTTGTAAAGCATGGTTCCTGGTAGGCATTTGTTGGATTAGTGTCTAAGTCTATAACTATATTTGGTATGTACTTGACTCGGTTGTGCATGGTCCTTTTGGGCTGCCTTCACCAAAGCAACATGATGATTTATGGAGAGAGAGAGAGAGAGAGAGAGAGAGAGGTTATTATGGATTATTAATATATTATATGAATAATATATTAAAAGAGAAATCATATAGTTTAATTAATATTAGTCAAAAATTAATTAAGAATTAATTTTGTTGCTAAAAGAGATTAATTAAATAAAGGGGACTGGAACAGTCAATTATAAGATAGTTGACTTTGGGCTGTGACTCCTTATAGACATAAGGGGGGACGAAATTTAGAGTGCTATCCCACTCTAATTTCGTCCAAGGGGCCTTATTCCAGAAGGTTCTTAAAGTTGTTTAGGGCCTAAGTCGTCAAATTCGGGTTTTGACTGAAACCCTAGCAACTCAGCTATTTAAAGGACCCCAAGGCTTCCTCCTCTCTCCTCAATCATCTTCTTGCCTTGGTGTTTGTAAGCCATTAGAGGTATTACACTTGTGATACTAAGCTCTTGAAGATTGAAGATTCTTGCAACGATTGAAAGGTATCATCTAAACTTGTATTAGATCTAGATTTCGTTTTTATAGTATGCTAGATTAGGGTTTCAAGCTTTGGATAAATTTGCATGTACAATAGAGAAACCGAGATCCAAAGCTTTAGGGTTTTGCATGTGCACATAGGATTGTTCTTATGCTCAAAATCCATCAACATTTAACTCATTTAATGATTCATTTTGGAAGGGCTACTCGACGAGTTGGTGGCCCTAACTCGTCGATTAGAGGACAGTTTATGCGCGGGTTTTAAGTAACCTACTCGACGATTCGGGAGCCTCGACTCGACGAGTAGGGATGCCAGGGTGAAACCCTAATGTTTAGGGTTTGCACCCTATTTAAGCAACTTATTCGGCCTTCACCCCAGCCTCCATCACCTCCACACCCTACTTTAAAAACCCTAATCAACCTTGTGTGTTCTTGAGCTATTTTCTTGACATTTTGTGACTTGAAGCTAGAAGAAGGAAGGAAAGGCTAGAAGATCCAAGGAGAAGGCAGAAGATCTAGAGCTTAGGTTGCATTTCAGACTTATTAGAGGTATAAAGCTTATACCTCGGCTCCTTTTCACTTAGATCTTCATTTAAGCTTGCTTATTGTCACTTTTGGCCATTTCCAAGGCCATTTCCGAGTTTTGAGCTCTTGGTGGAGTTAGGACTTCGGATATGGGCTCTCTTGAACTTTAGAAGCTCAAAGTTGCCACCTTTATTCAGCCATGTCCTTATTCCATGCATTAGGTCTCCATTTTAGTTTGGTTAGGTGTTTTAGCTTCATAACACCATGCATGCACATAAAGTTAGCAACTTTATGTGTTATGTTGGCCTAAGGAGTCCAGATCTATGAGTTTGTGGCATTAGAATCGATTAAAATCGATGTGATGAGTTTGGGCTTGAGGGGGCTCGGTGAGTTGGATATCCAACTCAGCGAGTCGGATCGTAATTCTCTACTTGTCTGACTTTGGACCAACCCAATGAGTCTAGGAGGCAACTTAGTGAGTTGGTCAATGATTTTTCACTAAGGAAGACTGAGGAACTCATCGAGTTCAAGGAGGTACTCGACAAAGTTGCCCGAAAATGTCCCGATACTATGATAGGAAGAACTCGACGAGTTGAGAAAGAACTCGTCGAGTTGGGACGAGATTTTGGTGTGTTCTAATTTGTGGAAATCGACGAGTTGAGAGGCCAACTCGACGAGTCGAGTCTTTTTGTCGCGATTCTGTACAAGGCAGAACTCGACGAGTCTGTGAAGGGACTCGACGGGTTGACTTGGTTATTATTAGTCTGAATGGTATATGAACTCGATGAGTTAGAAGGTAACTCGACGAGTTGAGTCGACTGGGAGTTTACTTTACGTTGACTTTGACTTTGACTTTGACCAAGGGTATATTGGTCATTTTACCCTAAGCAAGATTATCAGATTCTTGACTGAGTATTATTATATAGTGTTAGCCGGGGAGTCGTGGGAGCAGCCAACAGAGATTCCTCACGCACAACTTCAACATCCAGTTTGAGAGGTGAGTTTCCTTTCAGTAGGAACGGGTCGAAGGCACTAAGGTCGACCCATATATGTGGTATATTCATAGCTGAGTATGGACGGGCCCAAATCTCATAGTAACCGAGTGTGGGCAGGGCCCAAATCTCATAGTATTATGTGAGTATAGTTTTGTGATTGTTTGATAGGAATAGATATACTTGTTGTCTATGTGATACTTGTATGCATGTTAGTCAGCGGAGTGTGGGCGGGGCCCGAATCTCCTAGACAGCAGAGTGTGGGCGGGGCCCGAATCTCCTAGACAATGGAGTTTGGGCGGGGCCTGAATCTCTTAGACAACAGAGTGTGGGTGGGGCCCGAATCTCCATGAGAGTGGGCGGAGGCCGTATCTCCTAGTTGCATGTTATGTGTATGGTCTGTGGTAGTCTGGGGAGACTCGCTAAGCTTCGTGTTTACAGTTTTCATTTTTGGTTTCAGGTACTTCCACTAGCAAGGGGAAGGGCTCTGGATGATCCCATGGCACACACCACAGTTTTAGCCTGGGATGTTTAGACTATGATATTTTTCTCATATGATTTTGATACAATATTTGATGTGATGTTTTGAGATACACTATTCTTGATTTTCTTTATGATGATGGATGATTTATGGTTTTGTTATAAGTTTTAAAATGAAATTTTGTGCCGTATTTTTGGGATGTTTCAAGTTGGTATCAGAGCCATGGTTTGAGGGATTCGGGCGCACTATCGGGTGTGTCTGAACTCAAATTAAGGAATTGGTATAGAAATTTTCAAAAGAAAAACCATTCCTATAAAAAGATTTTGAGGAAAGAAAAGAGTTTTAGAAAAAGCAAAAAGAATTTTGAAAAAGAGGAAAGGGTGTGGTTCATGCAATTAGCCGAGCTCAAGTAAGTACTTTCAAATTACCCATGCAAGTTATGTTATGATATGCTTATCAGCTTTATGAGAACTGCATGCTAGATTAGGACCAAGGATCAAGGTGTTAGGTTTTAGTATAATACAACATCCTATGGTGCACATACAACCCTAAATACCTTGGATCTATGTTTTCACTAATTATACATGCAAATGGTTTCCAAGGTATTAACGTACAACTAGCATGCATTTGATATAAACCATATAAGATACTAGTTAGGATAACATACCTTTTGATGGAGTTTGAAGTCTTGATGTATTTGACCTTAAAGATCTTAGCCCCAATAGTGTGGAAGCTTCAAGTGGAATCTCAACACATCACAGACAAAGGAGAAACTTGAGAAAGAATTCCATAAACCTAAAAACTCCATGAACACCAAGAATACACTAGTGGCGATTTTGGGCAATGGAGTATGTATTTGTATGTGGCATTTCAAGGGTCATGGATATAACCCAAATCCATACCCATGGGTTTTATGACCCATGGTTCATGTGGCCCTACTCTTTATGTATTCATACATAAACTTATTCCAACATGGATCATAAGCCCAACACATATAAATACAACTAATTAACGTAATTAGTCCCCATAGATTTAATTAGTCTCTTTTGATCACTAAATTAATTCCAAATTAATTCGTGATCAATACTAATTAACTCATATGGTTTCATATTGATATATTATAACTTATAATATATTAATAAATCATATAAAACCTCTTCTCTCAAAAGTCTATCCTAACAGATTGTTCTGATGATATGCAACCCAAATGGACCATGCTACTCTCGGGTCGATTACATACCAATAATAGTTATGGGCTTAGACATCTAATCCAACAGTCTCCCACTTGGATAAGTCTAAAACTATTATTACAAGTATGACTCCAAAATCCCGACTAGCAATCGTAGCTCTTAAAAGCCACTATTGAACTTTGAACAAATCAATGAGATGTCCATTAGATAAGTGATCCTATATTCCTCCATTCTAGATATAATATGGACTGAGACATGGATTATAATCATTCTCTCTGTCCATTTGTTGTTTCTAGATTTCTGATTTATGACAACTGACTAATTGAACAAATCAAATCAGTTCAGGCTTGTCCAAGCACTTAGGGGTGTCATCACTAAATCATCGAGGGGCCCACGTATATCGCTTTTATCCCCTTAAGGGTAAAAAGAATGGATAGACTTCGACTCATATGCTTGTACTAACTACTTGTTGAATCATACACAAAGGCACGTTTTATAACATCAAGTTACTGATGTGTTTTCGTACAATCAATGTATAACCAACTCATAGTCAAAAACTCATATCTCTAGGTTTGAAGAATATAAGATATTATCGTCTCATGATTCACTCGTGATAAAATCCATGAAGTGATTCAAATGAGCGTGGGTTTAATCCAATACTCAAATCTTATTCCAGGAGCACTCATGAACCTTGCAGCTAAGTCTAGCCACCTAGACAGACTACAAACCCATCCATGACAGTCTTTCCTCAATAGCTACTTTAAATGTATGATCGACTGTGGATGGTTTGAATAACCTAGTTATTCAGGAATTCAAAACATGCAAAGTGAAACACAAGAATAATACTAATCCTATATTTCCCCAACACTTTGAGTGTAAATAAAAAACCCTTTTATCTAAGCACCATATTGATTACTCATTATTCATGTAATGTTTCAAATTATCAACTTAATACTTGAATTAAAACAATAGTCATGCTACGCTCCAATCATGCACACTATGTTTACTTATGGTCCTTTCTTTTGTGAAATAGATCAATTGAACACGACTCCAATGATGCTCATTTGACAATCCCAATCCCTTTGTAAATATATAAATACCAAACTCTTGCCATTTACTGTAATCTATTAGATTCTAAACTTATATGCAATGATTCTCTTGTAGTGACTATGCACAAAAGTTACAAAGACTTGGAAATAGACATTACAAATTATTCCAATGGAGATCAATTCCATGGAAACGAAGTCTCATATTCAAAGTTCATTTCTTTGAACATACTTCTTTGCATTAAGTTTTCTAATCTTACATAGATTCAGAGAATAACTTCCATCTATGGAAACAATTTCACATTTCCATTTTGACCATCACTTCTGAACAAGAGTTTCCTCTTTTCAAAATATGTCAATATGGTCCTTTCCAAATTTTACATTATACTTCCAATTGTCCACGAGCAACCAATCTTTGGTAAACCTCAGATTATCCTCGACAATTTCTTAATCATTTTAGTCATATCCGGTTCTATTCCTTTTTTCCTCTTAATTCCCTAAGCATTTGGAAAATTTTAGAATGGATGTAATCGATCCTATACCCGAAGCATAAAGGACACGATTCATGTTATAAAAAGTTTTATTTTCCATGTTCTCACAATTCGAACTATGAATAGGGATGTCGTAATCATAATCGAATTTTGAGAACGCAACATATATAGAATTACCTTATGTTGAACCATTCCAACATAACATTCATATATATATATCATTGACTAAAGTTGATTAAAATCTCAATCTAAGCTTGTAGAATTGGAATGAAGTATAAAATCCTCTCCCTTAATTATAGCAAAACAACTTTACAAACCCGAATTGAAACTTTTGTTTTCTATAATTAACATTGCTAACTTGCAACACGTAACATAATAATCATGCTCCCACTAACATGATAATTATAATTCAACTAGCATAACACTTTATGCTCCCACTAGCTTTGACATGTACCCAGAAATCAGCTGGACTTCTAGAAATCAATACTTTATTGACTTTCTTACCAAAGTTCAGTTTTCTGATACGAGATGCTGTGATAAGACTTTATCAAAATCATACACCTTTCCTTAGATAACTCACATGTGTGTCTAAACAATTATGAAGAGGGATGCCGTAATCATAAAGTTTAGACCTTTTTCCATTCTCACAAATCCATGTTAGTGTGTCGGTTAACCACACGCACTCCACTAATGACTTTGAGAATGCAAATGTCACAATTGCTATCTACTTAAAATCTACTTAGTGAAAGCGTTTCCTCACCATCATTTTCATGAATCGGAGAGAAACCTTATGACACTTAGATTTTTATGGTGTATGTGCTCCTATCCATGTAATTTGTCATAACCTTAATCACAAGACAAAGGTAGTGACAAATCTAAACTCGTGGACTAGTGATTAACAATACTCTTGATTAGTTGTTGAAACTATCTCAAGAACTTTTAAGACTCCCACTGACCTCTTGACATATAAGATACTCTTTGTCAAAAACCATTCCTTGAAAAAACAAATATTCATGAGTTAGTGTGGATTCTTATCAAGATAAACACTTCACACAATTGGTTTTAGTTGGTCTTTGTTTTATCCAAAACATTACAACTTACCAATTTCAAATGCACATGAGTGAGAAAGCATTTTACTCTACATTTGACAAGTGTTATAAACCTTCCTTAAGATTATGTCACTCAAGTTACAATCTTGGAGTACAACTCTAAGACTTGACTTTGGGACGAAGTATGATTTATCTTCTTGATTTAACCATTTTAGCAATCCATGATTCCTCTCCTTAGCCAAACAAATGCACTAAGGTTTTTCTTAGAGGATCAATTGTGATATGGTTTCATAATCACTAATATAATCATAAAACAAGATACTCAAGTACTCTCCCATCTCTTCAGATTGGAGAAACTTTTATCTTTCCGCCTTATTTGATTCTTATTATCCGTCTTCCATACATTGAAACTTTTCCAATGTTTCAGAATTACACTTAAACTAGTAAGTATAACCATATTCACTAAACTTTAGTAAAAAATAACGAATAATCTTATCGATCTTTGTGGTGGACCTGACCAGCGCACAACCAAGTGTGCCCAATCCTTTAGTCCTTGACTTGACTCACACATGCATGTGAGCAAGGACTTAGTCTTAATTTCCCAAAGATGAAAAATTCTTATTCATCATACAATACAAGTTGCATGAATCCAAGTTTCTATCCAACTGAAACTTAGGTGATGAGAATCTTTCCTTATTTGGAAAATTGTGACACTACCACAAACGAAAGAGTCTAATCCATTTCCCAATATTGCTATCAATGAAATCATATAAACAACAGTTTTTCACAAAGTTCATCGTAAGGATACTTAAAATAAATAAAATCAAAACTTTTCTTTTATTTTAAAACTTGCAGAAAACTTATCCTTACAATACAAACACATATGAAAACATGTTGCTATATATTCCTAAGCAATATATCATAACTCTTAAGCAGCAGCTCAAAATTCTGATCATCGAACCATGCGATCGAAATCCATCTATTCATGATCAGAATCAGCTTACTCTTTCTTTAAGCTTCCTTACTTTTCTTTGATTCTACAAAACATCAAAATGTAATTACATTACATCATGTATTAAGAATCTACAAATAATAACTTAATAGAGTTAGATAGTGGACTTTACCTGAAGTAGAGTCAAGCCTTTTTGACTTTACCGTCCTTGTGATCTTTCAGGTAAAACGTGCAGCTTCGTAACCAATGTCCCTTCTCTTGGAAATAGAAACATATGAACTCTTTGGAAATGGTGCATGAGGCTATCTCAGAATTAACCTTTCTCTTTACCATTATGTCAAATGACTTGACCATGGTCGATCCTTTTCCATTGGGAAGAGAAAGCTTTTCTAGACTTTCAATGTTACCATTACCAATGTCCATGGAAGCATGGGAAGTAGATCTTCCAGTCAAATTTGCTTTACCATTGCTCCAAATCATTGTTGATTCAGTAGCATCGAGCAAATATGAAAGATCAATAAGGGTCATGTCATGGTCTGTCACATAGCAGCCCTTAAAGAACTCACTATATGACTTGGGAAGTGACTGAAGAACCCAGTCAACAATCAACTTCCTAAAGACTTTGACACTCGACTCTCCCGGCTTGCCAATATGTGACTTAATCTCCAAGATGTAAGAACATATAGACCTTTGTTGCCAAATAGGGATTGAGTGACCTTGAACTTGTGGGTCAGGGAGAATTATTGGAGGAGGTAGAGGAAGTGAAGTATGATGTCCAGTCCTATAAATGCACAACAAAGGGATTGATCTTTCACCTTGATTGCCATTTAGGATATCATATTCTTTAGGAAAGTTCTACCCAAAAGGATGAGGAAGACCATAGTTGTCTGAACTTAGACATCTATGAGGGAGAAATTCAAGTTTCAGTTGATTCAAGTCCTTAACAGATCACCCAACACGAAATATTAAGGCTAGGACCCAACAAACTATTTTATAACTTGGAAGAGAGATGTCGTAATCCAAACTACAAAATATTTGAAGGTAGGTAAATGACGATTTACCAATTTCCACTTTCAAAAACAAAATAAATTATTAAGTTTCAATTGGATTGAAACTCCTAGATCTTTTGAGATTCATTGAACTTTTAATGGCATGTTTAAATCTCGATTGTCCCCTCTCAAGTTTGTGACCGGGATGTCGAGGATCACAAACAAGGTGTAAATAACCATGCAAATTGACTTGGTACCCTTAATTTTATCACCCAACCGATGTGTCGGTTAACCACACGATTTGCCACACATTGTCAGTCCCATGTTAGTATGCCGGTTAACCACACGCGCTCCACTAACGACTTAACAAGGGTGCAAAGTGTAATTTAATGGGTTAGTACCATTTCAAATTTTCCTAAGTAACTAAGATTGGGAATTTATAAGTGTTTAGTTACTTAGTATTTATCATTATACTTTTAATGAAAGGAGAATTAGATTCCTATCCTACTTGTTCGGCTAACGACCCTCCACCAGTCAAGGAAGCGGTGGGTGAGAGTGGACACCCATTAAACAGCTTAGCCCCAATAGTGTTGAAGCCTCAAGTGGAATCACAACACATCATGGACAAAGGAGAAACTTGAGAGAGAATTTCATGCACCCAAAAACACCATGAACTCCAAGAATACACTAGTGGTGATTTTGGGCAATGGAGTATGTATTTGTATGTGGCATTCAAGGGTCACGGATATAACCCAAATCTATACCCATGGGTTTCATAATTTTGTTTACTCAATGCTCGAATGTTGCTTGCTTTTTGCTTTTAGGAGTTCTAGTTGTCTTTTACTAACTAGTAAACGAATATGTTAAGTTACATATTGCGAGTACTAAATAATTTCAGAAGGTTAGGTCTAGCTCTAATTTCGTAGCTCTTGTTTGAGTCCAACCATTGTAGGGTAGGATCTTTCATTCGAAGAATTATCTAGTCTTAGTGATATTGTCACACCCCCAAACCAGACGGCGAAAACGTCCGAGGGCTCGCGTGACTTAAATTGAATATCATCACAATGAATATACATGAAACATAACATAAACATCACCATGCATTAATACATTACAACTGACCTTATTCACATTAAGTACATTGTCTAAATATTACATATCCATAGCATATATTGTTTGAGAGTTTTCAAAACATAACATCCTAACACACTTAGTATTGTTCTTCAGCTTATCTGTTAACTGATAATACAAGTTATTTTGAAAACGTCAACATATAGAATGTTGGTGAGTTCATAAGCACGTTTGATACAAAAATGTTTTGTGTAGTTTATAAAACCCGGAAAATCCAATATTTTCTGAAACGGTAATTGTTTATAAAAAAGTGTGAAGATCCATAGGTATATGCATGAATGATTTCAAAACATGTATATATATGAGAAGTTTTGCATTATAGTTATTGAAAGTACAAGTGAATAATGTTGATTTCCCTGAAAAACCCGATGTTTTCCGATAAAATAGGATGATTGTTTCGTATTATTATATCGTCACAACAAATGAATATGATTTCCTTTGATTACTTAGATGGTATTGAATTTTCACGTGAGTCGTTATAACCATGCATGATAATGACTAGTTCGTCTGTCTTGGCATTCTAGTGAACGCCGGAATTGATTTTCAGATTTTGTCACCCTAGACTGGCCGAGTCTAACTGTAGCGAACAACTTAGGTGTGGGGGAGTCACCCCCGTATAGATCTATACACAAGCTCTCACTCTCCCTCCATGAGACTTTGATTATAACTACGGACTACGACCAACCCTCATTGGTGTCGCCCGTTATTACTCACTTAATCCAAATGAATTTGATTAACCTTGATTAACGACTTGATTTTTGTTTACTTGAGGAAAAGGTAAACCTAACGGACGAGGAGAAGAGGACCACGAGGTCCTACTAATCACGTTTGTTATTTAAGGCTGACGAGTATACGAAGGACGCGTTGGCCTATTTCGCATATGATTTATTTGGACCTTACTAGCAATGCTAATGGGCCACTGAGGCCCAATAGCATGTAAAAGCCATTAAGGGTCCCTTAAGCATGTAATTGAGCCACGGAAGGCCCAATAAACATGTATTATTTATATTAGACTCAAAAGGCATGTTAATGGGTCACGAAGGCTCAACAAGCATGATTAGAATCTTTCAAGCTCAACAATTTGGATGTTTCCTTGTTTTGCATAATATAATTGCCGGGAATTTTGTTTGAACGATTGTTGAATCGCAAAGGCGCAAAGTTTGTCGATTGTTTTATAACGATATTTAGATTTATGAAAATATATGTATATTTTTCATTCTAAATTCATAAGTTATAATGTGGTATTTTTGACCCAAATATCTTAATAATAAAATAATTGACTCAAAAATATTGGTTTGACCTATTTAGCCCTTCTTTAATAAAAATGATAATTTTAGTCCCTTTTTATAAAAAAAAAATGACATTTTAGGTCCTTAAACGATATTTCTTGACATTTTGGCCCAAAGACTTATTTAAATAATGCTTTCAGCCCAATGTTTACTTTTTGGCAGTTTCAGCCCCTTTAGTAAAAAAAATTATTTATAATCCAAACTTTTTGCAACTTTTACAAATTTGACCCAAAATCCAAAAACTTTACATTTTTATTCCTTTTTTGCAAATAAAGTCATTTTAACCTCTGAAATAGATTTATTTACCTTTCTACCCACTGTTTTGAGAAATTTACCATTTCAGCCCCTTAAAACCATATTTTTCGCAAGTTTGGGCCGATGGGCCGAAAAGCCCAAAATTTAGCCTAATAGGCTATAATTTACATTTTAGTCCTTTGGAATGCATAATGTTCATAAAAACTTCTATTTTAACTGTTTTGACCCCTTTGATCCTTGTAAAAGCCGTAAATGACAACTTTTCCCCAATTTTTGTTTATTTGACAAAAATAGTCCAAAAATGAGTTTTATGTTGTAACATGCTTATTATAACCTTAGATGATAGTTTTTCTTAACGTGCTAAGTGTAATACATCCTAGATCATATATTTTTCCTCCTTGAACTATATATCTCGAAATATCTTTCATTTTTGGCACATATTTACCACATAAACACAAGAAATCACACATAACATTCAAATACACATAGATCTATACATTTTACTTGTATTCTCCCCCATAAAACATATGAAAACTGAAAATAGAGGGGTATGAACTCACCTTGGGTTTGTGGGTTCGATTTTAAAGAGAAATGAAAGAAGTTTTGGCTTTAGTAAGCCCTCCTTGAATAGATCTCGAACTTATGGAGGTTTTTTAAGAGTATGATCACAAAAATGCTTAGAATGAATGAGCTGAGCTTAAGAATGAAGTTATACAACTTACAGGTGTAAGGACTTACCAAGGAAAGATGATTTTTTGGTGGAAATCTTCTTGATCCACCTTAGATATTCGAAAATTTGTGAAGGAGATTAAGCTTTTCTAGAGAGAGTGAGATTGAAAGAAGTTGATGAAATGTGTGTGTGTGTGTGTGTGTTGTGATCTTTGGCCATGAGTGATAAGAAGAGAAGGAGAAGAGAGAGATGAGTGCATGGGAACATGAGATTTGTCTTAGATGTATGTTGGATAATCCCATAATTAACCCCAAAATAACAATGAGGTGTCATGGGCATTTATTCATTTCTTTTTTTTTATTATTTTTAACTTGGGCCGAGAGGGGGTAAAGGAAAAGAATGGTTTGGGCCTTTTGTGCTTGAGTACATAATATGAGGCCCAAATTGATGATTTTCGGCCCATTGGGACTTTAGAGTAGTTCACGGCTCAATTTAGCATAAAGGAATGGATTTGAGCCCATTAAAGCTAATTGAATTTGTTATGGCCCAATAAGGCCCATTATAGGTAAACTAATCCATTTTAGATCCATTATGGCCCAAAATGTTAAGTTTCATGCAAGTAGGTTCAATTAGGGTCCATTTAAGGGTCATAAGCCCAAAACAGTCAAATTGGAAGCTTATTGGTCCATTAGGCCCAATAAGGAAATCTTAGTCCATAAAGTGCTTAAACCGGGATTTCTAGGGTTTCCAACCTTTTGTTGACTATTTGAATCTTTGTATGGAGTGTTTGATGAAATTTTGTTGTCATTGAATAAACATCATACATGATTTCAGGTTTTAATCACAATGTTATCCTTGTTAAGTGTTTACAAAGCATCAGAATTCCTAGTTGTGACAGATATGTAATGGTATTCACAAGCTAGTTTGGGGAAGATAGCATGGACTTCTTATGCAACTGATGGCGGAGGGTGGGATGGTGATTAACCTAGGGCAAACCTAGGATAAGAGTAGCGCGTGAAGCATTAGTAGTAGAAAGGACTCTGTGAAGTCAATGTAGTTTTAGAGGAAAGTACAGATAGATGTGGAAGGTAGTATGGGCCCGTACTACTGAAAGCAGAGGGTCCATACTCAAATCAAGGAAGGCTGAGATGAATCCAGGAAACTTGTAGTATATGTGATCCTCGAGATATGCTTAATGTTCTGATGTTGTTATGATGTGTTTTTTAGAATGATGGTTTTACGCACTAGACCAGTCGCAGTTCAGACACTGGTGAGGGATCAGGATCAGGCTCAGGAGTCGTGCAACTAGACGACTAGACTAGGGAGTTCATCTCCTCTGAGATCACGTGCAGCATCCTGGATCAGACTCTTGTGATCTTTGGCACGAGCAAGGATGGCATCTTAGAGCTTTTGGATGAGAGGTTGAGTATTTCTGAACCGAGGTGGTGGCCATGATGGGGTCGCACACACTGACTTTCAGGGAGTTCAGGTCATGTGGAGCTCCCAACTATCATGAGGCCCGGGACCCCATTGCGAGTACCAGATGGTTGGCGGATGTCGCCAACGCATTCTGCACCAGAAGATGTCCCAAAGGGGACAAGGTTCGACTGGCGTCCTGTCTTTTGAAGGACATGGCACGTGACTAGTGGGAGGAGGTATGACATGCCATTTGTGATGATACCTCTATTGATGCTATGCCTTGGAGTGACTTTACGACTAGGTTCAGAGCTGAGTTTTTACCTGTGATAGAGGTGCAACATCTTGCTAGGGAGTTCCAGGATCTTCAGCAGACCATTGAGATGGTGATGGAGATCACCGCTAAGTTTAGGGAGATGGCCCTTCTCGTCCCGTAGTACACGATGGACAAGGAGATGAAGAAGGCCCGATATCATGAGATGTTGCGGAGTGAGATCCGCCAGTTTGTGAGCTGCTCCAGCTGCAAGATGTCGGAGGATGTGATTGCTAGGGCTCATGAGAGGGAGATAGAGAGAGAGAGAGAGAGAGAGAGAGATTGAATTAGAAATGGAGTAGGAAGAGGAAGCCAGATTCGATGTCTGGCATGGAGGGCTTGGGCAAAAAGCCTAAGGTAGATTCCCGGGGGAAGAGCTAGCAGGGCTGAGGCCGCTGCGGCAAGTGTGGCAGGGGACACGATGGGCCGTGTAGGACATGTAGTTCGGGCTGCTTTAAGTACGGTCGAACTAGTCATGTGAACAGGGACTATACAGCCACCACCACCACCACCACGACAACATTTGATTTGATTTGCTTCCAGTGCAATCATAGGGACCACAAGCGGTCCCAGTGTCCGAGCTTGGTAGTAGTAGGACAGGTGGCGACACCCACTCCGGCCACATTGAGGATTGCAGATGGCCGACAGGGCCATGCAGAGGCGCCAGTGGCGAAGAGTATAGCCTTCCAGTTGACAGTAGAGGAGGCACGTGCCGCTCCTGATGTCATTACAGGTATGTATCTTCTCCTTATCTCTTTATTTTTATTGATTATTGCTTATGTTTATGTGTTTTGCTGTAGGATCGTTCTTAGTGAACAACATATCTACCATGGTATTGTTTGATTCGGGGGCTACCCGATGTGTCGCTCGCACTTAGCAAGAGATTTTCAGGGGCTCTAGGGGAGCTGGATTGCCCACTAAACATAGAGATAGTAAATGACAGGACCGTTAGAGCTGCGAGGGTTCATAGGGGATGTAAGTTACAGTTATTCGATGAGTATTTTTCAGTAGACTTGGTTCCTATTCCCCTGTGAGGGAACAAGGTCAGTGGGTATGGATTGGCTGAGCCCCAATGGGGTAGTGATTGAGTGCGAGCGGCAGCTATTGAGGTTTCGCACTACTTGTTGGGGATGGTTAGTGATCCAGGGTGAGAGGCCATAGCGCAAATAGGTTTTCTGTTCAGCAGCAAGGGCGAGGTCCCACCTTCAGCAGGGTTGTGCAGGATACGTCGCCTATGTCATGGACACACGGGATAAGGGTAAGGCAGTGGTTGATGATGTACCGGTGGTACGAGATTACCCGGTCGTATTCCCGGAGGATTTACCTGGGGTACCTCCGGAGTGACAGGTTGAGTTTAGGATTGACCTAGTCCCTGGTGCGGCTCCGATAGCCAAGGCGCCATATTGGTTGGCTCCTCCCGAGATGCAGGAGTTGTCTACGCAGCTGCAAGAGCTGCTAGACAAGGGATTTATCAAGCCGAGTAGTTCGCCATAGGGAGGCCTGATCCTGTTTGTGAAGAAGAAGGACGGGTCACATCGGATGTGTATAAACTATCGGGAGCTAAATAAGGTAACGGTGAAGAACCGTTATCCCCTCCCGAGGATCGATAACTTGTTAGACTAGCTAGAGGGTGCATCCTGGTTCTCCAAGATTGACCTACAATCGGGTTACCACCAGATGTGATTCAGGGATGAGGATGTGCAGAAGCCAGCTTTTAGGACTCGGTATGGTCACTATGATTTGGTGGTGATGCCATTTGGGCTCACTAACGCTCCAGTTGCGTTCATGGACCTCATGAAACACGTGTGCGGACCAATGCTGTATCGGTTTGTGATAGCCTTCATCGATGATATCTTGGTTTACTCCAAGACTCATGAGCAGCATGAGGAACACCTGAGGGAGCTGCTGGAGACGCTGAGGAGGGAAAGACTTTTTGTGAAGCTCTCCAAGTGTGAGTTCTGCTTGTGCGAGGTACAGTTTCTTGGGCATCTTGTCAACCAGAAGGGTATTCTGGTCGATCCGGCCAAGATAGAGGCCATGATGCAGTGGGAGATTCTGAGGTCTCCAACTGAGATTCGGATTTTCCTAGGTCTAGCAGGTTATTACCGGAGATTTATTCAGGACATCGCCAAGATTGCAGTTCCTTTTCCCCAACTGACAAAAAAGTTGGTGGTTTTCTGCTGGGAGCCTGAGCAGCAAGCAGCCTTCGAGACCATCAGACAACGATTATGCGAGGCACCGATTTTGACCTTGCCAGAGGGAGTTAATGACTTCTTCGTTTACTGTGATGCTTCGATCACAGACATGGGAGCAGTTTTGATGCAGCGGGGTCATGTGATAGCTTATGCTTCGAGGCAGTTGAAGCCTCATGAGGCTAACTATCCGACACACGATTTAGAGATGGGAGGCTGTGGTGTTCACCCTCAATATTTAGCGACATTACCTCTACGGGGTCTGTTGTACCATTTACACGGACAACAAGAGTTTTAGGTACCTCATTGAAACATCCCAAAAATAAGGTCCAAAAATTTCGTTTTGAAATTTATTATAAAACCACAAATCATCCATAGTCATAAAGAAGATCATGTATCATGTATCTCAAAACATCATATAAAATATTGTGACAAAATCATGTGAGATCAATATAAGATTCTAAGACATCCCAGGGAAAAAATGCGGTGTGTGTTATGCGATCATCCCGAGCCCTTCCCCTTGCTAGTGGAAGTACCTGAAACCAAAACTGAAAACTATAAGCACGAAGCTTAGTGAGTTTTCCAAACTACCACATACCATACAAATATCATGCAACTAGGAGATACAGGCCCTACCCACTCTCCTGGAGATTCGTGCCCCGCCCACACTCTGTTGTCTTGGAGATTCGAGCCCCACCCACACTCCGCTGTCTAGGTGATTCGGTCCCCGTCCATTGTATGTTGTCTAGGAGATTCAGTTCCCGCCCACACTCTACTGTCTAGGAGATTCGGGCCCCACCCACACTCCACTGTCTAGGAGATTCGGGCCGCGCCCACACTCCGTTGTCTAACATGCATACAAATATCACACAAACAACAAGTATATCTATCAAATAATCACATAACTATACTCAAATAATACTATGAAATGCGCGCCCAGCCCACACTAGACTGCTAGGAGATTCGGGCCCCACCCACACTCAACTACTAACATGTCACATATACGAGCCGACCTTGGTGCCTTCGACCCATTCCTACTAAAAGGAAACTCACCTCTTAAACTGAATGTTGAACTCGTGCATGAGGAATCTCTGCTGGCTGCTCCCACAACTCCTCGGCTACCACTATATAATAATACTTAATCAAAATCTGGCAATCTTGCTTAGGATAAAATGACCATTTTACCAGTGGTCAAAGTCAATGTTTTGGTCAAATTCAACCTTCTAAGTTGACCTAACTCACCGAGTCAGCCTACTGACTCATCGAGTCTATAACTCAGAAACCCTAAAATCGTGTCTCAAGTCGCCGAGCCACCCAATGACTCGTTGAGTTCCCAGGATACCCATCCTAGCGACTGGACGAACTAACCCGTCGAGTTGTCCTCAAAATCGACGAGTCCTGGCATAATCAGAAAAGGGACAAGATGATCCAACTCGTCAAGTTCCTTGACAACTCGCGAGTTTCATGAACAATATCAGGGATCCTCTATCGAACTCGCCGAGTTCCCATATGAACTCGTCTAGTCCCGTGCAGATCTAACCTAAACAACTGATTTCATAAATCCAGGGCTCCAAAATGCAGATCCAAATCGTTTCCATGGTCCATTTCTATAAAGTTGGAGACTTGATGGCTTTGCACATCTCAAATAGACCCAAACTCAAGTTATAGCAACCTACTTCCATGAACATGACCATTACTTGAACAAAAACGGGTTCAAGACCTCTTTTAAGATTCTAGAGGCCAAATATCACAGGAAAAATGGATTACTTGGCATACAACCCATGGAGGGTAACTTATCCTTCTCAAAGGGAACAAAAAGACCCATAAATCAAAACTAGAAGAAATCTAAGTCATGGATTACCAATCTAGGAGCTTTTTACCTCAGAAGGTTGCCAAAGATGAATAAAATCCCAAATCTTGATCTTCACCACAAGCTCGATGGCTCCAAGCTCTTCCAACTCCTTTTTATATCACAAAAACACACCCAAAAGTTCAAGAATCTCTCAAGAATGAAGCGCACAACGAATTAGGGTTTTGAAGGACAGAGAGGCTGGTAAGGGAGGCCCAAAAGGGGTTAAGTGGCTTAAATAGGGTGCAAAACCCCGAAAATAGGGTTTCCTCCTGGCAGCCCTACTCATCGAGTCAGGCTCTTGACTCGCCAAGTAGGTCATTTAATCCCCACGTCCAATCTGGCATCTACTCAACGAGTTAGGGCTACCAACTCGTCGAGTAGCTCTTACAAAATGAATAATAAAATGAACTAATACGTACCAGGAACGGGGTGTTACAATTCTTCCCCACTTGTCTCAGACTTCATCCTCTAAGTCGGCTGCCTCTGGAAACAACTCCGGGTAGTGCTCCCTCATCTCCTCCTTGGGCTCCCAAGTCCACTCTGAGCCCTTGCAGTGCTGCCACTGCACCTTCACTAGCTCGACCCTCTGGTTCCTCAGCTCCTTCGTCTTGTGATCCATAATCGCCATAGGTCTCTCAATGTAATTCAAGTTGTCATCAACCTGAATATCCTCTAAGGGCATAATCGCCGCGTCTTCCACCAAGCACTTCTGTAACTGGCAGACATGGAAAGTGTTGTGCATCTGGCTAAGATCGGCTGGCAGATCCGATTTGTACGCTACCCTGCCCACCCGGGCCGTGACTTTGAAAGGGCCAATATACCAGGGGCCTAGCTTGCCCCGTTTCAGGAATCGGATGACACCCTTCCAAGGTGACACTTTCAGGAGGACCATGTCAACCACCTACAACTCCAAGTCTGAACGCCGCTTGTCGGGGTAGCTCTTCTGTAGACTCTGAGCGATCTGAAGCCTGCTCAGGACCTGTTGGATCCGCTCTGTGGTCTTAAGTACTACCTTGGTACTCCCTATGACCCTCTGACCGACCTCACCCTAAAAAATTGGGGTCCTACACTTCCTCCCATAGATCATCTCGAATGGAGGTTGGTCTATACTTGCGTGGTAATTTTTGTTATATGAAAATTCTGCTAAGGGAATATACGTATCCCAACTGCCACCGAAAACCAAAACATATGCACGAATCATGTCCTTAATGATGGGTTTTGAGCAATACATCAATCCTATGGTGTACATACAAACCCTAATAGCTTTGGATCTAGTTTGTCTAATGAACTTGCAAATGATAAACCAAAGCCATAAACCCTAGATCAAATAAACTATAACTGAAATTAGGGTTTAGATCTTACCTTTGATTGTTATATGGCAATAACAATCAATCCTTGGCTTCAGAAAGCTTAGTACCTCAAGTGTTGCACCTCTAATGGAGTTACAAACACCACTAAGCAACTTGGATGAAGAGGGAGAAGAGAGGAGGCACCAAAAACGGCTGGAAACCCTAAGGGAAGTATTCACCACGTTTTTGGGGCCATAAGGGTTCCTTATATATGCTGGCTATTAGGGTTTACCGCTAGGAAACCCTAATCTGACTGCTTAAGCCCTAAGCAGCCCATGGACTCCCTCTTTAGAAGCCTTGGACGATTTCTAATGGGTTTCCCCATAGAATTCGTCCACTCCAACTTCTATGGAGTCCATTAGCCCATCTATGTAATTATCTTATAATTACACGATAAGTCCCTTAAGTTTAATTAATCTCTTTTAGCCACAAAATTAATTATTAATTAATTCTTGACTAATATTAATTAAACAATATGATTTCTCCTTTAATATATTATTCTTATAATATATTAATAAATCATAATTAATCCTTTCTCTCCTTAATTCATCCTACATATTTCTATGGTGAAGGCAACCCAAAAGGACCATGCTCATAATGGGGTCAAGTACATACCAAAATAGTTATGGACTTAGACACTAATCCAACAGTCTCCCACTTGGATAAGTCTAATAACTATTTTGCATGACTTCAAAACCTGATCAGCAATCGTAGCATTCAAAAGTCGTTGTCAACTCTGATCTTATCAGATACGCGTGTCCTTTAGATAAGGGATCATATATTCCTCCATTCTCAAGATATCGTATAGACACGAGATATGAATTTCGATCATTCTCTCTATTCTATTTCCCGACTTCCGATCTATGACGACTGACAACAGACTACAATTGAACACATCAACTTAGTCTCGACTTGGCCAAGCGCTTAGGGTGTCATCAATAAATCATCAAGGGTCCCACAGATATCACTTTTATCCCACTTTGGGTAAAAGGAATGGATAAACTTCGACTCAAATGCTCGCTTGCTCCTACCGGTCGAATTACACACAACAATAAGTTTTATAACACCAAGTTACTGGTGCGTTTACTTACTATCAATGTGCAACCGACCAGCAAATAACAACCCACACATCTCGGTTTCAAGAATATACAATATTATCATCTCACAATCACTCGTGATAAAATCCATGAAGTGATTCTCATGAGCGTGGGTTTAATCCAATACTCTAATCTTATTAAAGCACTCATGAACTCTACAACAAACTTGTGCTATGTCTAAACACTTCAGACAATCTACAGATAGATTCATGACAATCTTCCTTCACACCTACTCCCAACGTATGACCGACTGTGGATGTTTGAATAACCCAGTTATTCTGGAAGTCAAAACATGCAAATTGAAACACAACAATATTACTTAATCCTATACGGCCCCAAACTTGTGAGAGTAAATAAAACGCTTCTATTTAACTACCATATTGATTACTCATTATTTATCATTTAATGTTTCGGATAATCAACTCAGTACTTGAATTACAACAACAATTGTCTCATGCACCAAGCATGCACACTTTGTTTCCTATGGTCCATGAAATAGATCAATTGAAAACTTTTCCAATGATGCCCATTTCACAATTCCTAATCATCATCGTTAGTGTAAGAACACAAGGTTCTTGCCACTACTAGAATATGTTAGATTCTAACATTTTATGCAACGATCCTTTCGTAAAGTCATAGCATAAAAGTCACCAAGACTTGGCCAATGAAAATACAAGGTTCTCTATCAGAAATTGTTACAAAACAATTCTATAGATGTGATGTCTCTCACTCAAAGTACATTCCTTTAAACATCCTTTTTGCATAAAATTTTCTAATCTAGACATAAATTCTTGATTTCCAACTCCCAATATTGAAACGTTTCCATATTTTCCATACGACAACTCATTCTTAATAGAATCTTATCTATTCATAATAATGTCGATATGGTCCATCCAACACTATACTTCCAACTACTTACAAGCAACAAATCCTTGGCGAACCTTAGATCATCCTTTGATAGTTGTTTAATTATTTTAGTCAAAAACCGTTCTAGTCCCTTTCCCTCTCAATTTGCTAAGCATTTGGAAAATTTTAGAACGATCAAACATTATAGCATATGCAATAGATCCTATACCCGAAGCGTATGGGACACGATTCATAATGTCTTACATAAACACGTGATACTTTACCAGTCTTTTGCTGTAATATTTCTAATTGCCATGTTCTCACAATTTTGATTATGAAAATGGATGCCGTAATCACAACCAAATTTTGAGAATGCAATTATCCTATCCATATATAGAATTTCCTCATGTTGAACCATTCCAACACAACATTCATATATATTTGACTAAATTTGATTAAAATTCCACAATCTAAGCCTTTAGATTTGAAATGAAGTATAATATTATCTCCCTTAATTATAGCAAAACAACTTTTCAACCCCTACAACTCTGCAAAGTGAATCTTTGTTTTCTATAATTAAAATTGCTAACTTCCAATACTTGACATAATAATCATGCTCCCACTAACACGATGATTATTACCATACAAGCATAACACTTATGCTCCCACTAGCTATGACATATATCTAGAAAACATCTGAAATTTCAGATAACAATGCTTATTGAATTCCTTAAGTTCTTATTTCTAAATACCTTATGCTTTAGTAAGCCTTTATCTAAGCTTCTTAAACTCATACACCTTTGCCTTAGAAAGCTCACATGTGTGTCTAAAGAAATTCAGAACTTATGTTACTAAGTCCCAAATGTTCAGACCAATTGCCAAATCTCACAATTTGAACTATGAAAAGGGATGTCATAATCATAATTGAATTTGAGAATACAATTTCCACAATTGCAATCTTCTTAAAATCTCTCTTAGTGAAAGCATTTCCTCACAATCATTTTCATGTAGGAGATAAACCTTATGACACTTAGATTTTATGGTGTATGTGTTCTTATCTATGTGAATTTGCCAAAACCAAGGTTTGCGACAAATCCAAAACTATATGGACCGAACTTTCTCAATCTTGATTTCTTGCCTCATGGTAACACAAGTTCCCACCATGTCTTCCAAGTAGTTTAGTAACTCATCCTTACATATCAATTTACTTTCCATTTATCAAGGTGCCTGCCTTTATGCATTCAAATGAGAACTCATAGAACTCACATACATATTTAGCTTAATTGGAATGCCACATAAACAAAATAATGTTAACACGATAGGTCGCCAACCTCAAGTCGTGTGCTAGTGATTAACTATTGGTTTATTCTTGATTAGCTCTTGAACTTTTCAAGACAATTGAGACTCCCACTGACTTCTTGACATATATGATTCTCTTTGTCAAAAAACTTTTCTTGACAAAAAAAATATTCAAGAGTTAGTGCGAAATCCTATCAAGACTAACACTTCGCTCAATTGGTTCTCGTTGGTCTTTGTCTTCTGCAAGACATCACAACTTATCAATTTCAAATGTGAAGGAATAAGAAGACTTTTTCCAATTCCACATTTGTTGAGTGTTATAAACCTAATACAACGTGTCACTTAATTCGCAATCTTGGAGTATGACTCTAAGACTCGATATTGGAACGAAGTATGATTGACTTATTGATTTAACCATTTCCACAATTCCCGATTCCTCTTCTTAGACATACAAATGTACTAAGACTCACTTAGAGGATCAATTGAGATATGGTTCTTAATCATTAAGACTTTATCATAAAACACAATAAAAGGTACTCTCCCTTCTTCTTAGAACAGAGAAACTTTTATCTTTCTGCCTTCTTGATTCTTCTTATTCGTTCTGCCATTTATTGAAACCTTTTCAATCAACTCAGAATTACACTTAATCGTATAAGCATAATCATATTTACTAAACTTTAGTAAACCATGACGAATATCTTTATCACTCTTGTGGTGGACTTGATCAGCGCACAACCAAGTGTACTTGATCCCTAAGTCTAATTTCCAAATATGAAAGTTTTTCATTCATCACACAATTCAGGTTTCATGATTCCAAGTTTCTGTCCAATTGAAACTTGGGCGATGAGAAACTCTCCCTACTTGGTAAATCTTCGACATTTCCACAAATAACATAATTAAGAATCAAATACATTATTTCTAATAGTAGAAACATTCAAACATCAATTTTTTCATACATGCCATTGCAAGGATAAATAAATAAGACAGAAAAAAAACAAATTTCATTTTATTGCTGAAAAACTTTGTCCTTACAATGCAATTCAACTGAAAAACTACGCTATTACATACTCCTAAGCAATCTATTCTAACTCCAAGTAGTAGCTCAAAAATCCAATCTTTAAACAATACGATCGAAATCCATTTTTCTTCACGATTAGATTCAGCTCACTTCTTCCCTTAAGCTTCCTCTCTTTTCTTCGATCCTACAATACATCAAAATGCAATCTTATCACATCATGAATTAAGAATCTAGAATAGGAACTTAAAAGAGCTAGATAGTGGATTTCATACCTGAAGAAGAGCCATATTCCCTAACTCTCCCATCTCTTAGATCTCTCAGGTAGTTTGGGCAGCTTCGTCTCCAATGCCCCTTCTCTTGACAATAAAAGCAAATGGACTCCTTTGGAATGGCACAAGGAACTATTTCAGAATTTACTTTTTCTGGATCTCCAATGTCACCATTTTCAATGTCCATTGAAGTTTGGGAGTTTGATTCACCAGACAAATTTGCTTGACTAGCTCGCCAAATCATTGTTGATTCAGCACCTATAAGTAAATAGGTCAAATTAATGAGGGTCACGTCGTGGTCCATCATATAGTACTCTCTAATGAACTCACTATATGATTCAGGAAGTAACTGAAGAACCTAGTCAACAACCAACTCACCTGAAATCTCGACACCCAACATCCTTAACCTGTCAATGTGTGATTTCATCTCTAAGACATGTGCACACATAGGTTTCCCATCTTCGTGTTTACTTGCCAAAAGGGCTTGAGTTAGCTTGAACTTTTCAAGCCTTCGATCTTGTGGGTTAGGGAGAACAATTGGAGGAGGTGGAGGAAGTGAATCATGATCTCTTGTTCCTCAATCATATCGTGGAATATCATCTTCATTTGGAAAACTTGTTCCATTGGATTTGGGGAGACCATTGTTAGATTCAGACATCTACAAAACGGGAGAAATTCAAGTCAAGTTGATAAGAATCCTTGATGTAACACCCAAATGAAACATCAAGGCTAGGATCCAACACAATACTCTACAACCTAGAAGAGAGATGCGGTAATCTAGTTGCTGAATATTTGAAGGTAGGTAAATGACGATTTACCAATTTCCACCATGAAAAACGAAAAAGAAATTTAAGTTTTAAATGGATTGAAACTCCTAGATCTTTTGAGATTCATTAAACTTTTCAATGGCATATTTAATCTCGAGAATGCCCTTCAAGTTTGCGACTGGGATGCCGAGGATCACAAACAAGGTGTGAATAACCATGCGAATGTACTTGGTGCAATCAATGTCATGCTTACCTAATCAATGTGCCGGTTAACCACACACGCTCCATTAAACTATGACATACATCGAATCACCCTTCACGACCAATGTCAATCCCAAATTAGTGTGTCGGTTAACCACACACGTTCCACTAACGTTTGACAACGGTACGAGGTGTAATTCCATGGATTAGCATACAATTTCACATTTTGCCTAAAGTAACTATGATTTGGCAATTTGTAAAAGCATGTAGTTACTTTGTACTTCATTATACTTATAATGGAAGGTTTATGTCCTATCCTACCCATTCGGATAACGGCCCTCCACTAGTCAAGAATGCGGTGGGTAAGAGTGGATACCCATTCAATCGTCATTTTATATGCAATTTCCTTAAACACCCTTATAGACCAGCTTCGTGAATGAGGCCTACTAACGGTAAGACTGACTCTTTACTCATATATATATATATATATATATATATATATATATATATATATATATATATATTTATATATAATATTAGACTTTTAATGTTACATATATATAGTATAGGGTGTACTTTACACTTTTAAAATACTAGGCGGTTTTATTAATTTTCTCTTTTTAATTAAATTTTTAATTAACTTAACAAAACCATGTGGGTGTAATTTGAACTTTTCAAAATACTAGGGTTTTAGAATTTTAAATTCCAAAACTTGAGGGCAAGCTTTGAAACATTTCAAAACATTAGGGTTTAGTATTTAAATATTTCAAAATTAAACTTTTAATTAAAAATTTAAATTCCAAAACTTAAGGGCAAGTTTTGAAACTTTTCAAAACATTAGGGTTTAACTATTTAAATTTCAAAAACAAAACATTTAAGTTCAAATTTAAACTATAAAACCTAAAGGGGAAAATTGATACGTTTTCACAAGATAATTCAAATCTAAAATTACAAATAATCAATCTTTATCTAATAAAACAAAAGATTATCTAAATTTTGACAATTATCTTCTATTTTGGCAAGGATAATCTCCAAATATTGATAAAAATTGTTTTTTTATTAATAAAATTTGTTTTAGGTAATTATCCACAGCCAAAACAAATCAAAATCCCGAAATCAGCTCCATCTAATTCTCTGACTCGTCGAGATCACTATGGACTCGGCGAGTCAAGTCGAAAAAACTCAAAAAAAAATCGATTTTCGGCCAAAGTTCGATCAAATAAGCATCAAATTCACTAACAAACAGCCCTAGGCTCTGATACCACTGATGGGTTTTAAGTAATACATCAATCCTATGGTGTACATGCAAACCCTAATAGCTTTGGATCTAGTTTGTCTAATGAACATGCAATTGATAATCCAAAGCCATAAACCCTAGATCAAATAAACTATAACTGAAATTAGGGTTTAGATCTTACCTTTGATTGTTATATGGCAATAACAATCAATATTTGGCTTGAGAAAGCTTAGTGCCTCAAGTGCTGCACCTCTAATGGAGTCACAAACACCACTAAGCAACTTGGATGAAGAGGGAGAAGAGAGGAGGCACCAAAAACGGCTGGAAACCCTAAGGGAAGTATTCACCACGTTTTTGGGGCCATAAGGGTTCCTTATATATGCTGGCTATTAGGGTTTACCGCTAGGAAACCCTAATCTGACTGCTTAAGCCCTAAGCAGCCCATGGACTCCCTCTTTAGAAGCCTTGGACGATTTCTAATGGGTTTCCCCATAGAATTCGTCCACTCCAACTTCTATGGAGTCCATTAGCCCATCTATGTAATTATCTTATAATTACACAATAAGTCCCTTAAGTTTAATTAATCTCTTTTAGCCACAAAATTAATTATTAATTAATTCTTGACTAATATTAATTAAACAATATGATTTCTCCTTTAATATATTATTCTTATAATATATTAATAAATCATAATTAATCCTTTCTCTCCTTAATTCATCCTACATATTTCTATGGTGAAGGCAACCCAAAAGGACCATGCTCATAATGGGGTCAAGTACATACCAAAATAGTTATGGACTTAGACACTAATCCAAAACTCAAGAGTCTAAATCGTCCTCTCGCTCTGTCTGTCCGTCTGGGGGTGAAAAGCGGTGCTGGAGTGGAGACGAGTACCCATCTCGTCGTGAAACCGCTTCCAAAATCCGGAAGTAAAACGGACATCTCGGTCTGACACTGTTGAGACAGGCACTCCATGTCGTGCCACTACCTCTCGCACGTAAATCTCGACCAACTTCTTGGCCGAGATGCTCTCCTGGATCGGTATGAAGTGGTGTCGCACCTCCGAACCAGACGGCGGAAACGTCCGAGGGCTGTTGTGACTCAATTGAATACCATCACAATGAATATACATGAAACATAACATCATTCATCACCATGCATTGACATATTACAACTGGTAGTATTTACATTTAGTACATTGTTTTTACACATTACAATTCCAAAACATAAACTGTTCGATATTAATTAAACAAAACATCATGATATCACTGGGTACATTTTCTTCGATTTACCTGTTACCTGAGAATACAAGTATTTCGGAAAAACGTCAACATATGAAATGTTGGTGAGTTCATAAGTAATGTTTGAAAAGTAATGATGTGTAGCGTTTTGAAAACCACCAGAAAGTCCGATACTTTCTGAAAAGATTACTGTAAGTAAGAAAAAGTGTGAAGATCCGTAAGTATGCTTGTTTATTTCTATAAGTGTGAATAATTGTTAGACTTGGTATGCATCACATAGGTGTAAGTGTTGAAATCCCTAGGAAAACCCGATGTTTTCCTAATACTTTAAATTACGCGTTTTATATATTGTTATGCCGTTGCGACGTGTGTATTCGATAATTCCAGGTGACATTGGATTAATTATGGGTCGTGAGTTGTTATAATCACGCATTAATGAAAATGACTAGGTTACAACTATACAAACGATCCCTTAGGCGTCGTCCGTACTACCCACTTAATCCAACCACCCTGACTTCTCATAGCCCCACAACCTAGGAGAAAAGAGGGTGCGAAGCCCTCGTTATTTCCATGAGTCGTTCAAGGCTATCGTGAATGCAAAAGGCCCTTGGCCGACTCGCATTTGACTTTACTAGCAGTACCAAAGGACCCTTGGGGCCCAACAACACAAAAGCTATTGAAAGTCCTTTTACACGGAGTTAGGTCATATAAGACCCAACAACATGTAAGCGCGTTTCCTTCGGGCCTAAAGATCATGTCATTGGGCTAGCTAGGCCCAACAAGCACGATTTGAAACTTTCGGGCCCAAAGATGGTGTATCGACGTCTGGTGAATTCCCACGTGTGTATTGACTTCCCGTAAATTTCCGCGTGTGTATTGAAGTATCATCGTTTATTGATTTTTGATTCGTTATTGATTCGAGACCGAATCAATTCGTTTGGTAACGATTTTTAGTGTTGAAGGTGTATTACGTTTCGCCGGTAGTCGTGGTACTCGTATTTTATCTTAAAGGATTTATTGTTTAAAACATTAGAATTTTTCTTTTTGAAGCCCCCCTTCTTAGATAAATTTACACTTTTAACCCTTTATATAAAAGAATTTCCATTTTAGTCCTTAAACCATTTTTCTTGAAACTTTAGTATCAAAACCTGTTGAAAAGGTATTTTTCAGCTCAAATTTTCTTGAAAAACAGTTTTAGTCCCTCAGAATGAAGTTTTCTCGGTTGAAACCTCTATTTTCGCAATTTTTACAATTTTGACCCAAAATGGAAATTTTTTGCATCTTTGGTCCCTTTTAAATTTGAAAAGCATTTTTAACCCTTGAAATGGACTTGCTATACTAGTAGTCCCCTGTTTTACAGAAAAGTGCAGTTTCAGCCCTTCTAAATTAAAAATCTCACAATTTGGGCTTCATTGGGCTGAAAAATTCATTTTTGGCCCATTATGTTTAAAAATTCACATTTTAATCCTTCAAAAGAGTAGATTTTCAGAAAATACATTTTTGAAACTGTTTTGACTCATCTCAACCTTCAGAATTTTATTTTGTCGTTTTGGGCCCTTTAGTTTTATATTTTTAGCATTTTGAGCCCAAAATGGGTTTTAAGCCCATAGATGTTCATATTAACCAACTTGGTTATTTTTCTAGAATTGATTTGTGCGAAATAACATAATTTATACTTATTTCATTAAACACATTGTAGATCTCGGTTCTTAAGCTCTTTTTGACTAGAACCAACACCACAATCACATAGGAACATATATATATATATAAGCATAAAAATCACACAAAGCATACATATACTCATAGATCTACACATTTGCTTGTATTCTCCCCCCATAAAACTTATAAAAACCGAAAAATAGGGGGTATGAAGCTCACCTTGAGTTGGCTTTCGGTTTTGGAGAAGATTGGAAGAAGTTTGATGTTGTTTTCGGCTCTAACAAGTCTTCCCTTGTTGATTTTGAACTTAGGGAGTTTCTAAGAGAGTGATCATGATTTTTGCATGGATTAGAAAGAGATTTTTGATAAAACAAAGAATCTAGATCATAGATCCAAGCATAATCTTACCTTAGATGAAGAATTTGTGGAAATATCTTCTTGAAAAACCTTCTAAAATTCGAGATCTTGATGAAGAGTGGAGGGAGTTTCCTTGAGAGATTTGTGGGAGAATTGTGTGTGTGTGTGTGTTTGGAATCGGCCGAGAGCAAGAGAGAGAGAGAGAAAGAGATAGATCTTGAAGTGATATGTGCATGGAAATATGAGATAAGATGCATGGAAAACCATAATGTAAAAATAAGGTGGCCATGAAAGTCAACTCTCCCTTTTTACATGGGCTTGGGCCGAGAATTTGAGAGGAAGAGAAAAGAATTTGGGTCTTGTAAGCTTAAGCCTTTTTCATGATTATGTTAAGTGGTGTTTGGTCCAAATAACCATAAATATGATTCTTATGACCTATTAGGGCTACATTAGGTTAAATATGGCCCAAAATGGTTCATATAATTAATTTATTTCATTCTAGGCCCAATATGGCCCAAAATGTTGAAATAAATGGGAGTGGGTCCAATTAGAGCCCATTTATGAGTTCTAAGCCCAATAAGGTCAAATTGGAAGTTTATTGGTCCATTGGGCCCAATAAGGAAGTCCTAGTCCAAAATGGACCTAAACAAGAACTTTTAGGGTTTCCAATTGCTTGTTGACCATTTGTAATGCTTGCATGGTGCATTTGATTGCAATTTTGTTGTAATAGAATAAGCATCATACATGCTCTTATGTTTTTGCATTCATAATTTGACTTCAGTATTGTAATTACAAGGCACAAAAATTCCTGATTGTGACAAGTGGGCACTCTTGGTCAACCGATCCACAATGACCCAACTCGCATTAATCCCACGTGCGGTCCTGGGAAGCTTAGTGATAAAATCCATAGTAATCTCCTCCCATTTCCAGATGGGAATGGCTAACGGCTGCATCTTGCCGTGAGGCCTCTAGTGCTCTGCCTTGACCTTCCTACAAGTCAGGCATCTTTCTACATACCAGGCTACATCCCGCTTCATGCAGAGCCACCAGTAATCGGGTCAAAGATCTTTGTACATCTTCGTCACCTCGGGGTGGATGGAGAACCTAGACTTGTGGGCCTCGTCCATCAGTATCCACCGTACTCCGCCCTAGTATGGTACCCATACTTCCCATGCAGGGTCAAAATTAGCCGACGGAGTCTAAACGAAAGTCAAAATATGGACGAAAAATAAAGTCAAAATAAATCGAGGCAGTCTAAACGAAGTTGTAGATCTCGTTGATAGCTACACGTGGATATAAAGAATGTAAAAAACGGAGTTCGTATTGTGACATCCTCAATTTCAAGGCCAGAAAAGACCGATTTGTTTATGCTTTGTTTTTAAAATCAGAGTAATCTTTTAAAGAAAACAGTTGCAGAATTTGTTCCCAAAATCTCGGGATGTCATGTTCAATACAGACCAAAAGCATAAACAGAATAAAATAGACCTTACATCAGTTATTCATAACTACTGGCATATAATCCAAAATCTCTCGTCAAGTCCACCAACTTATACTCTTGTGCCATTACCTGTAATGCAATGAGTGGGTCAGGCTTGGGAGCTCGGTGAGCATATAGTGTTTTCAACCCACAATAATATAATTATTATATTTAATTATCAAACAATCAATCCAATTACCCACCCCCATTAACTTCCTTTATTTCATAGAGATTTACCCTAAGAACCGATTACCCTTCTCCCATTCATTCCTAAGAATTGTCCTAAGGAATTGGCACAAAGTCTAGTGCTGCCATGGTTCTTAGATTACATCTGGTGAACACGCAGTTCAAAATAATTAATGAACACCTAGTTCAAGAACATCCATTGAACACACACTGTTCAATAATACCTAATGAACACTTAGTTCAAATACACCTAATGAACACTTAGTTCAAATATCCCTGGCGAACACATAGTTCAAAACATCTAGTGAACACTTAGTTCAAATATCCCTGGTGAACTCAATCACCTAAGGAACACAGAGTACGAAAGCTCTTAGTTCAAACCACGTGATAATAAAGTATATCTCGATCCTGCAAAACCACTAATATTATAAACACATATAAATTATATTTCTAAAGCAATATATCACATCCCGTCGATCCCCACATACTGACCCTATACAATGATCTTACGAGATCTAGCCTAAGGAATCGATATGAACCACAAACCGACGATGCTGCTTCGGAAATTCCCTGGTAACAAACGAGGATCAATAAAGACATCAATTGAGGGGAATGGAATAAGTTTCACCGTGAACCTTCATTCGTAAAAGAAAGAACCACAAGACAATTAAGTCAGGGGTAGTTATCTAGATAACAATGCCTAGGCGTGGTCTGAATATCATGAGGTATTATACCCCCAGACTCTACCTATCCCAACATCGAACTTTACCTAGCAGTGGCCTGAATACATGAGGTATTTCACCCCCAGACGCACCCTATCCAGCAATATAACACCAGACATACCTAGCAGTGGTCTATTACCGACACACTTTATTTGGCAGTCTACGAAGTTCCCTTAATTACTTCGTGAAAGAAAATGCTGACATATGAAGCTCGGTCGATCACTTCATAAAAGAAACACTAACTCCAAATATCTCTCAAAATAAAAGTATGGGGAAATACTACTAGAGTACTCCCGTACGCTCCCGTAACCGACACACAAAATTTGTCAAAAAGACTTTGTACATGATAGTAGTTCTGGCACATTATAGTACTCTGGTATGCGAAAGACTCGTACCCAAGAACATAATAGTACCCTGGCACAAGCAGCGCCCAAGACACAGAGCTTTGAAAAGGACTTCATACATAAAATGTACTTCTGTACGTAGGACGTACTCCACCGATCATCAATCTCGCAACGCACGTACTCTTAATAAAAGACTACCCAATGTCCAAACTTAATTGAACTAAACATCCCATTTAAGTCTTAACCCATCACTAGGCAAACCTACAATGTTTATAATCTATGTTTTTGTTACTATCTCCGTTTAGGCAATGCCAACTAGTGTGTACTTAACACAAGGTTTTAAGTAATAATATCATATATACACATCTTAACACATATTGAACCATATCTGATTCGCACGTTGTATATCATCAAATATATCTAACCCGTATTTCGTATAATAACATATACTTCACATACATATGTATATTTCATACTTTAATCAATACTCGTATTAAAATCACGTTCCTAAAAAGGTACTATACACATGATACCTTATCGAATGAACACTTAGTTCGAAAATGCATAATCCATACTCCCGGATCTTAAATTTGCCTCATTACCTAATCCATATTCCCAGATCTAAATCTAACCTCTTGATCCAATCCATACTCTCAGATCTAAAACTAACCTCTTGATCTGATCTATACTCTCGGATCTAAAACTAACCTCTTGATCTGATCCATACTCTCGGATCTAAAACTAACCTCTTTATCCTTTTATCCCATACCAACAATCTCATCTACCCATGTTCTACCCAACATATTTGTAGATACAAAATACATATACAGTTTAACTTGTTAAAACCTATATAATTCATCCATTCCACAATCATCTTAAATAAACAACAATATATACACATATAGCACGTATTTCATAGCAAATACTTAATATTTATGTGTAAGAAGAAAGTGACCACACACTCACTTGATCAGAAGATGATTGGACAACGTCTCATCTGTTAAAATAATCTTTTCCAACGAAACTGGGATGTTTTCTCCAAAACCGGGCTTCACGCGGGCAAAGTTTTGGCTCGAAAACTTTACTTCTCGGGATATTCGGGGCTTCGGGACTTGCTTCGGGTCTCGGGATTAATATCGGGCCTTCGGGGGTATAAAATGCCAAGAATATAGAAGTTTAGGGTGAAGAAGTGTAAAAATTAGTAACAAAAGTCGGGGGCCTCGCAGCCCTTTTATAGGGGCTGAACCTCGCACGTACGTTGGGCGTACGAGGCACTACGCGGGGCGTAGTTCGGATCAGCCTTCCACGTGTCGAGCTTCGGGGGGTGGATCGTGGCCTCCTCTTGACTGTGAAAGATCGAAGTACGCGGGGCGTACCCTTCGGATTGGATCGGTTACTCCTGGGATTCGGATATTATCCGAAATAATAATTAAATAAATATATTTTAATTATTTTAAAAACTTCAGAAATTCATATCTTCCTCATACGAACTCCATTTTCAATGTTCTTTATATCCACGCGTAGGTGAGACTACGTTCTACAACTTTCGTTTAGACTCCCTCGGCTGATTTAGACTTTATTTTTATTATTTATTTTTAGTAGGCCGGGACAGGAAAACTCCGTTATAAATTCATAACTTCTTCATCTGACGTCCGTCTTAGTCTGTCTTTTCACCAATGCACTACTATCAACGAGATCTTCGATTCTCGTTTAGATTGTTTCGACCAACAATCACTCGATCTCAAATTCGAGTTTCGGGCTGCAAACTGCTAAGCTGAAACTTAGAAAAATCATAACTTCCTCATACGAAGTCAGATTTTGGCATTCTTTTTATGCACGCTCTCGGTTTAACGAGCTCTATGACTTTCGTTTAGATCACTAAGGCCAAATATCTCTCTAACATAAATTCACTATTTATGTCGCGCTATGTCATGCCGGTTCTGTCGCGAAACTTCGACAGGTCATAACTTCTTCGTTATAACTCGGATTTCGGCGTTCTTTATATGTACGGAATCCTTGTAACATATGCTAAAACTTAGTTAAGATTATTCATCCTAAATAATCTTTTGATGTTACTACGAATGTCACACCCCAAAACCGGAACGACGGAAACATTCTGGGGTGGAGGACGTCATATCAAGTATCACAACATATGCAGTATAGTAATCAAAGTACAACAACCATTGCATTAATAGTAATAATTTTACATATGTTACATTTAGTATGTAACAGCCCGGAATTTCAGGTATTGTAATAATTATGTTTCTGGGGTGTTTTAAGAGGGGACTCGGCGAGTTGGAGCCTAGACTCGCCGAGTAGGATCGCAGACTTGGTCGCGGGTTCGCGACTGGACTCGACGAGTCCAGATATGGACTCGGCGAGTCTACGCTGTTTAGCGAAAACCCTAACCGTTCAGGTTTGGGACGTATAAAAAGGACTCATTGGCCATCATTGTTCATTTTAGCCTTCTGAGAAGAACCCTAAATCGATTGTGTGCATCTGGAGCAAGGATTATAGGCCATTGTTGATTATAGAAGAGTGGTTGTGCAAGGAAGAGAAGGGATTGGCTAAAGGAGCAGCAAGGGAGTCACATTCTGAGGATTGGGGACACAGAGAATACATCATCCAGGTAAGAATTCGAGTATACTCTGCTATGTTGATGTGTTTATGGAATTAGGGTTTGTGGAACCCTTTTGGGATTAGATTGAATGCTACCCTAGTCCCCCAAACGATTGTGACTCTGTATTGGGACCTTTGGAGGTCCAGAATGTCCCATGCCTGTACATTTCGGGAATTGATGAAGGTTTTGGATTGGAATCCTTATGCCTTAGGTCAATATGTAAATTATAAGTCTTGGGGTGTACCATGAGCACCAAAATGAGGACCTTACGTGATGGACCAGTCTAGGAAGGTCAGGCCTATGAATGGTCGGAGCAGTTCTGCCATTAGAAAGCAGTTTGAGCGGTTGCATGGCATGGACTCGCCGAGTCCGATGAACAGACTCGGCGAGTAGCTTGAAGATTTACTGGGACTCGTCGAGTTGTTCTTCAGACTCGGAGAGTTGAGTCGGGGTGGCCCCGCGATTCTTCCAGGAGGAACTCGTCGAGTAAAAAGGGGATACTCGACGTGTAGAAAGGGTGTCTTAAGGAATCGGTGAGTTAAGGGCGAGTGGACTCAGAGTCGTTGAACTCGGCGAGTCTTGGGGTGACTCGGCGAGTTAGATCGCGGGTTGAGTGAAGTTCTGAGTATGGGGAGTCGGCGAGTCATAGGGTTGACTCGGCGAGTAGGGTCAGTCAGGGGTTGACTTTGACCTTGTCTTTGACCAAGGATTTACCAGTGGTTCCAGGGGTATTTTGGTAATTGTTGTTATTGTTTGAGTTCAGTGCATTGGTGACTGTCCAGAGGTGGAGATCGTATCAGTGATCGGAGCAGCTTGAGCTATCTGTTCAGTCGGCAGTTTTGAGGTGAGTTATCCTCACTATATCGCTAGGGTTTATGGCACCAAGGCCGACCCTTTTTACCGGATGGAAATCCGGGTAGTTGTCATTATATGTTACAGGCCGGAAGGCATTACTATGTGGACCGGAAGGTCATGGCCTGAAAAGGCGTATGTATGCATTTAGTATGTTGACTGATTCATAGGGTAATGTTATGATAGTGACCGGCTAGACCGGTATCTTGTTAGAGTAATGCTATGATATGTAATCTGTTGATCGATTGTTATCTATGAACTGCTATATGATTATTCGTTATGTTGTATATGCATTTTATGCTTATGGGCCGGAAGGCAATATATGTTATGGGCCGGAAGGCAATATATGTTATGGGCCGGAAGGCAATATATGTTATGGGCCGGAAGGCGATATGTTATGGGCCGGAAGGCAATATGTTATGGGCCGGAAGGCGATTATGTTGTGTGATGGACCGGAAGGTCGGCGTAGGTAGGACCGGAAGGCTTACCCAGCAGGGACGGAAGTCCCCTGAGACACATGGACCGGAAGGTCAGGGCCTGGAAAGGCGTATATGTGGTTGGTATTCTAAGGGTATCTCACTAAGCTTTCGGGCTTACAGTTGTGGTTTTATGTTTCAGGTTCTCAAGAGTCTGTGGCAAGGCAAGGGCATGATCGTACCGTTCCACGCGTTGGTGTTTTATGATATGAACCTGGGAAACTACTCTGTTTAATAATGTATTGAAGACCTTTTTGCAACAATGTTAATAAAATGGGTGATTTTGAAAAGTTTTAATTGTTTTGAAATTTTGGATGTTACAAGTTGGTATCAGAGCCTTGGTTTGAGTGAATTGGGGAAACATTCGTGTGACTCCAGTCTCAAATCGAGGAGGATTTTAAAAAGAGAAATTAAAATGGTTTTCAAATTTAGTAAAAGGAGGACGCGGAGGTACGATCAGCCGGAGCCAGTAAGTAACCCCAAGATACCATACGTGATATTTGTTTTATTGAGCTTGATAGAACAGCATGCTAGAGTTAGGCTAGGGATCTTTAGGAATTCATGATAATGTTGCCTGATTTGTGATGCCTGTAGCCTAGGGTCCCTTATGGGATATTCTCAGTGTTCCTCTAGTGGTGAGGGTTGATAGTTGTTATGCATGTTCCCTAGGGTATTGTGGTAGTACTTTATACAAATATGGGTAGGTGTGGAAGGTAGTATGGGCCCGTACTACTGAAAGCACAGGACCCATACGCGTATCAGGGAAACCATGGTCTCTAGGGTAGGGTTGCGAGAGTTGGATCCCAGGATTGTGGGAAGTGTCTGAGATTGGTAGGGTGCCTTCAGTATGGAGATTTCGAGGCATGATGATAGTGGATCCGGATCAGGATCTGGAGCGGGGGAGCGAGTTCCGGGTGAATCGGTGCCGTCGGAGGTTATCGATCGGACGAGCACGAGCGAGCGGGATGCGAGGATTCGCGAGATCCTGCGTGATGAGGTTGCTGCATTGTTACGGGCTGAGTCGCCAGAATTGTTTAGGTCGATCAGGACCGCCATGGTTGAGTAGTTTGATGAGCGATATGCGGCTCACGCAGAGATGGCTGCCGCGGCAGTTACAGCGGCTGTAGCAACGGCAAAGAGAGTAGCTAGTCGGGGTTTTCAGTATCGGGACTTCTATTATACGAAGCCTCCCACATTCGATGGAGTTCAGGACCCGATTGCTGCTATGAGATGGTTATCAGACGTGGAGGGGTGTTTCTCCACGAGTTTATGCCCTGCTGATCAGAGGGCGAGGTGTGCTCTGGACCTATTGGTGGAGATTGACCATGGGGTCATATTCCAACGCGCAGAGGGCTGCGGTTTCAGGGGATCAGTTAGAGAGATGTTCAGTACTCGCTATGTTCCGCGAGATGAGAGGGAGAGATTTTCTCGGGAGTTCCTTGAGCTGAAGCAGGATTCGGAGTCGGTGACTAAGATCACCAGGATGTTTATTGAGAGGGCGATGTTTTGCCCTGAGTTCGCTTCGGAGCAGGCTCAGATGTCCTGATATCTGAGTATGCTCAAGAGGGATATCAGACAGTTCGTGTCTGCGCAGAGGTGTGAGACCTTGTTGGAGTTGCAGGAGGCCGCCATGTGGCGTGAGTTAGAGGTTGAGTTGCAGTTGCGTGAGCTGAGGCAGGCCCCGATGCAGTCGCAGTCGGCGCCGAAACGGTCCAGGACCGTAGATGTTAGAATGGGGGATCGGAGCGGCCACACTTGTGGGAAGTGTGGGAGGGGTTACACCGGAGCTTGTTGGTCCGGTGGTGCATGCCGCAAGTGCAGAAAGGAGGGGCACGGTGCACGGGATTGTCGGCAGTCAGTGCCAATTCGGGATTTGAGGATTTGTTATCAGTGTCGGCAGGTTGGACATTTGAGGGTCAACTGTCCACAGCTTTCTACAGGACCGGTGCAGGCTCTAGCACCAGCCACCTTGAGGAGTTCAGGAGGAGGACAGGATGGAGCAGAGCCCCAAGGGCTCAGGGTCGTGCTTATCGGCTTGCGGCAGAGGGAGACGGAGCAGTGCCGGAGGCAGCTGCGGGTATGATGCTTTCTTGATGTCTTGATTGTCTTGCATTGATTGTGGCGTATTGTTTGTGCTGGTATCTTGTGTGGATTTCGATGCGGTATTCGTTGTTTCGCGGGTTTGGCATGGTTATGGATTGGTGCTTCAGGTTTTCACTTTGGCATTCGTTGTTCCCTGATGGTTTGGTATGGTTATAGTTTGGTGTTTTGGTGCCGGTAGCCTTGTGCGGTTTTCGATGTGGTATTCATCCTTTGGCAGGTTGTGGGTTTGGTTACGGGTTATTGTTGGGAATTCTGTTGGTTATCGTTCGTGAGGGTTGTTAGTGGAGATGCGGCACTGGGTTGAATGTCGGGTAGCATCTGCAGTCGTAGAGTGGATAATTGAAAGACCGGATTCTTTTGAGTGGATTGATCAGGGAGGAGATGTGTTTTGCTGAGGGTTGCTTATGCTTGTGGGAAGCAGTCAGTGGGTAAATGTTCTCTTTGTGCAGGATTGTTCTGAAAGGTCGTTAATGACGATCGGTGGCAGTTAGTCAGTGCTTTAGTGGGGGAGAATTGGAGAATTCTCTGGGAGATCGATGAGTATGTGAGGGTGCTTAGCTGTTGGGATTCAGCAGTGTTTGTCAGCGCAGAGTATAGGCCGACGAGAGCGAGTGTCGGGTATGCGGGGCGGGATACAGACCTAGGGCATTTGATTGTGGAGGCCTGAGAGAAGGCCGGGATCAAGCTTGAGTAAGTAACCAGGGTTATGCGATCAGAGTATTGGTATGTTTGAGGTACGTGATGGGTTGTACTGCATTAATCCCACGGGATTATGTTGTGCATGTTTCTAGAGCTGGAACCGGAAGGTTCCCAGAGTTAGAACCTGAGGGTTCGCAGAGTTTGGGTGTACGGACCCACAGAGATATAGCCTCGAGTGGCTAGTATGTGTTATGAGAGTCGGTCCAGTCATGCTGGAGACTCTGTTGGTATTGCTGGATCAGTTTGAGATTGCGGATCGTGTATGTTGCAGTGTGATTGCATTGGAAGGTCTGGCCCCGGGATAGTAATCTTGTTTATCTGAGGCAGTGATTTTGATGAGTGGAGAGAGTGCATGGGATTGAGATCCCCTGCAATGAGAACCAGAGTATGTGAATAGCGGTTACGCAAAAAGGGTGGTGTCGCTTGGGGTAAGCACCGTAGCACCGGTTGGAGTGGCATTATGGCCAAGAGGGTCCCTTGGAAGGAAAAGAGAAAGGTGTGTAACTCCGAAGGGGAGTGCAAGTTCACGAGAATGAAAGCTGCAGAGCAGAGTTATGGTTAGAGTATTTCGAGTATGCCTTCGAGCATCGTGTTCGCGGCAGCGAAGTAGGAACCCATCCGGTTTGGGATGTCTGTTGAGGCTCAGAAGGGATGCAGGGAGAAAGAGAATCTTAAATTCTCAGTGTGATTCTGATCAGAGTGTAGGGTGGATGTAGTGGTTCATCTTGGGAGATGTTCGAGGATATCATCAGGGTATCGGGTCTTTCAACCTGCGGGTGTTGGGACTAGTTCAGTATGTGTATGTGATGGCAAGAGGAGAACTTGTGAGAGTTGCTCTGAGAGTGAGAATGGATCTCTCAGTCGGTCCGGAATGGACAAAGTGGGCTTTGGATCGGGGATCCGGTGGTTCAGGGTTTCCTAACCCTTATGGGTCGAGTGATCGTTGAGATTTAGAGCAGAGTTGCATCTTGGGTAATTTTCGGTTACAGAGAGTGATGTGCAGTACAGAGATCGTGCTTCAGTCGACAGAGCAGATTCGACAGAGCCGACAGAGAAAGTTATGCAGACAGACGCCGGTCCGAGCTTGAGTTTCAGGTCGGCAACCTCGTACTCCTGAAGGCCTCTCCTTGGAAAGGAGCGATTCGCTTCAGGAAGAGAGGCAAGTTGGGGACCCGGTACATTGGGCCATTTCGGGTGATTGCAAGGATAGGCCGGGTAGCCTATCGATTGGAGTTGCCAGCGGAGTTGGGACATATCCACGACACCTTTCATGTGTCGCAATTGAGGAAGTGCTTAGCCGATGAGTCGGCAGTGGTTCCATTAGAGGATATTCAGGTGGATGCGAGCCTGAATTATGCTGAGAGACCAGTGGCCATCAGGGATCGGAAGATCAAGGTTCTGAGGAACAAGGAGGTACCTCTGGTATTGGTTCAGTGGCAACACCGGAAGGGATCGGAAATGACTTGGGAGCCGGAACGTGAGATGCGGGAGCAGCATCCGGAACTATTTTCAGAGTGAGACTTCGAGGGCGAAGTCTAATCCTAGTGGGGGAGAATTGTAATAGCCCGGAATTTCAGGTATTGTAATAATTATGTTTCTGGGGTGTTTTAAGAGGGGACTCGGCGAGTTGGAGCCTAGACTCGCCGAGTAGGATCGCAGACTTGGTCGCGGGTTCGCGACTGGACTCGACGAGTCCAGATATGGACTCGGCGAGTCTACGCTGTTTAGCGAAAACCCTAACCGTTCAGGTTTGGGACGTATAAAAAGGACTCATTGGCCGTCATTGTTCATTTTAGCCTTCTGAGAAGAACCCTAAATCGATTGTGTGCATCTGGAGCAAGGATTATAGGCCATTGTTGATTATAGAAGAGTGGTTGTGCAAGGAAGAGAAGGGATTGGCTAAAGGAGCAGCAAGGGAGTCACATTCTGAGGATTGGGGACACAGAGAATACATCATCCAGGTAAGAATTCGAGTATACTCTGCTATGTTGATGTGTTTATGGAATTAGGGTTTGTGGAACCCTTTTGGGATTAGATTGAATGCTACCCTAGTCCCCCAAACGATTGTGACTCTGTATTGGGACCTTTGGAGGTCCAGAATGTCCCATGCCTGTACATTTCGGGAATTGATGAAGGTTTTGGATTGGAATCCTTATGCCTTAGGTCAATATGTAAATTATAAGTCTTGGGGTGTACCATGAGCACCAAAATGAGGACCTTACGTGATGGACCAGTCTAGGAAGGCCAGGCCTATGAATGGTCGGAGCAGTTCTGCCATTAGAAAGCAGTTTGAGCGGTTGCATGGCATGGACTCGCCGAGTCCGATGAACAGACTCGGCGAGTAGCTTGAAGATTTACTGGGACTCGTCGAGTTGTTCTTCAGACTCGGAGAGTTGAGTCGGGGTGGCCCCGCGATTCTTCCAGGAGGAACTCGTCGAGTAAAAAGGGGATACTCGACGTGTAGAAAGGGTGTCTTAAGGAATCGGTGAGTTAAGGGCGAGTGGACTCAGAGTCGTTGAACTCGGCGAGTCTTGGGGTGACTCGGCGAGTTAGATCGCGGGTTGAGTGAAGTTCTGAGTATGGGGACTCGGCGAGTCATAGGGTTGACTCGGCGAGTAGGGTCAGTCAGGGGTTGACTTTGACCTTGTCTTTGACCAAGGATTTACCAGTGGTTCCAGGGGTATTTTGGTAATTGTTGTTATTGTTTGAGTTTAGTGCATTGGTGACTGTCCAGAGGTGGAGATCGTATCAGTGATCGGAGCAGCTTGAGCTATCTGTTCAGTCGGCAGTTTTGAGGTGAGTTATCCTCACTATATCGCTAGGGTTTATGGCACCAAGGCCGACCCTTTTTACCGAATGGAAATCCGGGTAGTTGTCATTATATGTTACAGGCCGGAAGGCATTATATGTTACAGGCCGGAAGGCATTACTATGTGGACCGGAAGGTCATGGCCTGGAAAGGCGTATGTATGCATTTAGTATGTTGACTGATTCATAGGGTAATGTTATGATAGTGACCGGCTAGACCGGTATCTTGTTAGAGTAATGCTATGATATGTAATCTGTTGATCGATTGTTGTCTATGAACTGCTATATGATTATTCGTTATGTTGTATATGCATTTTATGCTTATGGGCCGGAAGGCAATATATGTTATGGGCCGGAAGGCGATATGTTATGGGCCGGAAGGCAATATGTTATGGGCCGGAAGGCGATTATGTTGTGTGATGGACCGGAAGGTCGGCGTGGGTAGGACCGGAAGGCTTACCCAGCAGGGACGGAAGTCCCCTGAGACACATGGACCGGAAGGTCAGGGCCTGGAAAGGCGTATATGTGGTTGGTATTCTGGGGGTATCTCACTAAGCTTTCGGGCTTACAGTTGTGGTTTTATGTTTCAGGTTCTCAAGAGTCTGTGGCAAGGCAAGGGCGTGATCGTACCGTTCCACGCGTTGGTGTTTTATGATATGAACCTGGGAAACTACTCTGTTTAATAATGTATTGAAAACCTTTTTGCAACAATGTTAATAAAATGGGTGATTTTGAAAAGTTTTAATTGTTTTGAAATTTTGGATGTTACATAGTAGTAACATCAAGTAAATACAGGGAAATACATAGAGTGCAGCTCAGTACAAGGCTGTCTTCATAAACGCTCCCAGAGTGTACCTGTCTACTAACGACCTGAGAATACAAGTTATTTTGAAAGCGAGTATCAGCATTTTTAATGTTGGTGAGTTCATAAGCATTTAATGACATTTGTATAAATACATGTTTTCCTTTAAAGTAATCACGTAAAAGATAGAGGTTTAGAAATTTACAGAGTGTTAGAATCCTTTCCAGAAAATCTCATATTTTCTAATAAAAAGTAGTCTTCTACCAAGACTCAGTTGTTTTATGTTTAAACCAAGGAGTATCTCTATTAAAAGCAGTCTTCTACAAGACTCATATGTTTTATATTTAAGAAACATTTTCCCCTTAAAGGTAACTACCTTTATCAAAATATAGTTTTTACTATAAAGAAGATGTGAGAATATCACAAGTAAAAGTAATAGGGAAAATAATATTTTACTTCAGCAGTAACCCTGCTGGCTAAAAGTAAATAAAAACATAGACTCCAGGCAGGACGCCTCGAAAAGTCTAACAGAAGGAAGTATAGACTCCAGACGGTATCGAATGAACAATACGTCTAGCAAAGTGTAAAAGAATCTTTTAATCCTAAGGAGGTTCATTTAAAGATTTGAAACGTGGCCTAGTGTGTAACTAGGATGATGTATTATAAGGATTATTTTATATCGAGAAATCATCATGATGATACTTATTACCTTAAATCCATAAATTTTAAGGTAGTTCTAGAGATACTCGTAACCATACTGAATGACAATAGAGTACTTGACGACCTGCTGGTGTCGTAGTGAATGTGACATTTGTCATCCCTTGGCTTGGTCGGTCGGGACTGTAGCTAGCGGTCAGGATGTGGGATTGTCGGTCCCGTATAGATCTATACACACAATGCCCGCTCTCCCTCCAGGAGACTCTGGTTACCAACTTGACAACGGTGAAATCCACGTCTTGAGGATGCATCTCGTATTTTGATTTCTATAAACCTTTCTTTTACAAAGGGTATACGTTTTAGAGTATGGATATAACTAAGTTCCCCTTACTGAATGTTATAGTGGGTTCTCCTTTACGAGTGTTAGAGTGGGTTCTCCTTTATGAGTGTTAGAGTGGGTTTCTAAACTATAGTTACCTGAGAGGTTATCTAGAAGCCTTTGCTACCCAAAGGTGATGAATCTACTGAGAGGACTTTTATGTCTATATATGTATATATGATATATAACTAATATTTAAATGATCTTCGGACGGATAACCATTACCCTAAAGCCACATCCAAACAAGGAAGAGGAATTAAAGCGAGTTAGCCTTCCTAAGTCCTTTAAATATTACTTATATAGCTATACATATACAGGCATGCATTTAACCATACAAGAGTATAACGGAAGTTTTGGTATAACTTTTGGAAAAACTTTAAAAATAAGAATCTGATAAGTTAAAAAGGGGTTCTTATACTTTAAAAGAGATTCGAAAACAATATTTGAAAACCTTTAACCGAATGAAATGGCTTATTTTGCAAAAGTCTATTAATAATGATTTATGACTCAATGTCAATTTATACAAACTAGATTTGAAAACCTTTAGTTGGATAAAGTGGTTTATCATGCAAACATCTATAAATAATGATTTATGACTTGGTTTTAGTTTGTAAAACAAGCTTTGAAAACCTTTCGCTGGATGAAACAGTTTACCATGCAGAAATCCATTTACTATAGAGTTATTAATCACATGTGATTGATCTGATAACTCTATAGTTTAACTTGTATTCCCCGCCATAAAAGCATCTAAAATTATTTAAAAGGTTAATTCAGGGGTATGAACTCACCTGAAACGAGTAACTCGAAAGAAAGATTGATATAGGATCACCGGATGTCGAATGAAGTCGTGAGCACAAACGGATCCTAGTTTAACATGTAATAACACATATATGAATATATTTAGGGTATATAACCACTAATAGGCACATGAATACACGTTAGGTACATGAGAACACTTAGAAATGAGTGTCACAAACACCCATTGAAGTCCCTAAATGAGTGTGGGGCATTAGATTTGAGTGTAAGGCCACCAAACTCAACCTTTGTGAGTGTGCGGCCAGGGAGTGCGGCCAAGTTGTGTGTGCGGTTACACACATGAGTGTGCAGCCGTAGAGAAGGTGTGTGCGGCCGTACACAGGAGTGTGTGGCCGTACACTCCTCATTTGAGTCCAAAATGTCGATTTTGAGGTGTTTTCTCCTCACTTTGGAGAGTTTTGAATGAGTGCGGCCACCTTATGAAGGGGTGCGGCCGTACACCTTCAAAGGACGAAGAACACAAAGAACACTATGAGTTTTTGGCTTAGTTTCAAGTGTTTTACCAGTATAACAAGCTGATTGATGGAGTAATTCACGTTTTTGAAGCCCTTAGAGTGTTCTTGGATGAAGATTTCTAGAGAAAGAAATTTTCATCTTTGAAGGAGTGGGAGAAAGGGGGTGTAAGGTTGGCTAAGTGTTCAATATATAGGGTCGAGTGTGAGGCTGGAGGGTGTGTGCGGTTGGGTGTGCGGTTGACTGGCCGCACACGCAGGTGTGCGGCAGCACACACCTTCTTTGGTGTGTTTGGCCAATTTTGTGATGCTACACACTTTCTAACCCTTCTTAAGACTCATATCCAGGTTAGACTAAGCCTAGAATGCTCATATAGACTCACATTTTCGTTAAAAGATAGCAAAACGAAGGCTGACTATCGGCTGAGTTGAATAGTTGGACTTTACAAGACAAGGATTTTCGGGTTGTCACAACAAATTATAATTTATAATAGCATATTTAAGTATTAAAATAAAGTATAAATCATATATACATATTTATATATCATTCGAAAGATATCGACAATGGTGTCGTTATAAGACTAGTGTTGAGTACTTTCGACATTAGTTTAGTACATATATCATTAAATCTATTTAAAATAGTAGTATAAAAGGGTGTTTAGTCGTTTAAATAACTATAAGGTCATTAAGTAATTAGTTTTTGAAAATTCAATTACTATAATTAAGAGCCTCTAGCCTCTCATATTTCTTGCATCATTCTCTTGATTGAAGAGTCTTTCTCTTCTAATCCCCCAAGCATTTCGATCCCTCGTGATTCGAGTTTTCTTTCTGAAGTTTTAGTATAGTAAGGTGAGCGTTGAAGTACTACAAGAATCTTTTTAGAAAGATTCAGCGACGAAGTTCTGCCCGCACAAAGTTTGGCTTCTCGCTAAACCACCTGTAAATAGAGTTATGCTTACCGTCCTTTATGTATACCTTATGTTTAAGTTCATTATCGTTATTATGAACCTATAAACAATATATGTGCTAAGTATTACAAAATATAAAATGTTATTGTAATGTCTTTTAACTACTCGTGATAGGGGGAATTTGGTTTGAAGGGTCGCATAAGGTTGTTGGATTTCAGAACAACTTTTATGCCAAAATGGTCCTTCCCTCCGGTGTTTCATGTATGTACATAGTAGTTGAAAAGTATTGTTTAACACTTATAAAACAATATCGCTCGTAAATTTAGACTAATAATTAGTCACAATAAATATTATACTAAAATCTAGTGGAAATGATACTAGGTTTCGTTGAAGGAAAATAAAATTGTTAGAAGCGAAGCACTACCTGAGTTTGGAGTCATCACTTTAACAAGTGAGTGCATAGTCTCTTTCATGAACATGATTTAATACAAGTATTGATTAAAGTATTAAATATATGTTTGTGTGTGAAATATTTTTTATTGTCTGAAATACGTGTTAAGAGCATATATGATAATACATGATGATTTAGGATACATAATAAACCTAAATTAATTGGGATGAATATCAGGTAGTATCTTCTTATGAGTACGGATGAGATATACACGGAGGGTCGAACTTTAAATTTTGCCATTGATCTGAGAGCATGGATTAGACATAGTCATTCATCTTTAGTCCGAGAGTATAGGAGGACGTAATTATTTGTCATTAATCCGAGAGCATGGATTATGCATAGTCATTTGTCCCTAGTCCAAGAGTATGGAGTGGACATGGTAATTTGTCATTGAACTGAGAGCATGGATTAAGACATACCTAATTCGGGAGTATGGATTAGGTAAAGCTGTTAATTTTAGATCTAGGAGTATGGATCATGTCGTTGTGAGCATCGACGGGGTAGGGTAAAAATTTTTATATGAGGTGAAATTGTATATCACGAGTTCTAATATATATATATATATATATATATATATATATATATATATATATATATATATATATATATAACATTGTGGGATTGAAATCTCTATATACTCACCAGGTTTCCCAACCTGACCCACTCAATTTATTTGAATCACAGGTATTGATACGAAGATACATTATACTGAGAGATTAAAGGGGATGTAAATCATTAGTGTAAATGAATGTAAGGTCTGTTTATGCTTATGTTTATATATTGATGATGACATTCCAATGTTTTAAATAAAAATACATTTCTTTGGAAATGCTTTGATAACATCATTATCATGTTTTCTTGGAACAAATTTCGCAATACTACGTTTCAAAAATGATACTCTGATTTTTAAATAAGCATAAATAAAATTTTTAAAATGACCGTGAATTTAGGGATGTCACATTTTTTTATTGAAAAATAAGTCTTTGTTGTTTTTGTACACATTCAGGAATTATGATCGATTTTTTTAGGTTTTTCTCACTACATCCTATGCGGTACAATCATTAATAAGGTGTTCAAGATTGTTCATGCTTATGGTCACCGTCACTGCGACCTTGGCTGCTTGGTTGCTTAGTTCTTGTGGTTTAGCTTAGGTCTTGTGTTCTGGACACCGTGACTTCTTCATATGATCACAAATTTTGACGAACTTTATATTCACATGTTTGTATTTGAGTTTATTACAACTTTTGTTTAGATTACTCCCATTAAAAAACAATATATTTTTAATTACGATTAAAAAAACATTCATATATACATTCATAAATAATACATTGATATAAAGATCCTAAGTAAAAATATATTACCTTGCAACGGGAGTAATCTAAATGAAATATATAGTAGACTCAAATACGAACATGTGTATATAAAGGACGTTAGAATATGTGATCATATGAAGAAGTTACGATGTTCATACTTCATAACACAATACCTAAGGCAAACCACAAGAACTAAGCAATCAAGTAGCCGAAGCCGCAATGACCATAACCATGAACAACCCTCGATCACCTTATTAATGATTGTGCTACGTAGGATGGTGTGAGAAACCCTAAAAAAACCGATCATAAGTACTGAATGTGTACAAAAACAATAAAGACTTATTTTGCAATATATATATATATATATATATATATATATATATATATATATAGGGCTAGATTATAACGTGGATGGACAATTATTGTGCGGACGTGTGGACAGTGCGATTTTATGAGAATTACTAAGAGAATAAGTTGTTTAGTAATGCGAATACGTTCAACCTTATAAAAATATCATCATTTTCATGCATTCTCATTAATTTTTATTCATTTTTGTTCTCACAAATCGTTTCACTTATTTTCATTCTGACAGAATACGACTCAATAAACATTCAGATAACATTCTAACAGAATGAGAATAATAATAAAAAGTCTGTAATAACCTTATAGACAATTTAATTAGTGAGAATATGTGATAATGACAATAGTTATATAAGATTGAACGTATTCATATTATCAAACAACATATTTTCTTCGTCATTCTCACAGAATAACATTGTCCACACGTCCGCACAATAGATGCTCGTCCACATTTGAACCTAGGTCTATATATATATATATATATATATATATATATATATATATATATATATATATATATATATATATATATATATATATATATATATATATAAAGGACTAAATGTGTAAAAAAAAATTAAGGAATAAATGTGTACAAAGTGAGAAATATATTACCCTTTTAAGTTATTATTTTAGGATTACCTAGAGTAGCCGATAACAAGGATTAAATGTGTACAGTTAAACATGTTGAAAGGGTAAATGTGGACGAAAAACTCAACGACCAAATATGTACAAATCAAAAAATATATTACCCTTTTAAGTCATTATCCATTACAAAGATATTTGATAAAATAAATGCGAGTGTAATACAACATGTCAGTTGGTGATTTTTGTCATCAACCCACCAGAGATTATTCGATTATTTTATTAGGATGAAATTTACAGATTATCAATGGAGCTTTATTCTTGATTTTATTACAAATTAGGAAGTGTGGAACGCACATTTGCATAAAATAAGTTTAATCTTGATTCGACCAAACGACGGGGGTCAAGGGGTGCCCGACCCGAAAATTTATTTGTTAAGAAAAATGTTATGAAAATTTTGTTTTCGGAAATATATTATCCATAATTATCCTTGAAAACCGTCATCCCTTAATTATGAGATAAAATCAATATTTAATGTTGATTGATACTTATCTTTGGTAATCAGAAAATTTTGAATCGTATATAAACCCTAGTTTATGGCTCCTCTCATCAATGCCTTGATTTGAGATTGTTCCTTGAATGATTATCCCATAATCTGGATTTCATGTAACCTAGGCATAGAATCGAAATATCAAATTAAGAAAGTGTTCACACGATCCTTCAAAAAGATCCAAGCTCTCATCGATTTCAGAAACCCTCTTTTATCCCCACTCTAACATCCATATAATGTTGTTTCATTCCGATGTTATTTTTTCAACAGGTAAAAAATCTACAGAATGCGGATCACATCTGCAGAGATCAAGAGTCTATAGTCTAAAAAAAAACGTATGTTTTTTTTTAATTTACAGGATGCTAAAATAAACTGAAACTTATATAAATTATTTTTATTAAACTTGAGTCTTTTTCAAACACTGAAATTTAAATAATTATAGTTTTACAATACTTAAAATTAAACAATTCATACAACCAAAATAACAATTCTTTTTTAAAGCATTCATTCCATATTTTTCATCTCGTAAATAAGTCATATACTCTAGGTCTATTATAGTACCATATGTTTCAACCTTGTCTTCATCATCATCAACACACATGTTACTTCGAAACGATACATTGTATTGATCGTATTGAGTGAAGAACTGGGTCTTATGAACCACAAGCACCATTCTAACCTTTTTCAAGGTTTTAAATGTTTACAAGTTTATAAAAGCTTATTCAAAAAATAAATAAGTTGCTTTATATATATATATATATATATATATATATATATATATATATATATATATATATATATATATATGGTGAGGTTCAATAGAGAACCATAAATAACTCAGGAACCAATCTTTTTTTCAACTTTTAGAACTTATTATTTATCAAAAAAAAACTAAAAATACAGAAATTCATAAGTTTTTATCCTTTTTCCAATGATATCAAATTCGATTTTTTTTCCGTCAAATTCACAATGTGAATCTTTGAAGATTCACAATGTGAATCCGAAAAATATTTTTCACATTCACAATGTTAATTTATAAATTTAGATATTTTTAGATTTTTTTTCGATAAAAAATAAGCTCTAGAAATTGAAAGAAAGATTTGGTTTCTTGAAGAACCAATAATTATCGTTCTCTATTGAACTTTTCCCTATATATATATATATATATATATATATATATATATATATATATATATATATATATATATATATATATATATATATATATATATATATATATATAAACTTGCATATTAATTATCATTATACACATTCACTATGTTTGCTACTTCAAGAAAAGATGGGTTCAAACAATCATCGAGAGTCGGGAGAGTTTTGAAGAAAAAAATAGATGTATAAAAAAAAGTAACTTAAAAGACTTAGAATATGAAAGAATTAAATTTATCACTATTGATGGTAGAAAGTAGAAAACAGAATGAAATGCTATTCAATTCCTTTGTGTATTTCTACTTGGTTTATAATTCCATCCAGACCTAGAAATGTAAATAATAACAAATGAGAAAATTGTCCTTTATTAACTTTTTGTTCACAGAACGTATTAAATACTTGTAAAAATATTTAAATTACCTTTTTCTAATTCTTGTTCACAAAACCATTATTACAAAACTTAATAATAACACAAGAAGAAACCAACTTCATGGCATTTGTGTAATTTTAACAAGTGAATATGATTGTAATTGAATTCCATGGGGTTTTAGGATGAAATTTTGATATCCATCAGATGCAAGTATTGAATTCCCACACAATTCAATTCCATATCCTTTTGCAATCAAAATTAGGAATTGAATTCCAATTCCGGCCAAATCCCATGGAATCCAGCAAACCAACCGCCATATAAGAATGATTGTTAATGCCTCTTACCAATAAACACAAACATTGAAAAAGACAACATGAGAGTTTTCTCTATTGCTAAATAAATATCTATATATTAGATAATATGCAGTCTTACCATATAAAACTGGTAATTTCTGTAAACAATAAAATATTTTCAAAAACAGCATATCTGGTTTTTGCATTTTTCTGACTTGAGGTGCTCAAAAGTGAAATCTCTTGATAACTTCAGATCTTTCCCTGTTCCCTGCATACTAAAATAACTAAACTGTTAAATGTAAGAAATAGCAATGTACTTTTGTTAATTTCAATTGCTATAACTGAATTTTCAAAATACAATACTTTAATAAGGAAAAAAAAAAATGTAATATTCATACAAGAATTACCTCAAAAACGTCTTGATTTTTGTTGAGGGTATCCAGGCATCCCCATTACATCCTTTCTTCTTAACTGCTTCCAAAAAAGAAATTGCATAAAGGCATAGAAGAACACAAACAATAGTGTTAAATCTTAAATACAAGAAATAGCAATGTACTTTTGTTAATTATGAAAGTACATTGCTATTTCAAGAAACATATGAAACCTGTTGCTGTTGTTGTTGTTGCTGTTGTTGGGCGGCAACACCCCGCTGCATCGGGATATTTCCGGGATTCATTGCACCGCCGCCGCCGCCCATCGCCGCCTGAGAGGCAAGACCATACGCCGCCATATTCTGCTGCTGCTGTTGCATCCTCTGCATGCCGGCCATGTGCATAGGGCGTGGAACATTTCTAGTTGGCATTACATGTTGTCCCCCTGACACCACGTTTCCTGATGCCTGAAAAAATTATATTTCATTTAAATGAAATAAATAAATAAATTATAACAGATTAAAAAAAAATCATTTGTTTTAGATCATACTTATACCTGTTGAGTAGGCTGAAGACTTGTTGTGCCTTCAAAATCTGTGTTTGTGTCAACTGGACGTGTTGGATAATTTACTATTTTCTCCCCGGGTTGAGGGGGGACTAGTGCACTGACCATTATTATAGTTACAAATTTTACTCATTAAATACAATGATTGATATTATAATTATAAAATAAGATTTTTATTTAAGAAAAGAATTTTTACTTGCGTCCAGGTAAAGGCTCCATTCGAAAATACCTACATACAAAAAATACAATCATATACTGCATATTGTTTATATGCTATGATAACAAAATTTCTGCATGCATGTATGTATGTATGTATGTATGTATGTATGTATGTATGAGAGAGAGGGAGAAGCAGACTCATGCTCAAGAGCTTGTGCTGCTGTTATACGTTTTCGAGGATCATATCTGCAAGAACAAAGTGGGACCCAATGAAGTTATGATTTGAACTTGATAACAATATTTTTCAACATACACAATATAAATATAATTGAAAATTATATTAATTTAAAAAGGCAAACACATACTCCAACATTTTAGAGAGAAGATCGTATGCGGGATTTTTTGGAGAGAGGTGAACAACACTGTAAAGACCAGGACTATCACTGTAAGGAGAATAAATGATAGGTGTAAGATGATTTATGACTACAAATTATAATAATGATAATAGTAATAATAATAACAAATTATAAAAATGAAACCTACTATTTGTGTCCTTGGATGTGTTGCTGATCTGTTTGCCAATGTGGAAGATGGGCAAGTGTTGGCCATTTTTCTACTGTTGGATGACCTGATATTGTCATTGAAATTAAACTAAAGATCTATTCAACAAATACAGAGTAATTTTTCAAAGTAGAATATAAGAAAAAAAAAATAACAAGTAGAATGTTGTAACAGAAAAAAATGTCAACATATTTATATCCAAATATGGATTCAGAACTTTGAAAGGCCTTACCAAATTTCAATTTTATATTTCCTTACCTAAAACCTTGAAAATTTTGTCAAGTTGATCAAGCTGAACAAGAAAGAAGTCAAGAACATATATTAGGATAGAAATAAAAAAATAAAATTTAATGAAATATTAATCAATAAATCCATATTTGTTACCTGAAAAGGGTTTGGTGTGGCTTTAACTTCTTGTCCTTGAAACAATGGCTTCAATGTCAAAAGCTCAGCAAATATACAGCCAACAGCCCACATATCTAATAATATTAAATAATTAAAAAATAATAGTAAAAAGATAGAATTTGGAGGGAAAAGTTTCATACCAACAGCACTAGTATAGTGTTTCCCTCCAAGGAGCAACTCTGGGGAACGATACCAAATGGTTACAACAACCTGTCAATAGAAATGGAAAGAATTTTCATATGATTTTTTTTTATATTATATGTAATTATGTAAATACTAAAATACTATTGCCTTTTAAAAACTTACCCCATTATCAAACAATGGCTTCAGTGGAGCTTGATATATTCTAGCAAGTCCAAAATCAGCAATTTTTACAACTCCTTGTTCTTCTCCATCACCCATTACCTATATGATTAAAGTACACAAATTTTAAAAAAAAAATGCCATGTAATCCAAGAAACATGAAAAAATATACAATCTTACCAAAATATTGGAGGGTTTAAGATCTCGATGCATAATCCAGTTGCTGTATAAGATTTGATAAATGTAAGTGTTATGAAACCAAAAGGAATAGCTTCATGAATTTCACTTACCTGTGAAGATAATTTAGCCCATTAAGCAATTGCCAAAGTATTGACTTCACTGTGTATGGGTTGATAGCTTGGCTGACTTTGTCTCTGTGATGTCTAATAATTTCCTGGTGTTTAAACACAAAAAGAAAGTAAGTCAAGGTGTAGAGTACAAAACCCCATAAGTTTATTCAATTTTACTATGGAAAGAAAGGGTTAAATGCAAGAAATGACAATGTGTTTTGAATAATAAAAGAAAGTAAAATAAGAAGGTAGATAATATGCTCACATAGAGGTCATGCTCTGCATAATCAAAAGCCAGATAGAGTGACATGTCGATATGATTGATGTGCACATTCACCAGTTTTACCACATTATCATGGGTTATCTCCCTAAGCAACTGCATCAACATTGTAACATGTTCATTTCAATGATTTCAAAGGACTAAAAAAACATGAAATAAAGGAATAACAAAGCGTCAAAGCCTTCTGTTCTTTAAATGAAGAAAGAGATTGCTTGATAAAAATGTGAAGTTTATGAGCTCAACAGATATATTATGCAATATTACTCGATCCCTTTCTCATAAAACAGGTAAATCCACAATAAGTCATTTCAGGGATGGAGAAATATAACGTTTGTTTTATACACGAACTGGAGCACAACACATCCAAGAACCAAAATTAAGCTTGATTATGTATAGAAAGGCCAGAAAATTATAAGAAACATTAACATTATTGTTACCAAAAATGAAATGAAAGCAGGATCAATGACCTTCTAGTCTACCAAAACCTGAAATTAAAGAGAAAATAAAATACGTGTGGGAGAGAGGGAGAGAAAGAAATGAACCATGATTTCGCGAATTGCCGTAGGGGAAACACCATCGCCGTCTTTGGACTGCTTGAACTTCTTAATCGCGATAGACTTGCTCCGATTGGATTTGATCTTCGCCAAGAACACAAGCCCGTAAGTTCCCTCACCAATTTTACCGATCAAATCGTACTGTTGCAACCATTCAGGGCGATTGGAAGAACTGATGTTGCTGTTGCTGCCACTTCCACTGCTATTACCTCTGTTGCTCATCCTTCTCTCCCAAAATCTAGCAAAAATTCTTACACCCCCAAATTGTCTTAGGGCATGGGTCCATAGTCCGAGGTTTCGCGGGCTATAGCGGTTTGCCTGATTGGCTGATTGACACCTCTTGACTTCGTGCTCGATTCCTGAGAAATTGCAAATACAGTCGGGAAAGAAAATATGCAACTGTTTGGATTCGTACCAATTTATGCATTCTATCTAACAAATCAATACAAGTTATTATTTTATTCCAGATAGTTATAGCATTTCTCAAGACTATATATGGTATGTCTAATATCTTATTATTTGTGAAAAACAACTTTTGGTAAAAGGTTATTTTCGAACGTGTCAATCGATTGGGAGACTGTTCTTGTGGGAAATGGTTACGGGTTCTTGTGGGCGTCGTTTATATGTCTTTCAATTTATTGTGTTATGAAACTATATTGTTACCGATGGAATGTCTAGTTCCTTAATAGGTGATGATGATGTTTATTGTCTATATAAATAACGCATGTGGTATGTCAATTTTATTTATAATTGTTGATAAATATAATTGTTAGAACTATTGAAGTGTTTGAGATGGGTTCATGTTGATTAGTGATTTGATATCATGGGTTCATGTTGATTAGTGATTTGAATATTGATATCGATGGTCTGAAGTTCATGAGATGTGTTCGTTTATGGAAACAACAAGTTTACTTGAAGTCGTTTAAATCGAACAGTATTGATATGGTATTAATGGATGAGAAAGTATGGTTTTGCCACTGATAAGTTGTCTATGTTTTGTTTGCTTTGGTGTAGTTTTTTAAGGTTTTTTATTTTTTTTGGTGATAATTTCAGCTACCATTAAGAATGTTTTAGTTCTTAGGATACCTCCAATGGGTTCAAATGGGGAGTTTAATGGGGAAAATATATTTATATATTCTATTAGGCGTAACCTCGCGCGTTACGTAAGAATACATTTAAGTGGTTAAAAGAATTATGGGAAAAAATAGAAATATGTTGAAATTTACGTTTTTAGTCATGTTTTGGGCATTAACCGAATTATCAAATAATATAAAAATCCATCAACTTATATTTTGATATTATCAAATATAGTTCATACCTTATAAACTTTACTTTTACTTTTATAATATCCAATATATGTTATAAGTTTTTGTATAACATTAATATAATCTACTTTTCTTATGTCCGATAATATTTTTTGGATAAAATAAGAAATAAGTTGTTTTGAATGAGCTATTAATAAACAATATTGAACTAAGAAACTTTGTATTACATTATTTATATTACACCAAAACATCCAAGGTTTCATATATGAACTTTCAAATATTAAACACTGAAATTAAGAAATAAGTCATACAAAATATATCATTATACATAAATGTCATCAATAGTTTTAAAATAAGACGATTAGTAAATATGATATTTAATTTTAATTACATATTTTGCAAGGCGTACGTTTGACTTTATGTTGGTGCGTCGAAAATCCTCTTCCTTAATTTGTACCTAAAAAATTAAGGTGAATAGAAATATAAAATAGATATTACTAAGCATTAATATAAATAATTAAAAAGGGTATGTGGATCTCATACCAGCGGTTAAAGACAACATACCTCTCTAGTGGTATCGTTCATATGTGAAATTAAAGGAGTCATTCTTTGTACACCTTGTTTTCTAATTACATAAACAAATATGAGTAACCAAACATAAAAATGTCATCTTTATATAGGAAAAATATTTTAGTTAACTAACAAATTAAATAATATAAGTTTAAGAGTTAGGAGTTTCAAAACAATAATATTTTTATTAATCAATCAATTAAGTAACACATGTTGAAATTTTTACAATCATTATTAAAAAGCAATTGAAATATTATATTTTAAATGAATTTTGGTTTAAATGTTTTGACCTCTATTATATATATATATATATATATATATATATATAGAGAGAGAGAGAGAGAGAGATAGAGAGAGAGAGAGATGGAAAGTATAACATATGTATGAGTTTTAATTAATTATCCTTTTGAAACGGTACAATTAGAAAACAAAAAAAAAATTAAAACATTTAATTAAATATCCAAAAGTGGTCATAAGACCTCAATCAAACACAAAAACCTTTAAGTTTATTTTCTTCTGAAATTTGTATATGATTTTTATATATGTCATCCCAAAAGATTGACATTTTTATAGTAAAATTTTCACTAAATGTTAATTAAACATAATATATGTTATAAAATTTTTGAGTGTTGAATCATAATTAAGAAACCTTTTTAGTTGCATTAGTTAAAAAAATGGGTTTCAAATGAATGTGGTTTGAGGAAGTTAAAAAAATGGGGGTTTCAAATGAATGAGATTCAAGAAAAAATGCTAACTTTATAAGTATGTATGATACTATAAATGAGATCATCCAAAAAGATGTGGTTCAATAAAATTTGTATTCTCAAACAATATTTATTTGAAACCGAATAACCTTTCATGTTCCTTATATCAATGAAATTTACTAATTTTTTTTTCTAATATATACATATGTTATAAGTATCTTTGAAACCTAAATAACTTTTCATATTTCTTAAATTAATGGTATTTATTAATGACCTTTCAAGTTCTTCTCATTATATATATTATATATTGTAGTTATGTTAGTAGTATATAAGTATGACTTTGTCACAAAAACATCTATGTATTTGAAAGTGTTTGTGATTCAAATATGAAGAGTTGGAGAAATCGATTTATGCGCATCAATTGTTATTATGCTAGGGAGTCGTAGGTTTATTTTATATATTCTTCAAATTGTTTTAATAAAAAACATCATGAATGGTCCCTGTGTTTTTCTCAAATTTGAAGTTTAGTCTCTAAGTTTTAAAAAAATCACAGATGGTCATTGTGGTTTCAAAACTTTTGATGTGTGATCCTTATTGTTCACTCCGTTAAGTTTTGTCTATTAACTGAAGCGCATTTTCGTCATTTCACTACCACATGGACCATTTATGAAGCTTTTTCATATATATATATATATATATATATATATATATATATATATATATATATATATATATATATATAAACATTAAAGGGTCACACCCTCTCTCTCTGTATCTCTCAATTTTAGTACACATCATAACCCACACTGCTAAAGAAACCTAGATACATCTCTCCTTCCCTCTATTCTCATTCCATCTTCTTGTGTTTGATTCCCCCACCAATCCATGGTCAGAGTTTCCGCCAACGTTACTACTTACTCCCCACCTCCCACCACCGCCAAAAACCTTCTAACTGTAAAAGCCCTAGTTTCAACTTTTCAATGTTGTAGAAGCCCATTGAAGGAGCTATGAGGACCCGGATCTTAGAGAAGCCACAAAACAGTCGCCTTGTTCTCACTGTCTTCACTCTAGAACCGGTGGTTGTTGTCTGAACCAGTCGATTGTCGACCTGGTGATTTATTGGGTTTCAAAATTGAAAATGTGTTCTTTGGTTTAAAAAACAAAATATGAGGATTATGGTGTTTGTATTTTTCTAGATTTTAAAATTGATTTTGATTTGTTCCACATATATATGTTTTGTTGGTGGAAGATAAATTTATTGTTGAAGATGAGGTCAGGGAAGACGAAGTTGCAGGTGGGTTCTTTTCGTTTATTTTTTGGTGTGTATGTGTGCAGTTGACAAATAAAATAGGTTTTTTGAATTATGTTTTGATGTTTTGGATTTTCCTGAGATTTGTTCTTGATTCCTTAGGATTTTTCTGATTTATGTTTTAGCTTTCTTTCTCGTTGTATGTACATCTTCTAGACATGTATTTCATTCAATGTTCCGGTTTGATAACGATGTGTACTAAAACTTTGGGGTTTGATTTATTGCTTGTGATATGTACTGATTATGGATATAAATATGTTTTAATTAGGCCCGACAATTCTCAACACGACCCGCGACAAGACACAAAATAAAACAAGTTTGAGTTGAGTTTCTCAACCCGCCAACCCATTTATTAAACAAGTCATATATGAGTTTCTCAAAAAATATACGGGTTGACCGGCCAACCCGTTTAAAATTTCAATAAAAAATTATATATTTTTTAAATGTATTAAGACTTAAGTATTATGTTTATACACTAGGATAGGATGTCATTGACCATTTGACATGTGCAACATGTTTGTTGTTTGACTTTTGTATTAATGTTTTAGTTTGAACATGTTTTTAATTTTCATTTGGATGTTTAAGACTTAAGTGTCTAAAATTCGGATATGTTTGCATCAAGAATTTATTCATATTTAATTATCAATTTTATTTATGAAATTTGACCAACGAACCCAAATCTGACCCACGAACCCGCCAACTTGTGAACCCATATAAATAAGTGGGTTGACGGGTTATATATGAGTTTATGTTTTAAACTCGTCAACCCGTGACCTGTATAGTTAAATGGGTCGTGTTTGGGTTGGTGTATTTTGACCCGCCAACCCGCGACTTGCCAACCCGAACACGACACAATTGTCATGCCTAGTTTTAATTAAAGATGATCTTTTTTTCTTGATTTATTTATCAATATAAGGACATTAATGAGAGAGAGAGAGAGAGACTCTTTGCATATTAATTTCATTTTTTTCATTTTTCTTTTTAGAAAATAAGATAAACCTCATAAATGGTCCCCCAGGTAGTGAAATGATGGAAATACCTTTTCACTAAACGAATAAAAGATGACGGAGAGAGCAATAAGGACCAAACGTCAAATATTTTGAAAGCATAGAGACTATCTGTGAAATTTTTTAAACTTAAGGACTAAACTTCATATTTTGGAAAAGCACGGGGACTATTTATGATGTTTTTTCTTATTTTAAAGTTTTTTTTTTGTATTATCTAGTAGTATTTTGATGTGTTATTTGAATAAAACTATTAAGATATATGTTAGTGTTTTTATGTTATTAAAAATTATAGTATTTGTTATTTGTTATATTCTATATTATAAAATGCTTTTGCGAAATTATGTGGTTGAAAAAGAAAACTATTTTCTAAAATGACATTAGATTATTTTGAGAAGTAATAGTTTAATATTAAATAACTTTTAATATGAAATTCTTTACATTAATCTTTTTGATTTAGTGTATAAAAATTGTTATGTCATAGTTAATAATAATAACTTAGATATTTTTAATGAATTTATTTTATTTTTTTAACTATATAAATATATTCTTGTGTAACGTGTAGGTATTTACCTAGTTGATCAAGTATATAGAAGGTGATGAGATGGTTAAGAGTTTAATGAGTTGTAAAGATGATCATGTGCTTTAGGGTTTAATGACCATTGGATGGTTGAATGGGTTATTAAATGAAAAAGATATATATATATATATATATATATATATAACAAATTAAATTATATGCCTTTTATTTTATATGTAACAATTGAAATTATTTTATATTTAATAATATAATTTATCAAAATAAGTAAATTGTTTTTCATTATAGCTTTTTTTTAATTATCTAAAACAATAAAAAAAAACTATTTTTTTTTAATGTTTTAAAATGATAAAATATAAATAAAACATTCCTAAATATTACAATACAACTTAGTGAAATTACATATTAATTAAACGCTGCCAAATATGCTTCATTAAATCATGTTGCAAAGCATGATGTACTATACTATCACGTAGCTCATAATTCCTTTAATTATGATATTGAACTTCTTGGGCGGGACCTTGATGCACACATATTGGAGGATCAACATCGTCCGACCAATTACTAATTGTATTTCCTTCATCTCGACAATCATATTATGTAAAATGATGCATGTATACATTATATCCTTTATGTTTTTAAGTTGCCAAGATCTTGTTGGACCTCATACAATTGCGCAACAAGATCGAAGAACACCAAAGGCTCTCTAAACTCCTTTCTTGCAGCCTCTTATATTTCATTGGACTTAATCCTTTTTAGATCAGTCAGATGTGGGGAACTTTTAACCATTGTATCCCATTCAGGATATATATACCATCTACAAGATAATACCCATTCATGTATGTTGTGTTATTCACCGTAAATATGCACTCAAGAGCATACCCTTGTAATACATCATTGAATGATGATGAATTATTAAGTATATTGATGTCATTGTTAGACCCAACTATTGTGACATTCCCAAAATCTCGGCCAGAAAAGACCGATTTCATTTATGTTTTTTAAACATTTTCAGAGTAAATCCTTTTAATTTTAAAAGAGATGCGGAATTTGTTCCCAAAAACAAAACATGATAAAATAGATATTTATCAAAACATTTCACAAAGAAATATGATTTCATTTCATAATCAAAAGTTGGGATGTCATGTTCCGATACAGATCATAAAGCATAAACGATAACATTACAAGTCATTCAACAATATATACATATACAGACTTGTAAACAAAACAACTTGATGATTCGTCCATCTTAAGCTCTTGCGCCACTTCCTGTAATACAAATAAGCTGAGTGGGTCAGGCTTGTGAGTCTGGTGAGCATATAGGGTTTTCAACCCACAATAAATACTTAATTTAACAATCAATAATAAACCCGATTACCCATTCCCGTTATCCTCACTTTACGTTCCTAAAACAACATCTATTATAAGGGACCTAATCTAGGATTTTTCATCGGGACAGACATTACTGTAGAGGGGCTTCCTTAGCAATAAATATCCTAAAGGCAACTATGAGGGGGATAGAGTACACCGGTTAACACGTCGTTCACAACACCTACTGTAACAGCCCGAATTCCCAGGTATTATTCATTCTTATAATTTTGGTGATTTGTGAGGAGACTCGGCGAGTTGGAGCTCAAACTCGCCGAGTATGATCACGGCTATGGGCACGGGTTCGCGTCTGGACTCGGCGAGTCCACGCTGTTTAGTGAAACCCTAAATCCCCGGGTTTGGAGCCTATTTAAGGGCACTTATAGCCTCCCATTGCGGCTACAGTCCCTTGAGAGAACCCTAAGAGAGCTAAATCGTTTTGGGAGAGAGGAAGTCACTTTTGGGCCTTTGTATTCCATGTTTAGCAAGAAGAAGGTGACAAGAGCAAGGAGGAGGTGAGATTCCAGCAGATCCAGAGTCCAGAGGCTTCATTTTGAGGTAATAGTTCGAACCTCCTTCAGTTTTAGGGTTGATCTTTAGAGTTAGGGTTTTCTAACCCCCTTTGGAGAGTGATTATGTGAAGCAAATGGTCCCTCTTCGAGTTTGTGCCTTGGATCTGGACTCAAAGAGGTCCAAAGACCCTAACCCTTGGAGCTTTTTGGGTTATTATGGAGTTATTGGACCTAGGTTGTCATTTTTGGGACCAAATCTCCTTTTGATGCCTTGTGGGGGTTATACAAGCATCAAGTTTCGAACTTTACATGACATTCATGCTTGGGAAGGCCAGATCTATGGTTTGGGGAAACAGATCTGACCTCAGAAGGTCAATAGAGTTTGTGCATGGCATGAACTCGCCGAGTTGTTCTTGAGACTCGGCGAGTAGGGTTGGGGTTTCACGTAAATTTTTCAGCGAGTGGACTCGCCGGGTTGGGGGATGGCCCAGTGAGTCAGGGAGAGTCAATAGGGGGCTGAGTCAAGCTGGAACTCGCCGAGTTGTTCTTGAGACTCGACGAGTTGAGTCGTGGTGGCCCTGCGATTCATGCCAGGTGGAACTCGTCGAGTTAGGGAAGTACTCGACGTGTCAAGAGAGGATCCGAGGGAGTCAGTGAACACGTATAGACTCACAGAGTCGCTCTAGTGCACTCGCCGAGTCCGATCAAAGTTGACCGTTGACCATTGACCAGAGTTGACCAGTATTGACTTGATAGGGTTAGTCAACCTTAGTTGTGAAAGTGTTAATTAGAGATATATTGTGTTATAGGAGGATTATAGCTCGGGGGATCGAGCACGAGTGATTTCCAGGATTTGCGAGTTATCGAGATACGCGAGGTGAGTCTTCTCACTATACTTTACCTTGAGTAGGTAATCAGAGTTATGTGACAGAGTATTTGTATGCTATATGTATGTTATGTGTTGTACTGCATTATTTCTATGTGATTTATGCTGTGCATGTTTATAGAGTTGGAACCAGAAGGTTTACAGAGATAGAACCAGAGGGTTCACAGAGTAGGGTCCACGGACCCCCAGAGTTATAGCCTCGAGTGGCTAATATGTGTTATGTGTGGTATTTTGGGGAACTCACTAAGCTTTGTGCTTACAGTGTTTGGTGTTATTTGTTTCAGGTACTAGTGATGACCTTGGGAAGGCGCCGACTTAATCAATACACACACACGGGATTTTTATTTATGAGATCTTGGGATTTTTATATGGCATGGATTGGGTTTCAAACATTGATGTTTTTATGAATATTAAATGAATTATGTTTTTATAAAATGCAAAAAATTGTTTTGAAATTTACGGTGTTACACCTACAGGTTATGAGCATGCTAGTGTTCCACAGGACAGTCTAGAATAGTTCGTGGTTGTCATCCATACTCTGCTGAATGACTAGAATAACACCAACAACACCGAGGCCTCTCATCTGTTTATTACACACCAACTATCTACCCATGTTCTACCCAACATATTAGTAGACAAAAATATACATTTTTATACATAGTTTAAAAATCTGTATAACATGCTTTAATCAATACATATTCCACATAACAGATGAGGCATACACACATAACACGTATTTCATAGAGAATAAATCAGATCTATGAGATAGAAGAAAGTGAATATACATTCACACATATAAAAACAAAATATATACACGTAGCACGTATTTTATATAAAATACTTCATAATATTGCGTTGGAAGAAAATGACTACACACTCACTTGATCAGAAGATGATCGGGCAGCACTACGGCTTGCAGAAGTAATGTTCTTCGGTAGATCTGGAAGATCTTCACAAAAATCGAGCTCCTCGCGGGCAGAGCTTCCGCTCGGGAATAACGCTCTTCGGGATCCTCGGGGCTTCGGATCTTGCTTCGGGGATCGGGAATATTACCGGGGCTTCGGGGTATAAACGGCACGCAAATCGAGGCAAAAGATGAGAGAAAAAGGAAGAAGTTGTAAAAGGAAGAAGCTGGCTTCGCATCCCCTTTTATAGGGTCTGATCCTCGGGGTTACGCTGGGCGTAACTTCGGGGTACGCGGGGCGTAATGCCTCGGTTGCCGTCATCCCTTGCGTTATCGATCCTCTATGTCATCACATACGAACTCAGAACACTTGAGTGGTACGCTGGGCGTACTTCGGATGAGTCCAGTGACTCCTCTTCGGCTAATACCAAGATTTAGAATTAAATTTAATTATGAAATATTTAATAAACTTCAAAAATTTGTATCTCCCTCATACGAACTCCGTTTTCGACGTTCTTTATATCCACGCGTAGGTGAGACTACGCTCTACAACTTTCGTTTAGACTCCATCGGCGAATCTTGACTTTATTTTTATTATTTAATTTTAGTAGGCCGGGACAGAAAAACTTCGTTATAAATTCATAACTTATTCGTCCGACGTCCGTTCTTGCCTAACTTTTCATCGTTTTGCTACTAACAACGAGATCTTCGATTCTTGTTTAGATTGTTTCGACTAAAAACCGCTCGATCTCCAATCGAGTATTCGGGCTGCATACTGCCCAGTCGAGACTTCAGAAAATCATAACTTCCTCATACGAAGTCAGATTTGGGCGTTCTATATATATTCGGAAACCTCGTTTCAACTACTACAACATTATCCAATGATATCAAGTTTATTTTACACTTAAATTTTGACGCTCATTTTATTCTTAATTCATCATATCATATAATTAAGCGATTAAGCACGAAACACATAATACTCAAATAATACATTTTTATTATTTCAAAATTGGGTTACAAATGTTAACCTAGACTATTACTTTGCTAAAAATGGCAAGCCTAGAAACACAAACATTACAATTCTCTCCATCTTAGAATGATTCCGTCCCCGGAATCACACATCAACAAACAAATGCGGATAGCGACTCATCATGTCACTTTCCGTCTCCCAGGTGAGACTCGACCCATTCGCGTGTTTCCATCGGACAAGCACTAACTCAACCATCTTACGTCGCAATTTCTTAGTCTTTCGGTCAACGACTGCCTTTGGTTCTTCAATCAACCTTTTGTTCTCATCGATTCTTAATTCCGAAAGTGGAATTATGTTGGGAACTTCTCGTGAACTTCCTCAAGTAACACACATGAAAAGTGTTATGAATTCCATTCAGTTCCTCTGGTAGTTCGATCTTGTAAGCTTGGTTCCCAATTCTCTGAAGAACTTTAAACGGTCCAATAAACCTTGGACTTAACTTTCCCCTTTTACCAAATCTTATAAGTCCCTTCCATGGCGAGACTTTAAGCAAAACCGAATCTCCAACTTCAAAAGTCATCGATCTTCGCTTGTTGTCAGCATAGCTCTTTTGACGATCCTGAGCTGCTAACATTCTTTCCCTAATTATTTTCAACTTTTCAGCAGTTTGATGGACTATCTCCGGTCCATAAACTGCTTTTCCCCAACCTCAAGCCAACAAGATGGCGTACGACACTTCTGTCCATACAAAGCTTGATAAGGTGCCATCTTAATGCTCGAGTGGAAACTATTATTGTAGGAAAATTCTACCAATGGTAAATGTTCATCCCAATTACCTAGGAATTCCAGGGTACATGCTCCTAGCATATCTTCAAGTGTTTGTATCGTTCGTTCGCTTTGACCATCAGTCTGCGGATAGTAAGCTGTACTTAAACACAACTTGGTACCCAATTCCTCTTGTAGACTTTTCCAAAATCGTGAGGTGAAACGACTATCATGATCCGACACAATCGTTAGCGGAACACTGTGAAGCCTCACAATTTCTTTCATGTAAGAATTCGCAAGCTTTTCCATAGACCATTTCTCATTGGCTGCTATGAAATGCGCACTCTTAGTGAATCGATCAACGACCACCCAAATCATGTCGTGACCACTTTTTGTTCTAGGCAGTTTAGTGACAAAATACATAGCAATGTCTTCCCACTTACCCATAGGTACAGGTAAAGGTTCTAAACTCCCGTACGGTTTCTGATGTTGTGTCTTGACTCTCGCACAAGTCACACACTCCGCCACATACTTCGCAATGTCGAGCTTCATCGTCGGCCACCAGTAATAGGGTTTCAGGTCCCTATACATTTTAGTGCTACCGGGATGAATCGAGTACATGGTTTTGTGAGCTTCTTCCATCAGAAGATCTCTGACTCCTCCTGTCTTAGGTATCCAAATCCGATCTTGGAACACCTTCAGTCCATGACTGTTTACAACGAACACCAACGTTTTGCCCAAACGTTCCTCCTTCTGGTCATTCTTCTCAGAAGCTTCGCTTTGAGCTTTCTTTATACTTTCCAAAATATTCGAGACAACTTCAATTCTCAACGCTCTTGGCCTTCTCTTTTCAAGATTAACTTTCCGACTGAGAGCATCAGCAACAACATTAGCTTTACTGGGATGGTAAAGTATCTCACAGTCGTAGTCTTTAAGTAATTCCAACCAGCGTCATTGTCTCATATTCAATTCCTTTTGACTAAAGAGATATTGGAGACTCTTATGATCAGTGAAAAGTTTGCACTTCGTGCCATAGAGGTAATGCCTCCATATTTTCAGAGCGAAAACTACCGCTGCCAACTCCAAATCATGAGTCGGGTAGTTCTTTTCATGCTCTTTCAGTTGTCGAGATGCATATGTGATCACCTTATCCCTTTGGGTCAAAACACAACCCAATCCAACCCCAGACGCATCGCTATAGACAGCGAAGTCTTCAACTCCATCGGGTAGAGAAAGAATCGGTGCCTCGCATAACTTCTTCTTTAGCTTCTCGAATGCTTCTTTATGCTTATCACTCCAAGCATAAGTAGCTCCTTTGTGGGTCAAAGTTGTTAATGGACTAGCGATCGAAGAAAAGTCTTGGATAAACCTTCGGTAATATCCGGCCAATCCTAAAAAGCTTCGGATCTCCGTGGGACTTTTTGGTTGTTCCCACTTCATTACAGCTTCAATCTTCGCTGGATCAACCATTATCCCTTCTTAGTTGACCATGTGACCCAAGAATTGGACTTCACGAATCCAAAAATCACATTTGGAGAACTTCGCATACAGCTCCTCCTTCTTCAAGACTTCCAACACTTCTCGCAAGTGTCTGTCATGCTCCTCTTGGCTCTTTGAGTAAATCAGAATGTCGTCTATGAACACTATCACAGATTTATCAAGGAACGGGTTACAAACTCTGTTCATTAAATCCATGAATGCTGCTGGAGCATTGGTCAGCCCAAATGACATAACCAAGAACTCGTAGTGTCCATATCTAGTTCTGAATGCAGTCTTCTCGATATCTTGCTCTCTTACTTTCAGCTGATGATATCCTGACCTTAGGTCGATCTTTGAAAAATAACTTGAACCTTGTAGCTGATCGAATAGGTCATCAATCCTTGGCAACAGATATCTATTCTTTATTGTTGCCTTATTCAGCTCGTTATAATCAATGCACATCCTCATGCTTCCATCTTTCTTCTTTACGAATAACACCGGAGCTCCCCAGGGTGATGAACTAGGTCTAATGAAACCTTTGTCCAATAACTCCTGAAGTTGCATCATCAGCTCCTTCATCTCCGTCGGTGCTAGTCGATAAGGTGCTTTTGCAATTGGCGTTGTTCCGGGCAACAAGTCGATACGAAACTCTACTTGCCGATCGGGCGGTAATCCAGGAAGATCTTCGGGAAATACTTCCGGATAATCACACACAACAGGAATATTCTGCATCACCTTCTTTTCCTTCTTAGCATCGATCACGAATGCTAAGTATGATGTACACCCCCTTGGTCAAACATTTTCTGGCTTTCATTAGAGAAATGATTCCAGAATTTACTCTGCGTTTATCTCCGTACACCATAAACGATTCCTTCCCAGGCGGGTTCACTTTCACTATTTTCTTCTTGCATAAAATTTCGACATCATTGGCGCTAAGCCAATCCATTCCCAAAACGATGTCGAAACCATTAAGTTCTATAGGCAATAATTCCTCGTGGAACTTATTCCCATTCAGATCAATTAAGATGTTTTTCATACGATGACTAACAGGTACAAACTTGCCACTAGCAACTTCGACTAATAAGGCATTATCTAGTCTATCAACAGGCAAAGCTAGTTTTCTACCAAATTCATGCGATATAAAGGAGTAGTTGGCTCCAGAATCAAATAAAATTTGGGCAGGAAATTTGTTAACGAGAAAGGTACCTGAAGCGACATCAGCTTCATCTTTGGCAGCTTCCAGTGTCATCTAGAATGCTCTCGCCTTCAGTTTTGGCGGAATGTTGGGTCTTGCTGCTTCCTTCTTTTTCGGACAATCCCTTGAGATGTGCCCTTCCTCACCACAACCATAATAAACATTCTTGGTGAGGGTGCAGTCGTCGGCATAATGCCCTGGCTTTCCACATTTGAAGCATGTGGTTTCCCCTCCACACTTCCCATGATGCTTCTTCTTGCACTTGTCGCACCATTTCGCCTCTACCTTTCCTCCACTTCCTCTCGACTAGATTTCGAGAATTTACTTTTCTTGCTGGACCCTGAAGATCCATCGATTTTCCTCTTTTCACCCACCTCCGACCTTTCCAGACCTTTCTCCCTGATCTGGGTCTCAACATTTCTAGCAGCCCAGATGGCGGTTTTCAATGTGATTGCTTGCTTAACCATTGGACCATAGTCCGCCGGTAGTCCAAGGGCAAACTTGTTGACCTTAGAGAGTTCTGTAGGTACCAAATATGGGATAAACTTCATCTTTTCTGTGAAACTTGCAGTATATTCAGTAACGCTCAATTTCCCTTTCTTCAAATTCTGAAACTCATTACTGATTTCCAGAAGGTCCTGCTCGGAGCAGTATTGCATTTTTAGTTGTTCCACAAAGTCTTCCCAAGACATTTTTCTTGCTTCTCCCTTGGGCATAGAGTCAGCTAACAGCTTCCACCAACTCAACATGCCAGATTTTAGCAGAGGGATCACAAGAGCGGTCTTCTGCCTGTTGCTGCATTCGCAACTTTCAAACATAGTCTCCATTTCGGAGACCCAGTCCATAACTTGCACCAACGTCGGGCTTCCGGATAGACATGGTGGTTTGGATGCCATGAAATCCTTATACTTGCACCCACGACCATCATTTCCTCCATACTGGTTGTTGCATGTAACCACTGGTGGGTCGTCTTGACCAATGATCCCACTAAAGTTTCCTCTTTCAGACTGCCCTCCATTCTCCTCGGGCTCTTCTACTTGAATTGACGGTTCTTCATGATTCTGCCTAAGTAGGCATCTTGTTTCTTCCATCTGACGATCCAACATCGTTTGAATCATCATTTGTACACCAGCCATTGTCATCGGCTCAGGTGCAGCAGCTACAACAGGTACTTGCTCAATCATTGGTGGTCGATTCCTGTTTTCATCAGCATTTCCAACTCCGCTTCTTGTTCTCACCATTTTTGATCTATACACCGAATAAGGTGAAATTAGATCCTCTTTCACGATAAGATTTCAATTTGTCCTTAGTACTTCAAACGATTACATGCTAGTTCTAATATCGTATACATACGCTTAGAATCCTAAACACATAAACCTTCAGATCCGGTTGGCAACAAACCGTAGATCCGAACAAATAATATCATATATGGCAACATATAACATTTAGCACATAAAAGCATTTTAGACAACTTTCCTAAAATAAACTAGTGCTCGTGTCTAAAATTTATCAGACACACATCTCATAATCTCCACTTAGCATCCTAAGTTTAAGTCTAGAAATCCTACAAATTCCTAGTTCGCTTAAACTAATGCTCTGATACCAACTGTGACATCCCCAAAATCTCGGCCAGAAAAGACCGATTTCATTTATGCTTTTTAAAACATTTTCAGAGTAAATCCGTTTGATTTTAAAAGAGATGCGGAATTTGTTCCCCAAAACAAAACATGATAAAATAGATATTTATCAAAACATTTCACAAAGAAATATGATTTCGTTTCATAATCAAAAGTCGGGATGTCATGTTTCGATACAGATCATAAAGCATAAACGATAACATTACAAGTCATTCAACAATATATACATATACAGACTTGTAAACAAAACAACTTGATGATTCGTCCATCTTAAGCTCTTGCGCCACTTCCTGTAATACAAATAAGCTGAGTGGGTCAGGCTTGGGAGCTTGGTGAGCATATAGGGTTTTCAACCCACAATAAATACTTAATTTAACAATCAACAATAAACCCGATTACCCATTCCCGTTATCCTCACTTAACGTCCCTAAAACAACATCTGTTATAAGGGACCTAATCTAGGATTTTTCATCGGGACAGACATTACTGTAGAGGGGCTTCCTTAGCAATAAATATCCTAAAGGCAACCATGAGGGGGATAGAGTACACCGGTGAACACGTCGTTCACAACACCTACAGGTTATGAGCATGCTAGTGTTCCACATGACAGTCTAGAATAGTCCGTGGTTGTTATCCATACTCTGTTGAATGACTAGAATAACACCAACAACACCTAGGCCTCTCATCTGTTTATTACACACCAACTCTCTACCCATGTTCTACCCAACATATTAGTAGACAAAAATATACATTTTTATACATAGTTTAAAAATCTGTATAGCATGCTTTAATCAATACATATTCCACATAATAGATGAGGCATACACACATAACACGTATTTCATAGAGAATAAATCAGATCTATGAGATAGAAGAAAGTGAGTATACATTCACACATATAAAAACAAAATATATACACATAGCACATATTTTATATAAAATACTTCATAATATTGCGTTGGAAGAAAATGACTACACACTCACTTGATCAGAAAGATGATCGGGCAGCACTACGGCTTGCAGAAGTAGTGTTCTTCGGTAGATCTGGAAGATCTTCACAAAAACCGGGCTCCTTGAGGGCAGAGCTTCCGCTCGGGAATAACGCTCTTCGGGATCCTCGGGGCTTCAGATCTTGCTTTGGGGCTCGGGAATATTACCGGGGCTTCAGGGTATAAACGGTACGCAAATCGAGGCAAACGATGAGAGAAAAATGAATAAGTTGTAAAAGGAAGAAGATGGCTTCGCATCCCATTTTATAGGGTCTGATCCTCGGGGTTACGCTGGGCGTAACTTCGGGGTACGCGGGGCGTAATGCCTCGGTTGCCGTCATCCCTTGCATCATCGGTCCTCTACATCATCGCATACGAACTCAGAACACTAGAGTGGTACGCTGGGCGTACTTCGGATGAGTCCGGTGACTCCTCTTCGGATAATACCAAGATTTAGAATTAAATTTAATTATTAAATATTTAATATACTTCAAAAATTCGTATCTCCCTCATACAAACTCCGTTTTCGACGTTCTTTATATCCACGCGTAGTTGAGACTACGCTCTACAACTTTCGTTTAGACTCCGTCGGCGAATTTTGACTTTATTTTTATTATTTATTTTTAGTAGGTCGGGACTGAAAAACTTCGTTATAAATTCATAACTTCTTCGTCCGACGTCCGTTCTTGCCTAACTTTTCATCGTTTCGCTACTAAGAACGAGATCTTCGATTCTCGTTTAGATTGTTTAGGCTAAAAACCGCTCGATCTCCAATCGAGTATTCGGGCTGCATACTGCCCAGTCGAAACTTCAGAAAATCATAACTTCCTCATACGAAGTCAGATTTGGGCGTTTTATATATATTCGGAAACCTCGTTTCAACTACTACAACATTATCCAATGATATCAAGTTTTTTTTACACTTAAATTCTGACGCTCATTTTATTCTTAATTCATCATAACATATAATTAAGCAATTAAGCACGAAACACATAATACTCAAATAATACATTTTTGTTATTTCAAAATTGGGTTACAAAGGTTAACCTAGACTATTACATTGCTAAAAATGGCAAGCCCAGAAACACAGGCGTTACAACTACCCCAAGATATGTATGTCATATCCAAAGGTCTTGTGATGCAACTACTTCTAGCATGATTGTTAGACACCCTTGATCACCTCGAGTATATTGACACTGCCATGCAACATGAGAAATTTTCCAAGGTCGGTGCATGCAATCTATACTTCCTAGCATTCTAGGAAACCCGTGTTTTTTTTAATGTTGTTGGACTATGTTTTTTGATGTTATTAGCATTAGGTTTTCGCCAATAATGACTTGATCAAAACCTCACTCAAACATCGAAAAAAGTTTTATATGCATTCGACAGAAGTTGATTCACCAATTCGTATGTATTCATCAAAGAGATCACATGTTGTACCACATGCTAGCTGGCGTACGACAGTAGTGCATTTTCGTAAAAGGGAAAGACATTTTGACCTAAAGCATATTTTCTTTGTTGAAAATAAATATAATGGTTAGAGATAGAGTCGCATCTTCAAATAAATAGTTCTATCCTCATCTGAAATCTTTGTAGAAACATATAAGGTGGTAAAACAGGATGCACATCGAAATACTCTTTCCAAAGCGTCTATATCATGCTTATGAATTTTAATTTAACCATACAATATGCAAAAAAATGGCTTAGTCTTACTCCTAATGTTAAAGATGTTAAAGTTGATGTATATTTGACTAAACGATATGTAGATGTAATTGCATGTGACAAGTTTATTAGTGATTTTTACTATAATGATGGATGCGAAGTTATAAGGAAAAGGTAATTAAGGGATATAAGAAAAAGGAGACAAACTTGGCATGACCCAAATGTTAGTTGCCCTTTCTATCTTGTGCAAACTTCAAATCAGAAAAGCATGTTAAAGATATGATAAGGTTACACGGGATATAATCAAAAAGGAATTTGAGCTTTAAAAAGAATGGAAAAAAAATTATGTTGGTAATTTATCTATTATTGAGAGTCAACTGAATTAAATAAGGATAAAATGGTAAATTTCATGGAAACGAATTGTCAAGGGCTTATATATGCAAAACATTAGTCAATGACGATACTTGCATTAAAGTAAGAAAATAAGAGTTTGAAATGAATCTTTTCTATATTAACAAATTGTTTCCCAAATAGAAGGTAGCATAGATTTTACTGTTATGGCACTATAAAAACAACTTTTTATGAAGTACCTGTTAGATTAAGGTGTCTAAGCTCATAACTAAATTTGTATAAACTTGTAATTAGAAGCAAAGTCTTTTTTGAGTTTCCCTCATCATGGATAGATCCTTTTAGGGGCCTGGAGGCCATGGCCCCCTAGGTTTTTAGGGTAATAACTTAGTACTCGGTAATGATTCAGTAGACTTTTAGAAGAAGATGAATGAAAAATCAAATAGATGATCAACATGCTTTATTTGTTGAACCCAACCTCTAAAATATGAAGTTAGTATACAAGTCTTACCGCATGATGTGCAAGTTACTAAATAAAAACTTGACTATTGATTTGCCAAAAAAAACATAATTTGTTTACCTGGGATAGAAATAATATTTCTATTACATATAAGGAGATTCTTTTCAAGACAAAAACAAAAATAAATGTTTTTAATTAACTTAATTTGTAAACATTTAGATACACATTATGACTTTATAAATTACTACATTATTCAATTGCTTTTCTATTTTAAATATTTTGCAATAATACAAGTATTTTAAGTATTATTCAAACCGTATGTTTTTAAATTTGAGCTCTTCCTTTAGATCTTGCTATTTGATATTATGAAATTGTATTTTTCATTATAAGGAAGAGTTTTGCGTATATTTAAATTATATCAGGTATTTGTTTGTAAATACATTATTTTCATAAATTTGAAAAGAAAATAACAAGAAAAATATGTAAATGTATGTAAAAGTAACACAATAAAACTGGAAAAAATAACCACAAGTCTATAGCTAAGTGGATCATTTTCACAAAACAGATACAGTTTAACGAATTTGATCATTTGTTTAATTCAATGATAGTTTAATGGATCAACTCAAACTTGTTTTTATAATATTGTTATGATGATTTAATTTTGGCCTCCCTAAATTTAGTCATCGTATTTCTCCCCTGGCCCTCATAACCAAAAATAGGTAGAAATAATATTAGGACAGATGTAGCACCTGGTTCCTGGTATGTATTTTAATCTAAGTATTTTTGCATTTTTAGCTGGAACTCGGCGAGTTGTATGCCTGACTCGCCGAGTAGGGGCGAGATATTGAGCACGTTTAAGTTGACGACTCGACGAGTCCATATCCTGGACTCCGCGAGTCTGCCGTTCTGGAAGAAACCCTAGCTTCAAGGGTTTGCATCCTATTTAAACCCCCTTATGCGCCCCAAGCTCGCCCCCTTCACTCTCAGAGCATCCTTTACTAAACCCTAACCCTCCCCTTTGTGATTTGAGTGTTTGTGTGCTTTTCCTTGAAGTTTGAAGAAGAGAAGGAATGAAGGGCCAAGGAGAAGGAGAAGAGCAAGGATCTAGAACTCAATCCAGAGTTTATTGAGGTATATTTAAGATCTTTTCTGTTGCCATGATGATTTTCTATCAGAAACCCCATTTAAGCCATATTTATCCACTTCCTAGCTTGATTGTAATGTAGAGATCATATTGAGTGGAATGGCCTTTGAATCTAGCTAGGTTTGAGCTTCAAGAGCTCAGATCTACTGCCTTTATGGAGCCATATTGCATGAAAACCATATATATACTCTTTTAGTGTATTTTGAGCCTTAAAACCTTCATTGGTGTTTATCTACATGTAAAGTTGGAAACTTTACGTGTTAATCGAGCCCTAAGAACCCAGACCTATGGATGGAATACACTGGATTCAAGCAGAATCGAGTATATAGTGATTGCATGCATGCAACTCGGCGAGTCATTCTTTAGACTCGATGAGTCGAGTCACGAGTCCCTAATTTTCCCATTTTGAGTTATGCCGAGTGGGATCAGTGAGCTATAGGTGGACTCAGTGAATCGGAAGCCAGACTCAGTAATGGAGGACTCGGCAAGTCAATGCCCTGACTCGGCGAGTCCAAGGCAATCTTCTTGCCTCAAGAACATACTCGACGAGTTGTTCATACAACTCGGCGAGTCGGATGAAGGACCATTGGATATATGTATAGAAGGAGAACTCATCGAGTCAATGCCTAACTCGACGAGTTGGGACGGGAGTGAGGATAATTGACTGAATAGAGACCCGACGAGTTGGCGAGCCAACTCGGCGAGTCGGGTCAACTGGAAGTTTGACTTTGACTTTGCCTTTTCACTTGGTCAGGGGTAAAATGATCATTTTACCCTAAGGACAGTTAGCAGTGTTTGATTGAGTGTTTTGTGGAAATTACAGCCGGAGGATTTCCGGAGCAGCAACAGACAGACAGTTCCCGCGCAGATCAGCAGCTACTTCAAGGTGAGTTACCTTCCAGTAACGGTGGGTCTACGGCCACAATGCCGGCCCACCAGTAGGAGTTGTGTGTTAGATGATTGTCTTTGTGATATCATCTAGGTTTGCTACTACCTGATATGTTATATGCTAGCTTGATGTGTTATAGTAGTAGAGTTCGGTTGTTAGGACCGAAGGGTATTCAGACACCACAGATACGTCTGACACTATGTGATGTTATGATTATATGATAGCATGATCTGTTATATGTGTTAGGGGTAGTAGGAGTGGAACAGTCCCCGAGTTCGGTTGTTAGGACCGAAGGGTAGTCAGACACCCCAGATACGTCTAATAGTATGTTATGTTATTATATGTGTTAGTAGTAATGGTAGGGGTGAAATAGTCCCCAAGGTTCGGCTGTTAGGACCGAAGGGTGGTCGGCACCCCAGAATGGCCGCACGGGTAGGTCGGCACCCCAGAATGGCCATACCGGGTAGGTCGGGGCTCCCCAGAAATGCCTGACAACTATTGTATGTTATATGATTGTATGGTATGTGGTACGATGGGGGAACTCACTAAGCTTTGTGCTTACAGTTTTCAGTTTTGGTTTCAGGTACCTCTTCGTCGAAGGGGAAAGAGCTGGCGCGGTAGCGGCACATCATACACATCCACTATTTTCCGCCTTACAAGATTGTTTTGGGATTTGTACTCTGACATTTAGTTGATTTCATTTTTGGTTTACAAACACGATATATGATTGTGAAATGATTTGAACAGACGATGTTTAATTTACAAATGTTTTCCAAAGTGTTGATTTAAAAATGAAATTTTTGGACGTGAAAATTGAGTTGTTACAACAGAAGTATAATTTATTAGAGTATTCTATGATTAATAATTTAATTGGAAATAATGAGAAGATGGTTTGTTAATATATTATGTGATAAATATATTAATTAAAATATATAATTGATTTGTTGATTTATTATATGATTAATAAATTAATATGACATCAATGGTTAAATAATTGATTTGTAAATTTATATGGTTAATAAATTAATATGAAATAAATAAGAATTAATTAAAGGTGCAAATGGTGAATTGTAATTGTTCAATAGATTAACAATAATTGATGTTAAAGTTCATATCTTAATCTATAAGAAGGTGAAAATGATGAATCAATTGCAATAGATAAAATGGTATTCAACAGTTACTAGATTCGTGAATCTAAATTATAAAAATTTCTCTCCATCTTATGAACAATATAGATACTGAGAAGTCAAAATTGCTGAAAAATAATGGTTTAATAAATCCAATACAAAATGGTAATATGATCATTTTATCATGTATACAAATTCTTTTTAGTTTTTAGTTTGAGCGACTCTTTTCTGTTATTCACGTGTAGTGCGCAGTTGAACATATGGGGTAAAGTAAAGAACAATTGTGATAACTGGACATACCCTCAACCTCACATGGATCTCATGTTCTGACCTTCTTATCTAAATGGTAGCTAAAAATATTATAGCCAGGGACAAATTTATATAATACAGTGGGGGGGGGGGGGGTATGCAGTTGCGCCCCAACGACTTTGCTAGTTTTTCATATAATGAAATAAAAAAGTGAAGGGATTTGTTTTTTAGTCGGTTTCAAATGATTTACAAAAAACAATATTGTTTTATTTTTTCCTACTCTTACTCATCACTCATCAGTGAGTTATGTCCAAATCATCAACTGATACGCCATGGTTCCTGATTTGCTTATCAGATGACATAAGGACTCTTTACTCAAACATTCTATAAATAAAGATAATTTTCTCACAATTCTAGAGGTAAGAGTCTCTCCAAAAGAAGAACAAAGTTCTCTTACAATTCAATTCTTAGCTGCTAAACAAAAACCTCAAAGAGGGTACAAACAGAGATATATAAATTGTATTTTGCAAATCAGTTTTGTGTTGGTTTACTCCAATGCATCTCGTAACTGAGTGTTATAAAGTCTAATTTCATGCATGATTTGGTGAGTAAAATGTATGATTATATAGTTAAAGTTTATTCGCTCCTTTTTTCCTTAACATGAAAATGATATCCTTGGGTCACTCAGTGATCTGAGTTGATCTATAAAAAGCTGGCTCCTGGTCTGAACTAAATTGATATGTTTGGTTTTGTAGCATGAATTTGATCAGAAAATCGGATACCGAGAAACAAACAAATGAACATAAGGTTGATCATTTAATCCATGACTCTCTTCATACGATATCTAGTAAAACGAAGGAATAGTTTGATCACTTATCTTAAGGCCAACATTTGATTTGAATCAAAGTTAGTCAGTGCCTTTAGAGAGCACACTTTGTTGTTTGGTTTAAGGTTATACCTTGATATTGCTATATCTATGTATATATTTATGCATTATTATTATACATTTTAAATTATATTTTGGTTAATTGCAAAGATATTTGATACTTGTTGAATTAAATTACATTTTGCAGCCAAATATGACATTCTTGAAGAATAGGGACCATAAGTGACAAATATTGGAACTTGGAAGGACTGTAGCTAAAACAAGAGCTTAACATAGTTTAAAAGAAAAAGAATCTAGCAAAAGACCAAACTTACGACGTGAGGAGCAACATTCTAGAAGACCATTACGCGGAAGCCAAGTTTCCTTGTGAGATAAGGATTTTACCAAGCTCACGGCATGAGACACTAATCCTCATGACGCGAGGAAGGATTTTTGGAAACTATATATACTCCTTTTATCATTCAATTTTGGGAGTCTTGGAAGGTGATATTCTAAAGAGATAATCGAGTTTGGAGGTCAGAAAAGTGCGAAAACATCTATTAGAAGAGGAGATCGTTTGAAGATTAAGATTTGAAGATAACACATTACACATTCGATTTAAGCATGTTTAGCTTTATTCATATTGTGTTTTTGTGTTTGATTAATGCAATGAGTAGCTAATTTAGTAAACTTTCGTTTAGTTAGATGAAACCTAAAACTAGGAGTTAGTTTCTTATTTTATGGATTTTATGAATTTGGTTTACACATGTGTTTGATTATCATTACCTAGCATGTTAAAGTTGCATATTTGTTGCTTTAATTCAAATTAAGTGTAGTTTATCGACCATTTGAATCACATGAACTTGTTTACCTAGTAGTTTATGACCATTAAAATGCTATAGCTAGGATTAATCACATCTTAGATTAAGTGATAAAGGTAACAACTTTAGTTGTGTCGGAGAACATAATTTGACCATAATTGTGTTTATTTAATTGTCTTGATCATAGATAATTATCTTAGATATACATCTTACATAGCCCAATCATCATTAATAATCAATTCAGTGTTTGCTTGTGTATGATCATTACATAGTAGTTCATGAATTAGTAAAAATATTAGTAGATCGGATCAATACTGCTAATTACATATAAATTGGTAACCTACTTTAGTAATCCATAAATAAGAACTAACCATAAGAAGAAGGTGGATTCAAGACTAAACGAAAGTTTTTTTAATATCTTGATTACATAATTTTAAGTTAAGTGTTTGTTAGTTTTAAGTTAACCTAAATTTGCAAAATCGGATAAAACTCCCTCTTTAGTTATTGTTTTTAGATTATTTTTAGTAGTTAAATTATTAGTTAAATCCTTTCCATGTGTTTGATACCCAATTTACTTTATTATGCTATAAACTGACTACGTATACTGCCTATAGGTGCATTAGTAGAAAAAAAGTTAGGTTATAAATTTAAATCTAGATAGGTATATTTTTGTTCACATCATACTCGCAATTATAGTTACAGACTTATCCAAGTGGGAGACTGTTGGATTAAGGTGTCTAAGCTCATAACTAGATTGGTATAAATGTGTAATTAGAAACAAAGTCCTTTTTGGGTTGCCCTCATAACAAAAAATAACTAGAAATGATATTAAGATAGAGAAGTATAATTTATTAGATTATTATATGATCAATAAACTAATTAGAAATTATAGGAAAATGGTTTGTTAATATTTTATGAGATAAATATATTAATTAGAAATATATAATCGATTTGTTGATTTATTATGTGATTGATACATTAATATGAAATCATTGGTTAAATAATTGATTTGTTAATTTATATGGTTAATAAAATAATATGAAATAAACAAGATGTAACGACCCAACTTTTCAAGGCCAAAAATTTTATTTTTGAATTAACACATTTAATAAACATTTTACCAAAACATTGTCAATAAAACATTCCATTACAAAATCATAATGTTGTATTTCGAACCATAACATCATAAGTATTGAAAATCATAGTACAATTCCAAAAACTTCTTGCGGAAACATGTGTGTGTGATGCGCTGCTACACCGTCGGCTCCTTCCCCTTCGACGAAGAGGTACCTGAAACCAAAACTAAAACTGTAAGCACAAAGCTTAGTGAGTTCCCCCATCATACCATATACCATACAATATCGTCGGTATCTTTCAACCGGTAACCTTCATTGGTATCTTTCAACCGGTAACCATCATCGGTATCTTTCAACCGGTAATCAACATCGGTATCTTTCAACCGGTAACTGGGGACTATTTCACCCCTACCACTAGCATACAATCAACAGATATAAGCATACAGTCAGGCATATCCGGGTACTGACCTACCCTTAGGTCCTAAGGACCACTGTCAGGGAAACTAATCCCTACCGTACACATAACATACCATCCAGATAAACCTCATAACCATCACATAACCAGACCAAGATAACTATCATAAAGACCATTATCTTCTAAATACCCCTTTTTGGTGGGCCGATATTGTGGCCTTAGACCCACCCCTACTAGAAGGTAACTCACCTCTATGTCGTGCAGTGTCTGAACTATCCTCGGCGCACAAGTCGACTCCCTACAACTCCTCGATCCATACACGACAACATTCAAGTCAACACACATCACATACAACCCTAAACAGGGTCAGTATAAGTTCAGTCAAAGTCAACATTCAGTTGACCTGACTCGCCGAGTTGGCCTACCAACTCGTCGAGTTCATGCTTCTCTAATCCCACATACAACCCCGACTCCACTTGTCGAGTCTAGCGAAAACTCGACGGGTTCTCCTTCAATCATAACATCGGGACCATCTTCATCCGACTCGTCGAGTTCCTTCTTGAACTCGTCGATTTCATCTCCAACTTAAGAACTTGTCCAGTCTATGACTCGCCAAGTTGTATGAACAACTCGTCGAGTCCATCTTCAAAGATTGGGAGATTGCTATGGACTCGCCGAGTCTGCTCATACCACTCACCGAGTCCCATGGCTTCCAGGTCCCTTTTCACGCCTAAACCCACAAGGGACTTCCTTCCTAACACTTACCCATTCACATAAAGGGTTTGGTGCACAATGGTCATCGACTCGTCGAGTGCCAAGAACAACTCACCGATTCCAACCTTGACTAATTCCATACAGTCGATTTAAATGAGGTCTAACACACCAAAACCATAGATCTGGCCTCCTAATGTCCATTTTATACGTAAAGTTCCAAACTTGATGCACATGCATGGGGTTTTCAGCTAAAAAATCCATATAAAGTGTCTTACAATGTGCATGGGGCTCTCATGGCCCTGAAGTTGGCACCTTTATGCCATGAGACCCCTCTTAAGTCCCATATCTGAAGTCAAAACTCACTCAACACTTCCAAATCCAAAAAATGTCACACCCCAAAACCGAGAACGGCGGAATACGTTTTGGGGTGGAGGACGTCATGTACAGTATCATAACAATTGCATAATAGTAAAAACAAGCGACAACAACCAGTACATTAATATAGTAATTTTAAATACAAGCGTGTTCTATATAGTTTTGATAGACACCAAAAGTATAAACAAAAATAAAACATGGGTCTTGTATACGCTCCATCTTCTCAAAAGCCGCACCAGTACCTGTTTATCTTTGACCTGAGGATACAAGTTATTTTGAAAACGAGTATCAGCATAAAGCTGGTGAGTTCATAAGAATTTAGTATCGTTGCTTGTATAAAAGTATTTACAATCATGTAATATAAAAGCTGTAATGCGTGTGATGATTATCTAAAACAATTTTATTGAAAAGTGGCTAAAAATATAGAAAATCCTTTTTGGTTGCAAGTTATGAATCACATATGATTTGATACTAAAACTTGTTGCATTTAACCTGTATTCCCCCCCCCCCTCTCGTAAAACAAGTAAAAACATTTGAAAAGGTTAATTAATGTCACACCCCAACAACGGAACGGCGGAAACGTTCTGGGGTGGATGACGTCATGTGAAGTATCACAACACATGCATTATAGTAATCAAAGTACAACAAAACATTGCATTAATAGTAATAGTTTTACATGGTTACATTACAACAATTCAAAGCATACAAACAAATATAATAAGTACAGCAAGGTACTAAGCCGTCTTCATCAACAGCTGGGGATGTACCTGTCTAATGCTAACCTGAGAATACAAGTTATTTGAAAAACGAGTATCAGCATTTTTACAAATGCTGGTGAGTTCATAAGTATTTAGTGACATTTATCCAAATAACTTTATAAAGTAGTAGTTTAAGTGTTTACTGTGTATTAGAGTTCTTTCCAGAAAATCCTATATTTTCTTTAATAAAGCAGCCTTCTACCAAGACTGGTCAGTGTTATGTGGCAAAAAGTGGTTTTCCCTTAATTGCTATCATTATCAAAGTACTGAATTTGTTTATTAAAGAAAGCAAGAGACAACAGGGAAATAACATAGGCGTCAGCAGTGAGGACTGCTGACTAAGGCAAATGAATCATAGACTCCAGGAGAGTATCGAACTAACGACACACCTGGTTCGGTCTAACAAGTAGAGACTCAGACCCCAGAAGGTACCAAATGAAAGGTACAGCTGGTAAGGTCTAAAATAGTGAAAAAAACAGACCCCAGATAGTATCAAATGAAAGATACGTCTTGTAAGGTCAAAACAGAGAAAACAGACCCCAGACAGTAACAAATGAAAGATACGTCTTGTAAAGTCAAAACAGTGTGACTCTGAAAATGAATTACCAACATACAGTGTAAATTGTCGGTGAAATATCGTTACCTTAAGGCCAATGAATTATAAGGTAACCCGGGATACTCGTAACCATACTGACTAGAGTACTAGACGCCCTACAAGCGTCTAAAATATGACATTTGTCACCCGTTGGCTTGGTAGGCCGGGACTGTAGCTAGCAGTCTGGGTGCGGGGTTGTCAATCCCGTATAGATCTATACACACAATGTCCGCTCTCCCAACAGGAGATTCTGGTCACCAACTAGACGACGGAGAAGGTCGTGTCCTGAAGATGCATCCCAAATAGTGGGTAGAGACTTCCAAATAGTAGGTAGTGTGTGATTGCTGAACTAGAGGTAGAGCCTTCCAAATAGTGGGTAGTGTGTGAGTGCTGAACTAGAGGTAGAGACTCTTAACTGAACTGACTAGAGCATTCCTGTATGTCCATACTCATATACATAATATATAAAACTAATGAATCAAACGACCTTCGTACGGCCATCCGATCCCACCAGACCACATCTCAACGAAGAAAAGGAAATAGGGGAGACGAGCCTTCCTAAGTCTTTCAAATCATTATTTAAATGCACCTATACAAGCACAGACATATATCTATCTACGACTGAGTGTGTATCAAGTAGAATCACATCGTGAAGTATAAGTGTACAGTGTGTATTAACCGACTTGTGAAGTATAAGCGTATAGTGGAATATCCGAGTCATGAAGTATAAGCGTACAGTGTGGGATAATAGAATCAGGAAGTATAAGTGTACCAAGTATAAGTGTATCACGAAGTGGAAACGACAACTGGTGAAGTAAAAGCGTCTATCAAGTATAAGTGGCTACAAGTATAAGCGATATAGAGACAATAACCGGTATAAGCGTATCACGAAGGAAATGCGTTATCAAGTAGGAGTTTAAATAAGTAAAAGCGAAGCAGCAGTAACTAACAAGTAAAAGTATAAGACGTGAAAGGAAAACTTTGATGAAAACCTTGGAAAACCTTGGAAAACCTTTATACTTAGGAAAATCACATTTTGGGTATTCTTTGGTAAAATAAGTTTGAAAACCTGTAGAATCTTTGGAACCTTTATAAACCAGTTTGAAATGATTTTAGATACAGTAGTATAAGTAAGAGTTTTGAAACAATTGAAAACCTTTTTGAAAACCATTATAGTGTCCTACTCGGTAAAACAGTGTACAGTATGGTAAAATCTTGTACATGTGATTGATATGATAACTGGCATGTTTAACTTGTATTCCCCCCTATAAAACATGTAAAAACATTTAAAAGGTTCATTCGGGGGTATGAACTCACCTGGTGTAAGTAGGTCCGACGAAGGTGCCGTTTGGGCGTTCGGTGTCACGTAAGGACTCGAACACACACAATGACCTATTTAACATATGATAACATATGTTCACATACAATTAGTATATTTAATACTAATTAAACAAGTATACGCGCTCAAAGGAGCGGAAAACACTTTGGTTAAGTGTTTGGGGTGTCCCGGGTAGCGTCTAAAGGTGTGTATGGCTTAGGAATGGAGTTTACTACCCGAGAGTAAACTCCCAAAGCTATGTTTACGGCCCAGGGACATCTCACCATGAGTTTACGGCCGTAAACTCATGGTGAGGGGTTCTAGTGTGTTTTAAGGCTTCTAACTTGTTCATGGAATTATTCTAGGTCCAAAACTATATAGTATGAATGAGTTTAAGGTCTTAAAGGGCATCTTAATGGAGTTTACGGCCCAGGGACAACTCCTAAGGGAGTTTACGGCCATAAACTCTTATTCTTTGAGTTTATTGAAGTTTCAAGCCCCTAATACCTTGCTAGTAATTTATAATGAAGCGTGAGGCCATTTGGGGGATTTAAAACTACCATATTGGCATGTTTAGGGGTGTTTACGGCCTTGGTACATACCTAGGCCGTAAACTCCTTTCAACCCCTTAAATGTTTGTGTTTGGATGATCTAAACCCGAAATGATAAGCCTCTAATTAATGTATTAAGTCCAAGGGTATTTTAGGAGTGTGTTTGGGGCATTTTAACATGTTTAAGAGGTGTTTACGGCCTTGGCATATTCCTGGGCCGTAAACTCCCTTTTATGCCTCAAAATGATTGTTTTAATTGATCAAACACTCCTAGGCTAAATCCCCAATTTATTTCCAAGCCTTTAGGGACATTTTGGGGTCATTTTGGCCTCATTTAAGGTGTTTACGGCCTAAGGAGGAGCTTAGGCCGTGAACTCCTTTTCAACAGCTTAAATGGTCCAATTTTAAGCTTTAAACACAAATCATAATGTTTAGAATAAGCTAGGGTAAGTGGACTTACAATTTGGAAGCGTTTGGTCGCGGATTCGGGTCGAAAACGAGTCTAGAGAGAGAGTGTAGAGAGAGAGGGTGGAAAAGCTCCAAATGGAGTTTACTCCCCTTTATATATGGGTGGGAGTTGGAGCTCAGTGGGAATCTACCCAATACTGCCGTTATACGGGGCTTTTGGTCGCACCCAATTTAGTGGTCGCAATAATAAAAACTAACCTTTTCCAATTAAATGGAAATGTGTGTTATGTGTTTTTATTTCCTTTTATCACGATTTGACGGCATACTAAATATAAACAAATGAAATGTTTATTTAATTGACGACCTCTAATTAACGGAACTTTAATAAACTGGAATATTCCGTTAACGGTAACGGGGAAATGTAACGGAACAACTTGGATTGTCACAATTAAGGGGTATGAACTCACCTGAAGCGAATGGATCGGATGGAAGTCTCGGTTGAGTGTTTGGTGTCAAGTGAAGACTTGAACACAGTTTATGAATCTAGTAACATATGAAGACATATGTTTTCATATAATTAGTGAGTGAAACACTAATTTAACATGTATAAACATCCTAATGTGAAGAAAAACGCTTTGGTCAAGTGCTAGGAGGCTATTAGGTTGCAATGAAAGAGTATAAGGCCTCACCATGGAGTTTACTCTTCTAATACTCACCTTAGGTGAGTTTACGGCTGAGGGACCATCTCCCCCATGATTTTACGGTCGTAAACTCATGGGAGGAGTGGGTTTGAGTGCTTAAAGGTTTCTTATATCACTAAGGATAGTTCTAGGGCTTAATCCAAGGCTTGAGGGGTATTTAGGGTTAAAAGAGGGCACTCCCTTGGAGTTTGCGGTCCTAGGACCACTCCTTGGGAGTTTACGGTCGTGAACTCTTGGATACCCCTCATACTTCGATTTTGAGGTCCTTAGCTCATTCCTAAAAGTTTCTAAGTGAAGGTCCAAGGCTAAATAGGGGGTTTAGGGCTTAATTTGCATAGTTTGAGGGAGTTTACGGCCTAAGAATGTTCTTGGGACGTAAACCCTATTTTAAGCCCCCAAACATAATGTTTAATGCATAAAACACTTCAATGGTAAGTTCTAAGTTAGCCTCTAAGCCTAAGGAAGGGTTTTGGGGCATTTTTGGCACATTTTTAGGGGTTTACGGCCTAAGAGAGTTCTTGGGCCGTAAACTTCTTGTTCTTGCCCTATTTGGATGATTTTTGAGCTATATGGACAGGTAATGAGCATTAGAACAATCTAGGGTAAGAGGACTTATAGTTTGGAAACGGAAACTTGCGGTTTTTGGATGGATCGGGCCTTGAGGAGAGGGAGTAGAGAGAGAGAGTGACTAGGGTGGTAGAAAGGTCCAAATGATACCTACTCACTCTTATATAGGGTTCGAGTTTTGTGGCCCAGTGGGAATCTACCCGATACCGACGTTAAACGGGGCTTATGGTCGTACCCGATTAAATGGTCGTGATTTAACGTTTTTGTAACTAAAAACTTTTTAAAAGAATATTGAGGGTGTTTCCGTGTTTTTAATTTATTCCTATCCTTATGGAGTTATAATAACAGTCCAAATTTTCATTTGTCTGATCCCAATGTTAACGGAAAAGTTTAATAAGAACGAGCTTTATTAACAGAAAACAGGTTACGGTGACGGAATAAATTTCAGGTTGTCACATCATCCCCCCGTTAGAGGGAATTTCGTCCCGAAATTAGATTTCCAACAATCATGTTATTACAAAATAACTAAGCAAAAAGATGGGGATATTTAAGCTTCATTTGATCTTCGCGCTCCCAAGTGAACTCTGGTCCTCGTTTAGCGTTCTAGCGAACCTTCACAATTGGGATGCGGCTTAGTTTCGTTCGCTTGACTTCCCGATCCATAATTTCCACAGGTTCTTATACGACATTGAGACTCTCGTTGATCTCGATCTCATCAAGTGGGATTACGAGGGTCTCGTCGGAGAGGCACTTTTTCAAGTTCGAGATGTGGAAGGTAGGATGTATGTTACTGAGTTCGTGGGGTAGGTTAAGTTTGTAAGCTACAGGGCCGATTCTAGCGAGAATCTCGAAAGGCCCTATGTACCTTGGATTCAACTTTCCACGCTTTCCAAAGCGTATCGTGCCCTTCCAGGGAGAGACTTTCAAAAGGACTCGGTCTCCCACCTGGAATTCCAAAGGTTTTCTTCGTTTGTCTGCGTAGCTTTTCTGTCGATCCCTAGCGGCTTTTAATCGTTCGCGAATCTGTATAATCTTCTCGGTCGTTTCTCGAATGATCTCCGGACCCGTGAGAGCGCTGTCAGGAACTCGTCCTTTAGCTAACTGAGTGTCACCCACCTCAGCCCAGCACATATGGGATCTGCACTTCCGACCATAGAGGGCTTCGAATGGGGCTGCCTTGATGCTCGTGTGATAACTGTTGTTGTAGGAAAACTCGACAAGGGGTAAGTGCGTATCCCATGCTTTACCAAAGTCAATCACACAGACTCGCAACGTATCTTCCAAGTATAACAACGCAAATTTTCAAACAAATTTTTCATTTTAAAAATAAAGTATTTCCATTCAAACAAGGCATAAATAATGTAGGTGTCATGTCGAATACAAATTGTCTAAATCCCAAGATCATAAAAACATCCTTCAGTGTGTACCGATCATGCCGACGCCTTCCCACGGTCCTCGCTAGTACCTGGAACACATACATGACAACTGTAAGCATAAATGCTTAGTGAGTTCCCCAGTATACCACTTACGCATATACGCCTTTCCAGGCCTCGAGATAATCGCCTTCCGGCCCATAACATATTGCCTTCCGGCCCATAACATAATGCCTTCCGGCCCATAACATATTGCCTTCCGGCCCATGGCATATTGCCTTCCGGCCCATAATCATACACAGCAATTAATACATTAATCTTAACACATATAGCACATATATCATATATCATATCCTACCTTTCAGTCACATAACATATTGCCTTCCGGCCCGTATAACCATACATAGCGCACATAGCAAATACCTTACCATTTATAGCACGTATAACACAAATCATATCCGACCTTCCGGTCACACAGTCAAACCCTTCCGGGTACAGTATAGTGAGAAGACTCACCTCGCAGGCAATGAAAGCTAGCGACTCCTGAAATCACTCGCACTCGATCCGCCGAGCTACAGACTCCCTATAATATCATATATCCCTTATTAATACTTTTATCTTTCAAGACAACTGACCCTAAGAAGTTACATGTAGGTCAACTCTGGTCAACGGTCAACGGTCAACGGTCAACTTGACCGGACTCGGCGAGTGCAAAGGCGACTCGGCGAGTCTAGACGTCCTCCCCAACTTTCCTTGATGTTCCCTTTCTACTCGTCGAGTATCCCTCTTGGCTCGACGAGATCCTCGTGGAAGAATCGCGGGGCCACCCCGACTCCACTCGCCGAGTCTGAAGAACAGCTCGACGAGTTCCAGTCAATCTCCAAGCTACTCGCCGAGTCTGTTCATCGGACTCGGCAAGTCCATGCCATGCAGTCGATCAAACTGCTTCCTGAGATAAGTATTGTCCCGAAATACACAAGCATGGGACCTTCTGGACCTCTAAAGGTCCTAATACAGAGTTATAGTCGTTTGGGTAACAAGGTACTAATCCATCTAATCACCAAATGGGTTCCATAAACCCTAAATCCATGCACACATCAACATAACAGAAAAGATCCGAATTATTACCTGAATAACGCACTCTCTGCGTCCCCAAACCGCAGAACTCGAATCCCTTGCTGTTCCTTTAGCCAAAACTCTTCTCCTCCTTGCACAACAATTTCTTCAAGGCCCTAATATCCTTCAATCTTGCTCTAGATGCCCACAGCCGTTTAGGGTTCTTCTCAGTCGACTAAAGACGGACAATGACGGCCTATAAGTGCATTATATACGTTCCAAAACCAAACGGCTAGGGTTTCCGCTGAACAGCGCGGACTCGCCGAGTCCATAATGGACTCGTCGAGTCCAGTCGCGAACCCGCGACCCAGTCTGTGGTCCTACTCGGCGAGTCTGGCTCCAACTCGCCGAGTCCCCTCCTAAAACACCCCAAAAACAATATTATAAAAATACCTGAAATTCCAGGCTGTTACAACTCTCCCCCACTAGGACTAGACTTCGCCCTCGAAGTCTCACTCTGCAAATAACTCCGGATGTTGCTCCCGTATCTCACGCTCCGGCTCCCAAGTCATCTCCGATCCTTTCCGGTGTTGCCACTGAACCAACACCATAGGTACCTCCTTGTTCCTCAGAACCTTGATCTTCCGATCCCTGATAACTACTGGTCTCTCGGCGTAATTCAGGCTCGCATCCACCTTAATATCCTCTAGTGGAACCACTGCCGATTCATCGGCTATACACTTCCTCAACTGCGATACGTGAAAGGTATTGTGGATGTGTCCCAACTCTGCTGGCAACTCCAACCGATAAGCTACCCGGCCTACCCTTGCAATCACACGAAATGGACCTATGAACCGGGGCCCCAACTTGCCCCTTTTCCTGAACCGGATCACTCCTTTCCAAGGAGAAACCTTCAAGAGAACGAAGTCGCCAACCTGAAATTCAAGCTCGGATCGGCGTCTGTCCGCATAACTCTTCTGTCGGCTCTAGGCGGTCAATAACCTCTGTCTAACCTGCTGAATCTGCTCTGTCGTCTGGAGTACGATCTCTATACTGCCCATCACTCTCTGTCCCACCTCTCCCCAGCAAATGGGGGTCCGACACCTCCTACCATACAACAACTCAAAAGGTGGCATACCGATGCTCAAATGATGGCTGTTGTTGTAGGAAAACTCTGCCAAAGGTAAATGCGCATCCCAGCTACCCCCGAAGTCTAACACACACGCTCGAAGCATGTCCTCCAGTGTCTGAATCGTCCGCTCGCTCTGACCGTCTGTCTGGGGATGGTATGCGGTACTAAAATGCAGTTTAGTACCCAGCTCCTCGTGGAATTTCTTCCAGAACCTGGAAGTGAAGCGTACATCGCGGTCCGAAACAATCGAGATCGGCACTCCATGCCGAGATACCACCTCTCTCACATATAACTCCGCCAACTTCTCCGCTGATGAACTCTCGCTGATGGCAAGGAAGTGTGCACTCTTCGTCAATCTATCCACAATCACCCAAATTGCATCGACTCCTCTGGCAGTTCTCGGCAATTTGGTGATGAAATCCATAGTAATCTGTTCCCACTTCCACTCAGGAATCTCCAAAGGCTGCAACTTACCATGCGGTCTCTGGTGCTCGGCCTTAACCCTACGGCAGGTCAAACACCTCTCAACGAACCAGGCGACGTCTCTCTTCATACAAGGCCACCAGTATTCCTTCCTCAAGTCCAAATACATCTTTGTAGCACCGGGATGGATCGAGAATTTCGATCTGTGAGCCTCCTCCATCAAAGTAGCACGCGTACCGCCCACGAATGGTACCCAAATCCGGCCCTGAAACGTCAGAAGTCCTCGTCCATCCTTAACGAACTCTGAAATTAACCCAACGACCCGCTCTTTCTTCTGCATCTCGGATCTCACAGCCTCGGCTTGTGCCCCACGAATAGCATCCAATACCGGAGTTATCACCGTCAGTCTCAGACATACATCTCGCAATGAAGTGCTCTCCGCCCTGCGGCTCAATGCATCGGCTACCACATTAGCCTTGCCCGGGTGGTATAGGATTTCGCAGTCATAATCCTTGACCACATCCAACCATCTCCTCTGACGCATATTTAGGTTGGGTTGATCCATCAAATACTTCAAACTCTTATGGTCCGTGTATATCGTACATCGAACCCCATACAGGTAGTGACGCCAAATCTTGAGAGCGAACACTACTGCCCCCAACTCTAAGTCATGCGTGGGATATCTCGCCTCGTGAGGCTTTAGCTGCCTCGATGCATAAGCTATCACATGACCTCTCTGCATCAACACTGCACCCAGTCCTGAAATCGATGCGTCGCAATATACGACAAAATCTTCCATTCCTTCCGGAAGAGCTAATACCGGGGCTTCGCACAATCTCTGGCGAAGTGTCTCGAAAGAAGTCTGTTGCTCGGGTCCCCATGAGAATGCAACACCCTTCCGGGTCAATCTGGTGAGCGGTACTGCGATCTTGGAGAAGTCCTTAATAAACCTCCGATAGTACCCCGCCAACCCAAGGAAACTCCTGATCTCGGAAGGTGACTTCGGTACCTCCCAACTCATCACTGCCTCGACCTTGGCCGGATCGACCAATATCCCTGCCTGATTAACAACATGTCCAAGAAATTGGACCTCCCGCAACCAGAAGTCACATTTGGAGAATTTTGCATATAGCTTCTCCGACCTCAGTACCTCAAGGACCTCCCTCAAATGCTCCTCGTGCTGCTCTCTAGATCTCGAATACACTAGAATGTCGTCGATAAATACAATCACTGACCGATCCAACATCGGCCTGCAAACCCTGTTCATGAGATCCATGAACACAGCCGGGGCATTGGTGAGCCCGAAAGGCATCACCACAAACTCATAATGCCCATATCGCGTCCTAAACGCTGTCTTCTGGACGTCCTCATCCCGCACTCTCACCTGATGGTACCCTGACCTCAGATCGATCTTGGAAAACCAAGATGCTCCCTGCAACTGATCGAATAAGTCATCGATCCTCGGTAACGGATAACGGTTCTTGACCGTCAAATTGTTCAACTCCCGGTAATCGATGCACATCCGGTGTGAACCATCCTTCTTCTTGACGAACAGAATAGGTGCTCCCCACGGCGAACTGCTCGGCCGAATGAATCCCTTACCCAGAAACTCCTGGAGCTGCGAGGACAACTCTTGCATCTCTGGAGGTGCAAGACGATAAGGCACCTTAGCAATAGGCGCGGCCCCTGGAACCAGGTCGATACCAAATTCTACTTGTCTCACAGGAGGTACTCCCGGCAGCTCCTCGGGGAAAACATCTGGAAAATCACGCACCACTGGAACCTCCTCCACTGACCTCGGTCTCTCGGAAACCTCCCGCGTATCCATCACATACGCCACAAAACCCTTACAGCCCTGCTGTAGACACTGCCTCGCCCTAGCAGCCGAACAAAAAGCTGATCCTGAACGGGTACCCTCGCCGTACACCGAAAGGACTCCCCCACTATGGTCTCGTATAGTCACCAGCTGACGCTCACAGTCGATGACAGCGCCGAATCGGCTCAACCAGTCCATGCCCACGATGACACAGACGTCACCCATCGCGATAGGAATCAGGTCAATCGGGAACTCAACCCCGAAAATCTCTAGCACGCATCCCCGAAGAACCTCCGTGGCACAAATCACTCTCTCGTCAGCTATAGAAACTCTCAAAGGTCGACTCAACGACTCACGACTAACGCTGATATGCTGACTAAAGGCTAAGGACACAAAGGACCTACTCGCACCCGAGTCAAATAACACTAAGGCATGCACAGAGTTCACAAGGAAGGTACCTACGCATATAATAACATAAGCATAACATCTTAACTTTAAAATAAATTCATGAATTACAGCATACCTGCCACAACATCGGGCGCAGCGCGGACCTCCTCCGTAGTCAGCTGAAAGGCTCTCCCGCGAGCCCCCCGGGGCCTCGACCTTCACCGGTCGAGTCTCAGTAGTCCTGGCAGTAGGTGCAGATCCTTGACGAAGCTGAGGGCACTCGGCCTTCCAATGGCCAGTCTGGTTGCAATGAAAGCAAACCATAAACCCCTTGGGGCACTCCCTAGCAATGTGCCCCTCCTTGCCGCACTTGTAGCAAGCACCAGCTCGACACGCCCCATCGTGACCCTTGCCGCACTTTCCGCAAGTGCGGCCCTTCGGACCTCCCGTCCTCGAATCGGCGGACTTGGTCCGCTTGGCTGCCGGCTGAGACTGAGCCGACCGCCGGTCCACCTGCTGAGACTCGGCCTCCTCCCTGGCCTGGGTCTCCAACTCGATCTCACGCTTCCTGGCATTCGCCTGAAGCTCAGTAAAAGTATGATAGGTGGAGTTCGACACAAACTCCCGGATATCCCTCCTCAAAACACCCAAGTACCGGCTCATCCGAGCCTGCTCTGTGGACACCAGCTCGGGGCAGAACATCGCCCTCTCATGAAACTTCCGCGTGATCACCGCAACAGAATCAGTACCCTGCTTGAGGGTTAAGAACTCCTGAACCAATCGTTCCCTCTCCACCGGGGGAACGTACTCGTCCCTGAACATAGCAGTAAACCCCTCCCATGTCACCGCTGTAATCTCTGCCAAGGTGAAGTTCGCCGTCACGAACTTCCACCAGTCCTTCGCTCCCAGACGGAGCTGGTTCAAAGCGAACCGTACCCTCAGGTGCTCCGGGCATGAACAAGTGTAGAAGCACCCCTCTATATCCGCAATCCACCTCATCGCAGCAATCGGATCCTGCGTCCCATCGAACTCAGGTGGCTTCGTGTTGCTGAACTCCCGGAACAACAATGAGTCACCCCCCTTGTGGCCTGGCAGCGGCCACAACTGCGGTAGCTGCAGCGGCTGCAGCTTCAGTCAATGCGGCGTACCGCTCCTCAAACGTCTCCATCAGGGTGGTCTTAATAGACCCAAACATCTCCGGGATCTCAGCCCGGATCGCCGCAGCTACCTCGTCGTGAATCATCTGACGAATCTCCTCGTCACTCACACCGCTCGAACTCGCTCCGTGGCGTGGTCTAACCATGATGTCTTTGAAATACAACATAAAACTATCAGAGACTCCATCGAGTATAATCGTACTCGATAACGCAACCCTACTCAGTCTCCGAGATCCAGGGATTCTTACTTGGGTCTCCCACTGACCCGGTGTCTTCGGTAGTACGGGCCCAATACTACCGACCACACCGCATCGGCATTCGTCCCAAATCTTCCTCCCCAATCCCCGGATAGTGAGTACTCTACTTCTGCTATGCACTATCTACTCGCACGCTAGCAAAGCATCTCATATCGGCAAACTTTCCTAGACTAAGGCATCACAAATCAGGCCACTCTAGTCCTATCATGAATACCTAGTCTTCTAGCATGCATAACAATTCATAATTCATTGCATAACATAACATTGTAAGGTATTCTGGGGATCTTTACCGTTCGGGCGCTGGCTGATCGTACACACTGCTTCTTTCTTGTTTACCACTTTACCATTTATAAAAGTTTATGCCTTTATTATATATATATATATATATATATATATATATATATATTTTAAACGATTTTCCTCAAACCCTCGGTTTGAGTTCAGTTACACCCGAAGGTACACCCGAATCCCTCAAACCTGGCTCTGATACCAATTGTAACAACGCAAATTTTCAAACAAATTTTTCATTTTAAAAATAAAGTATTTCCATTCAAACAAGGCATAAATAATGTAGGTGTCATGTCGAATACAAATTGTCTAAATCCCAAGATCATAAAAACATCCTTCATTGTGTACCGATCACGCCGACGCCTTCCCACGGTCCTCGCTAGTACCTGGAACACATACATGACATTTGTAAGCATAAATGCTTAGTGAGTTCCCCAGTATACCACTTACGCATATACGCCTTTCCAGGCCTCGAGATAATCGCCTTCCGGCCCATAACATATTGCCTTCCGGCCCATAACATAATGCCTTCCGGCCCATAACATATTGCCTTCCGGCCCATGGCATATTGCCTTCCGGCCCATAATCATACACAGCAATTAGTACATTAATCTTAACACATATAACACATATATCATATATCATATCCTACCTTTCAGTCACATAACATATTGCCTTCCGGCCCGTATAACCATACATAGCGCACATAGCAAATACCTTACCATTTATAGCACGTATAACACAAATCATATCCGACCTTCCGGTCACACAGTCAAACCCTTCCGGGTACAGTATAGTGAGAAGACTCACCTCGCGGGCAATGAAAGCTAGCGACTCCTGAAATCACTCGCACTCGATCCGCCGAGCTACAGACTCCCTATAATATCATATATCCCTTATTAATACTTTTATCTTTCAAGACAACTGACCCTAAGAAGTTACATGTAGGTCAACTCTGGTCAACGGTCAACGGTCAACGGTCAACTTGACCGGACTCGGCGAGTCTAGACGTCCTCCCCAACTTTCCCTGATGTTCCCTTTCTACTCGTCGAGTATCCCTCTTGGCTCGACGAGATCCTCGTGGAAGAATCGCGGGGCCACCCCGACTCCACTCGCCGAGTCTGAAGAACAGCTCGACGAGTTCCAGTCAATCTCCAAGCTACTCGCCGAGTCTGTTCATCGGACTCGGCGAGTCCATGCCATGCAGTCGATCAAACTGCTTCCTGAGATAAGTATTGTCCCGAAATACACAAGCATGGGACCTTCTGGACCTCTAAAGGTCCTAATACAGAGTTATAGTCGTTTGGGTAACAAGGTACTAATCCATCTAATCACCAAATGGGTTCCATAAACCCTAAATCCATGCACACATCAACATAACAGAAAAGATCCGAATTATTACCTGAATAACGCACTCTCTGCGTCCCCAAACCGCAGAACTCGAATCCCTTGCTGTTCCTTTAGCCAAAACTCTTCTCCTCCTTGCACAACAATTTCTTCAAGGCCCTAATATCTTTCAATCTTTCTTTAGATGCCCACAGCCGTTTAGGGTTCTTCTCAGTCGACTAAAGACGGACAATGACGGCCTATAAGTGCATTATATACGTTCCAAAACCAAACGGCTAGGGTTTCCGCTGAACAGCGCGGACACGCCGAGTCCATAATGGACTTGTCGAGTCCAGTCGCGAACCCGCGACCCAGTCTGTGGTCCTACTCGGCGAGTCTGGCTCCAACTCGCCGAGTCCTCTCCTAAAACACCCCAAAAACAATATTATAAAAATACCTGAAATTCCGGGCTGTTACAACTCTCCCCCACTAGGACTAGACTTCGCCCTCGAAGTCTCACTCTGCAAATAACTCCGGATGTTGCTCCCGCATCTCACGCTCCGACTCCCAAGTCATCTCCGATCCTTTCCGGTGTTGCCACTGAACCAACACCAGAGGTACCTCCTTGTTCCTCAGAACCTTGATCTTCCGATCCCTGATAACTACTGGTCTCTCGGCGTAATTCAGGCTCGCATCCACCTGAATATCCTCTAGTGGAACCACTACCGATTCATCGGCTATACACTTCCTCAACTGCGATACGTGAAAGGTATTGTGGATCTGTCCCAACTCTGCTGGCAACTCCAACCGATAAGCTACCCGGCCTACCCTTGCAATCACACGAAATGGACCTATGAACCGGGGCCCCAACTTGCCCCTTTTCCTGAACCGGATCACTCCTTTCCAAGGAGAAACCTTCAAGAGAACGAAGTCGCCAACCTAAAATTCAAGCTCGGATCGGCGTCTGTCCGCATAACTCTTCTGTCGGCTCTGGGCGGTCAATAACCTCTGTCTAACCTGCTGAATCTGCTCTGTCGTCTGGAGTACGATCTCTATACTGCCCATCACTCTCTGTCCCACCTCTCCCCAGCAAATGGGGGTCCGACACCTCCTACCATACAACAACTCAAAAGGTGGCATACCAATGCTCAAATGATGGTTGTTGTTGTAGGAAAACTCTGCCAAAGGTAAATGCGCATCCCAGCTACCCCCGAAGTCTAACACACACGCTCGAAGCATGTCCTCTAGTGTCTGAATCGTCCGCTCGCTCTGACCGTCTGTCTGGGGATGGTATGCGGTACTAAAATGCAGTTTAGTACCCAGCTCCTCGTGGAATTTCTTCCAGAACCTGGAAGTGAAGCGTACATCGCGGTCCGAAACAATCGAGATCGGCACTCCATGCCGAGATACCACCTCTCTCACATATAACTCCGCCAACTTCTCCGCTGATGAACTCTCGCTGATGGCAAGGAAGTGTGCACTCTTCGTCAATCTATCCACAATCACCCAAATTGCATCGACTCCTCTGGCAGTTCTCGGCAATTTGGTGATGAAATCCATAGTAATCTGTTCCCACTTCCACTCAGGAATCTCCAAAGGCTGCAACTTACCATGCGGTCTCTGGTGCTCGGCCTTAACCCTACGGCAGGTCAAACACCTCTCAACGAACCAGGCGACGTCTCTCTTCATACAAGGCCACCAGTATTCCTTCCTCAAGTCCAAATACATCTTTGTAGCACCGGGATGGATCGAGAATTTCGATCTGTGAGCCTCCTCCATCAAAGTAGCACGCGTACCGCCCACGAATGGTACCCAAATCCGGCCCTGAAACGTCAGAAGTCCTCGTCCATCCTTAACGAACTCTGAAATTAACCCAACGACCCGCTCTTTCTTCTGCATCTCGGATCTCACAGCCTCGGCTTGTGCCCCACGAATAGCATCCAATACCGGAGTTATCACCGTCAGTCTCAGACATACATCTCGCAATGAAGTGCTCTCCGCCCTGCGGCTCAATGCATCGGCTACCACATTAGCCTTGCCCGGGTGGTATAGGATTTCGCAGTCATAATCCTTGACCACATCCAACCATCTCCTCTGACGCATATTTAGGTTGGGTTGATCCATCAAATACTTCAAACTCTTATGGTCCGTGTATATCGTACATCGAACCCCATACAGGTAGTGACGCCAAATCTTGAGAGCGAACACTACTGCCCCCAACTCTAAGTCATGCGTGGGATATCTCGCCTCGTGAGGCTTTAGCTGCCTCGATGCATAAGCTATCACATGACCTCTCTGCATCAACACTGCACCCAGTCCTGAAATCGATGCGTCGCAATATACGACAAAATCTTCCATTCCTTCCGGAAGAGCTAATACCGGGGCTTCGCACAATCTCTGGCGAAGTGTCTCGAAAGAAGTCTGTTGCTCGGGTCCCCATGAGAATGCAACACCCTTCCGGGTCAATCTGGTGAGCGGTACTACGATCTTGGAGAAGTCCTTAATAAACCTCCGATAGTACCCCGCCAACCCAAGGAAACTCCTGATCTCGGAAGGTGACTTCGGTACCTCCCAACTCATCACTGCCTCGACCTTGGCCGGATCGACCAATATCCCTGCCTGATTAACAACATGTCCAAGAAATTGGACCTCCCGCAACCAGAAGTCACATTTGGAGAATTTTGCATATAGCTTCTCCGACCTCAGTACCTCAAGGACCTCCCTCAAATGCTCCTCGTGCTGCTCTCTAGATCTCGAATACACTAGAATGTCGTCGATAAATACAATCACTGACCGATCCAACATCGGCCTGCAAACCCTGTTCATGAGATCCATGAACACAGCCGGGGCATTGGTGAGCCCGAAAGGCATCACCACAAACTCATAATGCCCATATCGCGTCCTAAACGCTGTCTTCTGGACGTCCTCATCCCGCACTCTCACCTGATGGTACCCTGACCTCAGATCGATCTTGGAAAACCAAGATGCTCCCTGCAACTGATCGAATAAGTCATCGATCCTCGGTAACGGATAACGGTTCTTGACCGTCAAATTGTTCAACTCCCGGTAATCGATGCACATCCGGTGTGAACCATCCTTCTTCTTGACGAACAGAATAGGTGCTCCCCACGGCGAACTGCTCGGCCGAATGAATCCCTTCCCCAGAAACTCCTGGAGCTGCGAGGACAACTCTTGCATCTCTGGAGGTGCAAGACGATAAGGCACCTTAGCAATAGGCACGGCCCCTGGAACCAGGTCGATACCAAACTCTACTTGTCTCACAGGAGGTACTCCCGGCAGCTCCTCGGGGAAAACATCTGGAAACTCACGCACCACTGGAACCTCCTCCACTGACCTCGGTCTCTCGGAAACCTCCCGCGTGTCCATCACATACGCCACAAAACCCTTACAGCCCTGCTGTAGACACTGCCTCGCCCTAGCAGCCGAACAAAAAGCTGATCCTGAACGGGTACCCTCGCCGTACACCGAAAGGACTCCCCCACTATGGTCTCGTATAGTCACCAGCTGACGCTCACAGTCGATGACAGCGCCGAATCGGCTCAACCAGTCCATGCCCACGATGACACAGACGTCACCCATCGCGATAGGAATCAGGTCAATCGGGAACTCAACCCCGAAAATCTCTAGCACGCATCCCCGAAGAACCTCCGTGGCACAAATCACTCTCTCGTCAGCTATACAAACTCTCAAAGGTCGACTCAACGACTCACGACTAACGCTGATATGCTGACTAAAGGCTAAGGACACAAAGGACCTACTCGCACCCGAGTCAAATAACACTAAGGCAGGCACAGAGTTCACAAGGAAGGTACCTACGCATATAATAACATAAGCATAACATCTTAACATTAAAATAAATTCATGAATTACAGCATACCTGCCCCAACATCGGGCGCAGCGCGGACCTCCTCCGCAGTCAGCTGAAAGGCTCTCCCGCGAGCCCTCGGGGCCTCGACCTTCACCGGTCGAGTCTCAGTAGTCCTGGCAGTAGGTGCAGATCCTTGACGAAGCTGAGGGCACTCGGCCTTCCGATGGCCAGTCTGGTTGTAATGAAAGCAAACCATAAACCCCTTGGGGCACTCCCTAGCAATGTGCCCCTCCTTGCCGCACTTGTAGCAAGCACCAGCTCGACACGCCCCATCGTGACCCTTGCCGCACTTTCCGCAAGTGCGGCCCTTCGGACCTCCCGTCCTCGAATCGGCGGACTTGGTCCGCTTGGCTGCCGGCTGAGACTGAGCCGGCCGCCGGTCCACCTACTGAGACTCGGCCTCCTCCCTGGCCTGGGTCTCCAACTCGATCTCACGCTTCCTGGCATTCGCCTGAAGCTCAGTAAAAGTATGATAGGTGGAGTTCGAGACAAACTCCCGGATATCCCTCCTCAAAACACCCAAGTACCGGCTCATCCGAGCCTGCTCTGTGGACACCAGCTCGGGGCAGAACATCGCCTTCTCATGAAACTTCCGCGTGATCACCGCAACAGAATCAGTACCCTGCTTGAGGGTTAAGAACTCCTGAACCAATCGTTCCCTCTCCACCGGGGGAACGTACTCGTCCCTGAACATAGCAGTAAACCCCTCCCATGTCACTGCTGTAATCTCTGCCAAGGTGAAGTTCGCCGTCACGAACTTCCACCAGTCCTTCGCTCCCAGACGGAGCTGGTTCAAAGCGAACCGTACCCTCAGGTGCTCCGGGCATGAACAAGTGTAGAAGCACCCCTCTATATCCGCAATCCACCTCATCGCAACAATCGGATCCTGCGTCCCATCGAACTCAGGTGGCTTCGTGTTGCTGAACTCCCGGAACAGCAATGAGTCACCCCCCTTGTGGCCTGGCAGCGGCCACAGCTGCGGTAGCTGCAGCGGCTGCAGCTTCAGTCAATGCGGCGTACCGCTCCTCAAACGTCTCCATCAGGGTGGTCTTAATAGACCCAAACATCTCCGGGATCTCAGTCCGGATCGCCGCAGCTACCTCGTCGTGAATCATCTGACGAATCTCCTCGTCACTCACACCGCTCGAACTCGCTCCGTGGCGTGGTCTAACCATGATGTCTTTGAAATACAACATAAAACTATCAGAGACTCCATCGAGTATAATCGTACTCGATAACGCAACCCTACTCAGTCTCCGAGATCCAGGGATTCTTACTTGGGTCTCCCACTGACCCGGTGTCTTCGGTAGTACGGGCCCAATACTACCGACCACACCGCATCGGCATTCGTCCCAAATCTTCCTCCCCAATCCCCGGATAGTGAGTACTCTACTTCTGCTATGCACTATCTACTCGCACGCTAGCAAAGCATCTCATATCGGCAAACTTTCCTAGACTAAGGCATCACAAATCAGGCCACTCTAGTCCTATCATGAATACCTAGTCTTCTAGCATGCATAACAATTCATAATTCATTGCATAACATAACATTGTAAGGTATTCTGGGGATCTTTACCGTTCGGGCGCTGGCTGATCGTACACACTGCTTCTTTCTTGTTTACCACTTTACCATTTATAAAAGTTTATGCCTTTATTATATATATATATATATATATATATATATATATATATATATATATATATATTTTAAACGATTTTCCTCAAACCCTCGGTTTGAGTTCAGTTACACCCGAAGGTACACCCGAATCCCTCAAACCTGGCTCTGATACCAATTGTAACAACGCAAATTTTCAAACAAATTTTTCATTTTAAAAATAAAGTATTTCCATTCAAACAAGGCATAAATAATGTAGGTGTCATGTCGAATACAAATTGTCTAAATCCCAAGATCATAAAAACATCCTTCATTGTGTACCGATCACGCCGACGCCTTCCCACGGTCCTCGCTAGTACCTGGAACACATACATGACATTTGTAAGCATAAATGCTTAGTGAGTTCCCCAGTATACCACTTACGCATATACGCCTTTCCAGGCCTCGAGATAATCGCCTTCCGGCCCATAACATATTGCCTTCCGGCCCATAACATAATGCCTTCCGGCCCATAACATATTGCCTTCCGGCCCATGGCATATTGCCTTCCGGCCCATAATCATACACAGCAATTAGTACATTAATCTTAACACATATAACACATATATCATATATCATATCCTACCTTTCAGTCACATAACATATTGCCTTCCGGCCCGTATAACCATACATAGCGCACATAGCAAATACCTTACCATTTATAGCACGTATAACACAAATCATATCCGACCTTCCGGTCACACAGTCAAACCCTTCCGGGTACAGTATAGTGAGAAGACTCACCTCGCGGGCAATGAAAGCTAGCGACTCCTGAAATCACTCGCACTCGATCCGCCGAGCTACAGACTCCCTATAATATCATATATCCCTTATTAATACTTTTATCTTTCAAGACAACTGACCCTAAGAAGTTACATGTAGGTCAACTCTGGTCAACGGTCAACGGTCAACGGTCAACTTGACCGGACTCGGCGAGTCTAGACGTCCTCCCCAACTTTCCCTGATGTTCCCTTTCTACTCGTCGAGTATCCCTCTTGGCTCGACGAGATCCTCGTGGAAGAATCGCGGGGCCACCCCGACTCCACTCGCCGAGTCTGAAGAACAGCTCGACGAGTTCCAGTCAATCTCCAAGCTACTCGCCGAGTCTGTTCATCGGACTCGGCGAGTCCATGCCATGCAGTCGATCAAACTGCTTCCTGAGATAAGTATTGTCCCGAAATACACAAGCATGGGACCTTCTGGACCTCTAAAGGTCCTAATACAGAGTTATAGTCGTTTGGGTAACAAGGTACTAATCCATCTAATCACCAAATGGGTTCCATAAACCCTAAATCCATGCACACATCAACATAACAGAAAAGATCCGAATTATTACCTGAATAACGCACTCTCTGCGTCCCCAAACCGCAGAACTCGAATCCCTTGCTGTTCCTTTAGCCAAAACTCTTCTCCTCCTTGCACAACAATTTCTTCAAGGCCCTAATATCCTTCAATCTTGCTCTAGATGCCCACAGCCGTTTAGGGTTCTTCTCAGTCGACTAAAGACGGACAATGACGGCCTATAAGTGCATTATATACGTTCCAAAACCAAACGGCTAGGGTTTCCGCTGAACAGCGCGGACTCGCCGAGTCCATAATGGACTCGTCGAGTCCAGTCGCGAACCCGCGACCCAGTCTGTGGTCCTACTCGGCGAGTCTGGCTCCAACTCGCCGAGTCCCCTCCTAAAACACCCCAAAAACAATATTATAAAAATACCTGAAATTCCGGGCTGTTACACCAAGGTTTGAATAGTTCTCTCACTTTGTCCGTCAGTCTGCGGATGGTAGGCTGTACTCATGTCCAGCCTCATCCCTAAGGCACTTTGTAGCGATTGCTAAAATCTCGAAGTGAACCTACTATCTCTATCGGAGATTATAGATATAGGGACTCCATGTAGTCGTACGATTTCCTTAATGTATGTTCTTGTGAGTTTCTCCATCTTATTTGTCTCTTTGATGGGTAGGAAGTGCGCAGACTTGGTCAATTTGTCGACGATGACTCATATGGTATCCAACCCACCCGTTGACTTGAGTAGCTTAGTTATGAAATCCATAGTGATCCGCTCCCACTTCCACTTCGGTATCTCCAGTTGCTATAGTAGACCTGATGGCTTCTGGTATTCGACCTTGACCTTCGCGCAAGTAAGGCATTTACTCACGAAGGTAGCAATCTCCGCTTTCATGTTAGGCCACCAGTATAACTTCTTGAGATCTAGATACATCTTATTTGAACATGGGTGAACGGAATATCGAGTGTTGTGTGCTTCCTTCATGACCAAGTCTCTGAAACCACCATGACGCGGTGTCTAGATTCGGTCCATGTGATATAAGGCTCCGTCACCCTTGACCTCCAAGTTCTTATCCATTCCACGTAAGGATTCTCCCGCCACATTCTCAGGCTTCAAAGCTTCGAGCTGAGCCACCTTAATCCGTGTAGATAGATGCGAATGGATAGTCTTTGTTAATGACTTGAATCTTCGACCAGAATGTTCTTTCCGGCTTAGGGGTCTGCTACCACATTGGCTTTACCTGGATGATAGCGAATTTCGCATTCGTAATCATTGAGTAGCTCGACCCACCGTCGTTGTCTCATGTTGAGATCCTTCTGGTTGAATATGTGTTGTAGACTTTTGTGGTCGGTGTATATTGTGCTCTTCGTACCGTACAGGTAATGTCTCCAGATCTTTAAGGCGAACACAACCACTCCTAATTCGAGGTCATGCGTGGTGTAGTTGACCTCGTGTGTCTTCAACTGTCTTGAGGCGTAGGCAATGACCTTACCTCGTTGCATTAGAACAAAACCAAGCCCTTGGTTTGATGCATCGCAGCATACCACGAAGTCTTCTGTCCCTTCAAAAAGGGATTGTTGGATAAGGTGTCTAAGTCCATAACTTATTTGGTATATACTTGACCCGACCCGGCATGGTCCATTTGGGTTGCACTTCACCCAAACTATTTATGGATAATTTTATGAGAGTTATACACATATGTTTATTAATATATTATAAGTTATAATATATTAATATGAAGTCATGTTATTTAATTAGTCTTAGTCTTAAATTAATTATGAATTAATTTAGAGATTTAAAAGGAAGACTAATTAGATTGTGGGCTATTGGTTTTATATAGTGTGGGCTAACACTCATTTGTTAATGGGCTAGGCTTATATGGAAGTCCATGGATGATCCATGGAGCTTTTAACCCATGGATCCTTGGAAAAGGAAAGGTCATGGGTTATTAGGGTTTCACCCTAATCATGTACACTATATAAGCATGCTTATGTTGCATGAAATGGCCACTAGAGTGACTAGTGGCACGAGTGTGTGTGTTTGTGTGTGGCCGATTTTATAAGTGTGTATACACTCTCTCAAAGTTTTCCAAGAGTTTGTGGTGATTTGTGATTCCATTTGAGGCATTCACACTATTGGTGCTTGGCCCTCAAACTCCTTAGGAATCAAACTCATCATCAAAAAGGTATGTAATCTCATCTAATTCTTTTATGTTTAAAAGTACCCCATGCCATGTTAGATAGGTTATGAACCTTGGAAAAATTATTATTTTGCATGTATTTAGACAAACATAGATCCAAGGTTTATTAGGGTTGCATGCACACTTAGGAAGTGTTAGATTGCTCAAAACCCAACAATGGTATCAGAGCCTAGGCTTGCTTGTTTGATACTTGATGCAAAATAGTGAAAAAAAAGTTGAAATTGTTGCTGTCTGGCTGATGGACTCGCCGAGTCCATGGGGGGACTCGCCGAGTTTAAGGCAAAATTCATCCTACTCGGCGAGTAGATTCGTGCACTCGGCGAGTAGAATCATCAGAATGCAGAATTTCGACTTTTGCTGCTGGAAATGGACTAAAAACATTACCCTAAACTGTTTTGGTGTTTTTAAAACTTGTTTTAGTTGGTGTAATGGTTGTTCTAATCCATTTACAATAGCATATATCAAAATTCCATGATTTTTTTATGTGTTCATATAATTCTTGAAATTTTGATGATCATGTTCATGTTCTTATGAATTTAGAAGATGATAGGAATTATTTGCTGAATTATTTAGAATTAATTCTTGATCATTTATGTGTTTTAATGGAGTCCATAATTTGTCCTCAAGTTATGGATATCCAAAGGTCACTTTTCTTTAACACACATTTAAACACATAAGTTACATGAAAATGAAGAGTCTTCATTTTTATGAACCTTTAATTCATAAGTTATAAAATGAAAAGTTTTGGATAGTTACAAAACTTGCCCTCAAGTTTTGGAATTTGTAAAGTTTCACACACTTTAATAAACTTTAATTCCAACCCTTAGAGTTTTAATAGTTAAAATTCAACCCTTATACTATTTATAACATTAATGGTTAATTATTATATATATGTATAAGAATAAGTCATTCTACCGTTAGTAGGCCTCATTCACGAAGCCGGTCTATAAGGTGGGTATAAGGTTGTTGCCTATAAAATGGCAACTTAATGGGTGTCCACTCTCACCCACCGCTTGCTTGACTGGTGGAGGGTCGTTAGCCGAACGGGTAGGACAATGACTTTAAATCCTCATTAAAAGTATAATGATTATTATAAAGTAACTAAATATTTTTATTTAATTCCCAATCTTAGTTACTTTAGGAAAAATGTGAATTTGGTGCTAGCCCATGGAATTCACACTTTGTACCTTACCAAGTCGTTGGTGGAGCGTGTGTGGTTAACCGGCACACTAACTTGGACTAGTAAGGATCACGAAGGGTGACTTAATGTTTGTCATAGATGAATGGAGCGTGTGTGGTTAACCGGCACATTGATTGGGTGATAATATTAAGGGTACCAAGTGAATTGGTATGGTTATTCACACCTTGTTTTGTGATCCTCAGCATCCCAGTCACAAAATTTGAGAGGGCACACTCGAGATTGAAACATGCCATTGAAAAGTTCAATGAATCTCAAAAGATCTAGGAATTTCAAATCCAATTAAAACCTAATAAATTATTTCGTTTTTTTATGGTGGAAATTGGTGAATTGTCATTCGCCTACCTTCAAATATTTTATAGCTTGGATTACGGCATCCCTCTTCCAAATTATAAAATATTGTGTTGGGTCCTAGCCTTAATATTTCATATTGGGTGTTATATTAAGGACTTTGAATCAACTAACTTGATTTTCTCCCATTATAGATGTCTGGTTCAGACAACTATGATCTTCCCAAATCTCTTGAAGATGGTGTCCCTCAACATCATGCTTCACTTCCTCCACCTCCTCCAATTATTCTCCCTCACCCACAAGTTCTTGAAAAGTTTAAAGTCACTCAATCCCTATTGGCAAGCATAGTCTATGTGTACTCACATTTTGGAGATAAAGTCACATATTGACAAGCCGGGAGAGTTGGGTGTCAAAGTCCCGTGAAAGTTAGATGTTCAATCACTTTCTTAGTAACATAGTGAGTCTCTTGGGGACTAATATGAGGCAGACTATGACATGACCCTTAATGATGTTATCTATTTGCTTGGTGTTGTGGAATCAGCAATGATTTGGAACACCAGTAAAGAAAATTTGATTAAAAGAACAACTTCCCAAGTCTACATGGACATTGACAATGGTAGCATTGGATATCTAGAAAAGGATTTCTCTTCCCAATGGAAAGGGATCGGCTATAGTCAACTCGGTTGACCAAATAGTAAAGAGAAAGGCAAATTCTGAGGTAGTCTCATGTGCCATTACCAAAGGGTCCATCTGTTTTGTTGCCAAAGGAAGGGGCATTGGTTGCGAAGCTGCCCTATTCACCTGAAAGGTCATAAGGTTAATCAAGTCAAGAGGTTTGACTCTACTTCGGGTAAAGTCCACTGTCTAACTCTATTAAGTTCCTATTTGGAGATTCTTATTACATAATGTGAATGGGTCACATGCTGATGTTTTTAAGAATCAAATAAAAGATAGGAAGCTTAAAGTAAGTATATGTTGATTCTGATTGCAAAGGTGGGTTTCGATCGCATGGTTCGGCAATCAGAATTTTGAGCTGTTGCTTAAGAGTTATAATATATTGCTTATGAATAGATAACAACAAGGTTTTCATGTGGATTGTAAGGATAAGTTTTTCCACAAAGTTTTAAAATAAAAGAAAAAAGGGTTTTAATTTTATTTATTTTAAAAATATCCTTACAATGGCATCTGTGGAAAATTGTTGCTTATATGTTTCCAGTAATGGCAATATTGGAAAGTGGATTTGATTCTTTCATTTGTGGTAGTGTCTGAATTTACCAAATGAAGAAAGTTTTTCATCACCCAAGTTTCAATTGGACAGAAACTTGGAATCATACAAGTTGTATTGTATGATGAATGAGAATTTTCATCTTTGAAAATTAAGACTAATTCTTTGATCACATGTATATGTGAGTCAATTGAAGGACTAAGGAATTAGAAACACTGGGTGTGCGCTGGTCAAGGTCCACCACAAAGATTGATTTGTCATTATTTACTAAAGATTAGTAAATATGATTATACTTATGAGGTTAAGTATAATTCTGTAACATTGGAAAGGTTACAATGTATGACAGAACAAATGAGAAGAATCAAATTAGGCAGAAAGATAAAAGTTTCTCAAATCTGAAAGGATGGGAGAGTACTTTAGTATCATATTTCATGATCATCTTAATGATTATGAAACCATATCACAAATTCATACTCTAAGGACGTCTTAGTGCATTGTTATGGCTAAGAAGAGAGGTCATGAATTGTTGGATTGGTTAAAATCAAGAAGATGAGTCATACTTCGTTCCAAAACAATTCTTAGAGTCATACTCCAAGATTGTAACTTTGAGTGACATAAAGGAAGATTTATTAACACTAGTCAAATGTAAGAGTAAAATGTTTTCTACTCTTGTACATTTGAGATTGGTAAGTTGTGATGTCTTGGATGAGACAAAGACCAACTAAGACCAATTGTGTGAAGTGTTAGTCTTGATAAGAATCCGCATTGTCCCTTGAATATTTGTTTTGTCAAGGAATGGTTCTTGATTGGGGAAACTTATATGTCAAGGGGACAGTGGGAGCCTTAAAGATCCTGAAAGAGTTTCAAGATTTAATCAAGAGTAAAACCTGTAATTTATCACTAGCACACAACTTAAGGTTTGCATCCTATCGTGTTGACATAATTCTTGTTTCTATACGTACTTCAAATAAGTTGAATTTGCATGTGAGTTATCAGAGTTCAACTTGGAAGCATTGGTGGGCCTTGTGCTACCAAGGTGACAAGAAACTAAGACTGAACAAGTTTAATCCATGTAAGGATGAATTTGTCACGAACCTTATCTTGTGATTATGGTTTTGACAAATTCACATGGATAGGAACTCATACACTATAAAATCTAAGTGTCATAAGGTTTCTCTCCGATTCATGAAAATGATGGTGAGGAAACGCTTTCACTAAGTAGATTTTACGTAGATATCAATTGTGTTATTTGCATTTTCAAAAGTCGTTAGTGGAGCGCGTGTGGTTAACCGGCACACTAACATGGACTTGTGAGAAATGGAAAATGCCTAAGCAATTGAGACTATGATTACGACATCCCTTTTCATAGTCCTGAAAAATGTTTAGACACACATGTGAGCTATCTAAGAAAGGGTGTATGAATCTAAATTTCAGAAGTCCAGCAAATTTCTGGAAATATGTCAGAGCTAGTGGGAGCATAAGTGTTATGCTGATAATCATCATGTTAGTGGGAGCATGATAATTATGATTAGTATTGCAAGCTAGCAATGTTAATTATAGAAAAACAAAAGTTTCAATTCATGAAGTTGCAGGGGTTGAAAAAGTCGTTTTGCTATAATTAAGGGAGAGGAAATTATACTTCGTTTCAATTCTAAAGCTTAGATTGAGATTTTAATCATCTTTAGTCAAGAATATATATATATATATATATATATATATATATATATATATATATATATATATATATATATGAATTTTATGTTGGAATGGTTCAACTTGAAGAAATTCTATATATTGCGTTTTCAAAATTTGATTATGATTACGGCATCCCTCTTCATAGTTAAATTTTGAAAACATGGCAAATAAAAAATATTGTAGCAAAAGACTTGTCTAGTATCATGTCTTTATGTCAAACATCATGAATCGTGTCCCATATGCTTCGGATATAGGATCGATTGCATGTGCTATAATATTCATCTTTTCTAAATTTTCCAAATGCTTAAGGCATTGAGAAGGGAAAAGTCTAGAACTAGATATGACTAAAGTGATTAAGCAATTGTCGAGGACACATTTGAGGTTCGCCAAAGATTGGTTGCTCAGGGACAGTTGGAAGTATGATGTAAATTGTCGGAAAGGACCATATTGACATATTCTGAAAAGAAGTAACTCTTGTTCGGAAATGATAGTCAAAATGGGACTATGGAAATGTCTCCATAGGTGGAAGTTATTCAATCTATGTAAGATTAGAAAACCTTAATGCAAGAAGGATGTTCAAAGCAATGTACTTTGAATATGAGACTTCCATTCCATAGAAGTTGACCTTCTTTGGAATACTCTGTAATGACTGGTGACAAGGTTTTGGTGACTTTGTGCATAATCATTACAAGAGGAACATTGCATAAAAGTTTAAAATCTAACAGTTTTTTGGTAAATGATAGGAATCGGGGATTCTCACATTTACAATAAGGATTTGGGATTGTGAAATGAGTATCAATGGAATCATGTTCAATTGATCTACATCACAATGTAAGGATCATAGACAAACATAGTGTGCATACTTGGAGTATGGCATAACTATTGTTTAGAAAAACAAAGTGTACATGCCAGGAGCATGGGACGACTGTTGTTTTTATTCAAGTCTTAAGTTGATTGTTTGAAACATTATACAATGAATAATGTGTAATCAATATGGTGATAAATAAAAGGTGGTTCTATTTATATTCAAAAGGGTTCTGAGACCATATTGGATTCGATTATTATTGTGTTTCACTTTGCATGTTTTGACTTCCAAAATAGCTAGGTTATTCTTTCCGAATGACTAAGTTATTTAAACGCTCCACAGTCGTTCATATGTTGGAAGTAGGTATGAATCAAGACTGTCATGAATCGAGTTTGTAGATGGCTAAATGGGTTTAGTCATAGCAATGGTTGCTACAACATTCATGAGTGCTCATAAGTTATGAGTATTGGAATAAACCCACGCTCACTTGTATCACTTCATGGAATTTATCTCGAGTGATCGTGAGACGGTAATATCATATAAATCTTCAAACCTAGAGATATGAGTTGTTACCTATGAGTTGGTTGTGCATTGATTGCACGTAAACGCATCAGTAACTTGATGTTATAAAACGTGCCTTTATGTACAATTCAACAAGCAATAGAACAAGCATATGAGTCGAAGTTTATCTGTTCCTTCTAGAAATAGAAGCGATATCTGGGCCCCTCCATGATTTTGTTGTGACCTATGTACCGGCCGGTCAGAACTAAATTGATGTGTTCGATTAAGTTCTTTGTCAAACAAATCGAAAATCGGGAAACAAACTGTTGGACAATAAGTACGACGTTGTTCCATGTATTTGTCCGGCTGATATCATGAGAACAGAGGATTATATGATCACTTATCTAAAATGGTGCTTCATAGTTCAACAGAGTTTTCGAGAGCTACAATTGCTGGTTGGTTCCTGAAGTAACATACGCAAATATAGTTATTAGACTTATCCAAGTGGGAGTCTGTTGGATAAGGTGTCTAAGTCCATAACTTATTTAGTATATACTTGACCCGACCCGACATGGTCCATTTGGGTTGCACTTCACCCGAACTATTTATGGATAATTTTATGAGAGTTATACACATATGTTTATTAATATATTATAAGTTATAATATATTAATATGAAGTCATGTTATTTAATTAGTCTTAGTCTTAAATTAATTATGAATTAATTTAGAGATTTAAAAGGAAGACTAATTAGATTGTGGGCTATTGGTTTTATATAGTGTGGGCTAACACTCATTTGTTAATGGGCTAGGCTTATATGGAAGTCCATGGAGCTTTTAACCCATGGATCCTTGGAAAAGGAAAGGTCATGGGTTATTAGGGTTTCACCCTAATCATGTACACTATATAAGCATGCTTATGTTGCATGAAATGGCCACTAGAGTGACTAGTGGCACGAGAGTGTGTGTTTGTGTGTGGCCGATTTTATAAGTGTGTATACACTCTCTCAAAGTTTTCCAAGAGTTTGTGGTGATTTGTGATTCCATTTGAGGCATTCACACTATTGGTGCTTGGCCCTCAAACTCCTTAGGAATCAAACTCATCATCAAAAAGGTATGTAATCTCATCTAATTCTTTTATGTTTAAAAGTACCCCATGCCATGTTAGATAGGTTATGAACCTTGGAAAAATTATTATTTTGCATGTATTTAGACAAACATAGATCCAAGGTTTATTAGGGTTGCATGCACACTTGGGAAGTGTTAGATTGCTCAAAACCCAACAGGGATAATATCAGTGCAGTGCATAGGGCTCATTTCAGGGTTTGGAATGCCTCCTCCTGCTTCTCTCCCCAGTCAAATGACACACCTTTTTGAGTCAATGTGGTAAGGGGTTTCACAATCCGTGAGAAGTTCTGAAGGAATCTGCGGTAGTAGCCAGCAAGGCCTAGAAATTGACGAATTTATGTAGGCATCATCGGTGGTGACCAGTTCTCGATAGCTTTAATCTTGGATGGGTCCACGTGGATTCCCTCTTTGCTAACCACGTGTCTTAAAATTTCGACCCTTCGGATCCAGAATTCGCACTTCGAAAACTTCGCATAAAGCTTTTCTGATCGTAGGGTTTCTAGGACTTGTCGCAGGTGATCGTTGTGTTCCTCCTTACTTCGAGAGTAGATGAGTATGTCATCAATGAAAACGATGACGAACTGATCCAAGTAAGGACGACACACCCTATTCATTAAATCCATGAATACTGCGGGCGCGTTGGTCAGTCCGAACGACATTACCACAAACTCGAAGTGGCCGTAACGAGTTCGGAAGGCTGTTTTCGGGACATCCTCCTCAAGTACTCGTAACTGATGATATCCGGATCTGAGATCAATCTTGGAGAAGTAACTAGCCCCTTGCAGTTGCTCGAAAAGGTCGTCTATACGGGGAAGAGGGTAGCGATTTTTGACCGTCAGCTTGTTGGGTTCTCTATAATCGATGCACATACGAAATGATCCGTCCTTCTTCTTTACAAACAAGACCGGTGCTCCCCAGGGTGAGAAACTTGGTCTTATAAAGCCCTTGCTGAGCAGCTCATTAAGTTAACCGGACAGTTCTTGCATTTCAGCAGGCGCTAGACGATATGGCGATTTAGCTACGGGGGTAGCTCCTGGGATTAGATTGATTCTGAACTCAACTTGACATTTGGGAGGTAAACCTGGTAGCTCCTCTGGAAAGACGTCGGGGAAGTCGCATACAACGGGGAAATCTTTTAGATCTTTCATTTTCTGGCTCGTGTCAACGACATGTGCAAGGAACGCGCGATATTCCTTACGTAAGTACTTCTGGGCTTGAATGCTTGAGATGATACGAAGGCTCATACTGGGTTTGTCTCCGTAGATTAACAGGGTTTCGCTATTCGGTAGATTTAGGCGGGTGGCTTTGTCGAAGCATAGGATATCAGCGCGATGGAGACTCAACCAGTCCATGCCCACAATGACATCAAAACTCTTGATCGGTACCGATATGAGGTTGATTGGGAATGAATGATCATCTAGCGTGAGAGTTGCAACCTATGTAGATTTCGTTAGAGCTCTCTGCCTTTCCGTTAGCCATTTCTATGACGAATGTTTCTTTTAGTGGTTGAGGGGATTGTTTTAGTAAGTGTTTAAAGTTTTGGTTTATGAAGCTTCTTTCTGCACCACTATCGAATAAGACACAAGCATAAGAGTGGTTGAGAAGGAACGTACCCGTGACTACTGTGGGGTCCGTCACCGCTTCGTTGTGTCCAATAGCGAGTAGTCGCCCTGTTCCTCCCAAACTTTCGGCCTTCAGGCAGTTTTTCTTGAAATGACCTACCTCACCGTAGCCATAGCAGGCCTGGCTCACTCCCGAGCTGGGGACTTGTGAGATAGGTTTGGGTTGGGATCTACAAAACCGGATGGTATGGCCCTTCCGGTCGCATTTAGTGCAGTGCAATTCACGGCAGGGGCCGTTATGATGGAAGGGGCACTTGGGTAAGTTTCCAGCATAGGACTTTGCTGGTACGGGGGTAGCGGGAGTGGTGGCAGCATAGAAAGCCACGATTTGTTGGTTTTTGGAGGAGGATTGAGTTTTCTTGCCCTTCTTCTGATCCCAACGCTTCCTCTTGTTGGCGGATGATTTGGGTGGTGCGGTGGTATTTGCCGTGGTTGTTGACGGGGTGGACGGAACTTCATGATCAATCAACCTTTGGGCCAATTCCTTGGCACTGTCAAAGGTCGTCGGGCATGATGCTAAAACGTTTCCTCGATACGGGGGCATTAAACTCCAGATGTATCGTTCAATCTTCTTGCTCTCAGAAGGGATCATGTTAGGGAACATAGCGGCCAATTCGCAGAACCTGGTTGTATAATCTGTTATGTCGGTCCCTTTCATCTTGAGGTTCCAAAGTTCCTCCTTAAGCTTTTGAATTTCACCCCTAGGGCAGTACTACCTTCTCAAAAGATCCTTCAGCGTGTCCTAGCCCATGGCGTTGGCTGTTACTAAAGTGAGTGAATTGACATGGCCGTTCCACCATGTCAGAGCCCTTTTGGTGAAGGTGGCAGCAGCGAACTTTATTTTGCTCTCCTCGGGGCATGAGCACATTTCAAAGACTGCCTCCGTTCTTTCAAACCACTAAGACAATGCAAGTATTCCTCCGGTCCCATTGAAGAAAGTGGGTTTACAATTCATGAAATCCTTATAAGTACACCCCTGTGCACGTGGATGGATTTCACCATGTCTGGAGTTGGTGCCCATTCCGGCTCCACTAGCATCGCCAGAATTCATTTGGGCCATGGCTGTTGTCACAGCCGCGGTCACAGCAGTCTGAAACAGCACCGGATCAAACTGCAGAGGAGGAGGTGGAGTTTGAGCCGCAGGTCTGCCTCTATTCGGACGCTTACGGGGAGGCATCTTTTACTGAAAGTTCATAGAGGTGATGACAATAGTAAGAGTTTATTGTAAGTATGATAAGAGTGTTTCATGGACTAAATCAACATAGCCCAATAATCAGAGAGAGAGTCATAGCAACAGAGTAGTTAACTGCCAATTTTACTGGTATTAATGATGTAATATAAGTTCGGGAAAAATGACCTAACATTAGGTCTTACATCAAACCATAAGGGAAAATGTTGGCAGTCTAGAGGCCTAATTAGAGTACTTTCAAAGTTATGAATGTTTACAGACAAGTGCTCTACCAAGCATAGAAAGGAAAAAGGCTAGTCCTTAAACAAAAGAGGGAGAAAAGTGGACATCTTCTACTGGCGATAGGTATCCCTTGGGCGAACCCTAAGATTAGCCAGTTGGCACACAACTTCTTGAAGATGTCTTTCTTGTGCTCTCTGACGCGCCCGGAGTTCCCTGACTTTGGCTCGGGATGCAGCTAGCTATTGCAGTAGAGTCTCATTGGTCCTCCTCGTCCTATCCATAGCTTCTTCCAGTTGGCGAATGCGAACAGTGTTAAGGTTAGAGTTGACATCAACTTCCACAACTCGGCCAATAGTTGCTTGACCTTGCTCGACGTTCCTGGCAATCCTTCAGACCATTATGGGCAAGACTCGGTCCGCTGAACCTCCCTCGCTTATGTTGTAGAAGCTTCGGTCTCCATTGAAAGGTAAAGGCTGACCCTGCTCATCGCTCCATTGGTTCAAGGTTATTGCCCACATGGGAGTGGGACCTTGAAATGTCGGGCGGGGTTTGGGGTTTGGAGCTATATGGGGTAGGTTGTTAACTTCTGGCTCGAAGCTGGAGCTATCCGAAAAGCCTTCTGCATGGTGATCATCCAAAGGGATCGGGTGGTCATCTTCTAACTCCTCATCGAGCCATCCCCCATTGCCTTGGTTTGGGTAGTACGGATCGCCGGGATGGTGGAAGCCAGCCATGTTTTCTACACGAGAATGGGGAGAGAAAGGTTAATAGACGTACTAATCTAGGATACTTATAAGATGGTCGTTATTAGTCGACCTAATACTTGCATAGTGCATACCAATTACATGTAACCGAAGCAAGATAGTCCTTCGAATAAGCGACCCTAACTCCAGATCCCCAATCAAACAAGAACAGGAAATGAAGCAAAGGTCACAGATTCTAAGTCTATAACGCCCTAGTCACATGTAACTGTGGTGTATCCACTTAGCAACTATTGCCCTACTAGTAACGACCCTTTTAGTTATCACATATGTAGTTAGTAGAATACAGAATACTCCTATAGTATTCTTGTTCTAATGTTCTGGTGGTAGTGTTGGTAAGTTTTTAGACTTGTTGCAACACCACAATCACTCTTAGGCACATGCTAGTCCCTCCTGGAAAAATGTAGTTGATCAGGCTACATTCACCCAGATGTGACTATATGTCTCTAAGCCTAATTGTGATGTTCAACAATCTTAATACTTTTGTTCTGTTCTAGTATGATACTGACCCTTTGTATTGGTGAATGTGTGTGTGTATATATATATATATATATATATATACTTAATTAAATATTTTAGTATTTAAAAGTATATATTCTTGGTCAGAGTGTTTTAGTCCCGAAGTGTTTATAGTTCGTATATCTTTTATGGGTTGATATACTTGATTCACTATAAACAATGCTCTAATACCAATCTGTCACACCCCAAAACCGAGAACGGCGGAATACGTTATGGGGTGGAGGACGTCATGTACAGTATCATAACAGTTGCATAATAGTAGAAACAAGCGGCAACAACCATTACATTAATATAGTAATCTTCAATATAAGCGTGTTCTATATAGTTTTGATAGACACCAAAAGTATAAACAAAAATAAAAGATGGGTCTTGTATACGCTCCATCTTCTCAAAAGCCGCACCAGTACCTGTCTATCTTTGACCTGAGGATACAAGTTATTTTGAAAATGAGTATTAGCATAAAGCTGGTGAGTTCATAAGAATTTAGTGTCGTTGCTTGTATAAAAGTATTTATAATCATGTAATATAAAAGCTGTAATTAATGTTTGAGAATAGTAGAAATCCCTAGAAAATCCTATATTTTCCAGAATTGAGCATTTGTAAGTTAAATCCTTCGAGCGTGTAAGAGTATTTCCATTGAAACCTTCAGTTATAAAAATAAGGTAATAAATTTCATTCAAGTAACGTAAATAAGGAAAAGTACTGCCGGTTGGTTGTAGTAGTGTTGCAAACTTCAATTAGTAATATACGTTTCTTTACTTCGGGAAGTTAGCTTAGACTTTAAGTCTTAGTGTTAATTTGGATATGGATGTGATCTCTCATGTTACCAAACTGAATGATAATAGAGGGTCCGATGACCTTCCCGGTCATACGTAGTGTAGCGATGTAGTGCCACCCCTGGGCCTAGTCGGCTCGGACTATAGTTAACAGTCGGGATGTAATAGCGTCCGTCCTGTATAAATCTATACATGTAGTGTTGCTTTCCTTACGGGAAGCTCTTGTTACATGGTATTTGCGCAGTAGAGTGCCATATAGAGGGATAGTGTGTTATATTCTGGATTAGTGTATTCTCTTGTATTATAGTATAGTAACTTTTAATATAGTGTATAGAGTGTTCTCTTTAACGTGCATTAACTCGTAGTAGTAGTATTTATAGTGGGTATCATAGCAATAAAGGTAACGAGCAGTAGTCTTAACTATACCTATTATAGTTAAATAGTGTGTGGGATTGCAAGCCTTTGATTTACAAAGGTATTGAATAAGATGAAGACTTTCATATCTAACACAAATATATAGGATATATAACTAAGAATTCAACAACAGTCGGACGGATAACAATATACCCCAAGACCACAATCAAACAAGAACAGGAAATAAGGCGAGTTATCGGTCCTAAGTCCTTCAAGTCTTACTTATATAAATATATTGGTGTAGATATAGTTTAAAAGAAAAGAAATTTAAAAGTAGTTTGAAAATAATTTGATGACAATTTAACATAGAAAATGCGTTTGATGATTATCTAAAACAATTTTATTGACAAGTAACTAAAAGTATAGAAAATCCTTTTTGGTTGCAAGTTATGAGTCACATATGATTTGATACTAAAACTTATTGCATTTAACCTATATCCTACCTAAAACATGTAAAAACATTTGAAAAGGTTAATTAAGGGGTATGAACTCACTTGAAGCGAGTGGATCGGATGGAAGTCTCGGTTGAGTGTTTGGTGTCAAGTGAATACTTGACCACACTTTATGAATCTAGTAACATATGAAGACATATGTTTTCATATAATTAGTGCGTGAAACCCTAATTTAACATGCATAGACATCCTAATGTGAAGAAAAACGCTTTGGTCAAGTGCTAGGAGACTATTAGGTTGCAATGAAAGAGTATAAGGACTCACCATGGAGTTTACTCTTCTAATACTCACCTTAGGTGAGTTTACGGCTAAGGGACCATTTCCCCTATGAGTTTACGGCCGTAAACTCATGGGATGAGTGGGTTTGAGTGCTTAAAGGTTTCTTATATCACTGGGGATAGTTCTAGGGCTTAATCCAAGGCTTGAGGGGTGTTTAGGGTTAAAAGAGGGCACTCCCTTGGAGTTTGCGGTCCTAGGACCACTCCTTGGGAGTCTACGGTCGTGAACCCCATGGTTTACGTCCGTGAACTCTTGGATACCCCTTATACTTCGATTTTGAGGTCCTTAGCTCATTCCTAAAAGTTTCTAAGTGAAGGTCCAAGGCTAAATAGGGGGTTTAGGGCTTAATTTGCATAGTTTGAGGGAGTTTACGGCCTAAGAATGTTCTTGGGACCTAAACCCTCTTTTAAGCCCCCAAACATAATGTTTAATGCATAAAACACTTCAATGGTAAGTTCTAAGTTAGCCTCTAAGCCTAAGGAAGGGTTTTGGGGCATTTTTGGCACATTTTTAGGGGTTTACAGCCTAAGAGAGTTCTTGGGCCGTAAACTCCTTGTTCTTGCCCTATTTGGATGATTTTTGAGCTATATGGACAGGTAATGAGCATTAGAACAATCTAGGGTAAGAGGACTTACAGTTTGGAAGCGGAAACTTGCGGTTTTTGGATGGATCAGGCCTTGAGGAGAGAGAGTAGAAAGACAGAGTGACTAGGGTAGTAAAAAGGTCCAAATGATACCTACTCACTCTTATATAGGGTTCGAGTTTTGTGGCCCAGTGGGAATCTACCCGATATCGACGTTAAACGGGGCTTATGGTCGTACCCGATTAAATGGTCGTGATTTAACGTTTTTGTAACTAAAAACTTTTTAAAAGAATATTGAGGGTGTTTCCGTGTTTTTAATTTATTCCTATCCTTATGGAGTTATAATAACAGTCCAAATTTTCATTTTTCTGATCCCAATGTTAACGAAAAAGTTTAATAAGAACGGGCTTTATTAACGGAAAACAGGTTACGGTGACAGAATAAATTTCAAGTTGTCACAAAAAATGACTTAGAAATCCATAGAGATTCCAAGTTAAAGATGAATAAACACATAAATGAGTCAAGACAGGGGCATTATACCTTGAAGCTGTTGAAAATGAAGTAAGATCTCCGGATCTACAAGCCCCAACTCGATTTCCAAGCTCCTTTCTCCCTTCCAAGCTTTACAATCCACACAAGAACACCAAAAATGGCCTTAACACACACACACACACAAACAACTAGGGTTCGATATGAAGCTTTCAAGAGAGTGTTAGGGACAATGGAGGCTGAGTTAAGTTGTTTATATAGGGTGCAAACCTTAGATTTAGGGTTTCACTTATCCAGCACCTACTCGCCGAGTCAGTCTCCCGACTCGTCGAGTCGGTCACTTAAAATGTCCGCAGCCACGACCCTACTCGACGAGTTGATCTTCCAACTCGTCGAGTCCCAGAGAAAAAATACGTATACTAAAGAAAACATACCAGGTGTTACACAAGAATTAATTGATTATTAATCGAAATTAATCCAAAATTAACTCATGATTAATTAGAATTAACTAAAGGTGCAAGGGATGAATTGTAATTGTTCAATAGTTGAACAAAAGAAAAAAATTTGAACCCTCAATGGTATGAATGGTCTTGGAGGGTTTCCTAGGGATTCTAGAAGCCTCCTAGTTTTATATAATGAAAGGATTTGAACCGAAATTAAATTTATTATCTAATCAATTCCAATTTGGCATTTCTTACAAGGTGCCTAAACTATAAATAGGACCCATTGGGAGCCAAAATTCGTGCACAACCTTTCTAAGAAGCTTATGAATGAAATTTCCCTCTCACCCCCCTCACTCCTCTTCGTTTCGAGGGTTTTAGGTGTGAGCCATTAGAAACATCATACTTTTGGTGCTAACTTTCCAATATCAACTATAAGGGATTGAAGTGAATTGTTTACTTTGACAATTCAAATGTATGTAACCCTAGTTTATCAAATTTTTTTATTGTATTAGGCTCTTGTAGTTTTGTTGTTCTTTGTGTGTTACCTTCAAAGTGTTATGACATAGACCCTTATAGGTTGCATGTTCTCTTAAATGTTAAGTGATTTTTCACATGTATATGCATTTTATACCTATAAAACCCATCAGTACCATGTTGATCTTCGAGGATGAAGGCTTTTAGGGATGCTAAAATAGATCTGAAACAAGTAAGAAGTGATATTACAACTTGCTTTGGGAGTACATACTAGAGGTGTAATATACAAATCTAAGAACGATGTTGAATCTAAAGCCAATATTAGCTCACGTACAATAATATATAAAACAATATGCATTTGTTTGGGCGCTATAAAAAGTTTTTAATACAACACCTGCTAGGTTATATTTGATAAGAAGAGCCCATACTAATGTGCTATTGAAAGGGATGTCCCTAGGTAGATCTTTGTTGGATTAAGGTGTCTAAGGTCTTAATTAAATATGTATATTCATTAAAAAAAATAGTAAAGTCCTTTTTGGGTTGCCCTTATAACCAGAAAATAACTTGGATTGATATTAAGAGAGAAATAAATGATTTATTAATATATTACATGATTAATATATTAATTACTAATTAGAAGTAGCAAGTAATTAATTAAGAATTAATCAAAATTAACTAATTGATGATTTTGGATTAATTAGAATTAATTAATGGATATAAGGGTTAGAATGCAGTTGTTTAAAAGTTTAACAAGGAGACATTCTAGAACCTCCATAGTATGGACGGTTTTGGAAGCCCTTTTCTAGGGTTTCTATAAGTCTTTTTTAGTTATATGGAAAGTAATATGAATTACAATATAATATTATTATTTTGAATTCAAATCAATGTTTCCAACAACTATAAATAGGGACCTATAGAAGGGTTAAGAACCCTATACAACACAAGGAATTTTTAAAATTCATCTCCCTCTTTCTAGTTTCGATCCTAGGGTTTCCTATGGTTTGAGTGTGACACATTAAATGCTTCCACACTATTGGGGCTAACATTCCAAAGAAGGTTCTTCAAAGTATATTGTTATTTACTATAATAGCAATAATGTCTGTAATCAAACATTGTGATTTTCGATTTTTGCTATGATTATTTAGTTTTTCAAAGTATGTTGCTATTATGAGAAAAATCATAGAATTTATAGGCTGCATGTGCCCATAATTAATTATAGAAACATGTGGCATATAAGCGATTGACCAACCATATTACTCCCACATCATCATCAAAAATATATTGGAAGACTAAAGAAACACAAGATGAGATTTCAAGTAAAAACATGATAAAAAAACAAACTATAGAAAAAAAATACAAACGTTGAATTGTTCCAAGTATAAGTGTAAAGGTCACAACGCTAGGAGATATAAATATGAATATATTTAATCATCTAGCATGGTTCCAAAAAAGAAATCAACATCACAAACAGTTGGGGAAAAGACAAAACATGTAAACATTGGATAATTGTTGTTTTGATTGTGTGTGTTGGCGTGCACTACTTTAATTTGAAAAATATTGTTATGTTGTGATCCAATGGTTAAGCGTTTACCAAACATTAACTTTTGTTGTACTAAAATTTGGTTAAACTTATTGTATGTTATATCACGACATACTTATGTTATACTAAAAGTATTATATCTTGGTAATTAACATGGTAATTATCAATTTGGAAATTTACAAGGATGATAGTTGATATTTAACTACTATCATTAAAATATATGGGTTGAACATTGTGTTTTGTTAATCTTTGCCTACCTAGTATATATGTATATTGGTTAAATTTTGCTAATCATAAAACTACCAAAACTAGAAAAAAACTCAAGTTAATACCATAGAAAATCATATTTTTATTATTGCAACCATGTACATTACATTGCCATTTAACTTACACTCGAACCAAAAAGTACATCTAAATATTACGAGTACAGATGAACAAAAACCCACTATTTAAAGTTTTACCAAAACCTTACTAAATCCCAACTATTTAAAATTTTACCAAAACTTTACTAAACCCCCACACTATTTAAAGTTTTACCGAAACCTTACCAAACCAAAATCCATGACCATACCCACTACTATATCTTAATGATTATCAACAACATAATTACAAAAACCCAAACACTGAACAATAAATGTTTGATTCTTTGGTTACATGCAAGGAGGAAATTGCGCTCACATTCATGGAACAGAACAATAATAGAAGACTTCCATTGCGCTTAAACATATCGGTGAATCAGTCCATTTAAAGAATCTGCATTCACTACCTAATGTTAAAGTGACCCGCTAATGAGGAAGTATCCAAGTAAATAAACTAAAAATCCATAACAATTTCAACTTGGGAGCATAAACAAAATCGTCGTCTAGGGTTGTTGGATGTCCACGATGTTCGTATCGCAATTGATATTCCACACGAATAAAATACCATTTTAAAGGGGGGAAGTTTTATCGTTCAAACCAAAACAAAAATGAAAACCCACTAAGCCTTTCTTCATAAACGAACCGAATGGAAGATAGCATGGTAAAAGGACTAAGATTCCTTCGTGTGCCTGGCATATGAAGGAGGTTAACATGAAGAAGGAGACTGTATCAAAGGCTAGGGACAACCATGCTAGTTTAGTTTGGATTAATGATTAATAATTGGACGAAAGATACAATAAAACAGAAACGTTAGGTGCTAAACATGTAACTTACTCTTTGCATTATACTATTATATTGTATTACAAGTTCAATTATCAAACTAACATAATAATATATTTTAACTTTGTAACATGTACTTCTAACTTCTAAGGCCCATCCGTCGTTTACCAAAAGTGGCAACGTGCTTGCGTGAGATCACTTGCTCCCATGTTTCCAACTATTCGGAGTTGATTTTTGTCTGAGATCAGCCGCAACACAAGAACAGGAACAAAAAAAGAGGGTTAGGGCCCCAAAAAAGCCAAATCGACGAGGCCCTCTCCTCTCCCCTCCATGGAATCTTGAAAAACCCTTCTCAATTTCGTACCTCCATCAAAACCCTTATCACCATATTCATCGGAGGGGGAAGACTCAGAGCAACAAAATGAGCGGGCACGGGCCTCCAGCTCCTCGAAGGAACAGTTCAATGTATAGACGAAACAATCCGTCTACTACCATAAAAAAATCGTTATCAACTCAATCGGAAAATGGAACAACCTCCACCGGAGCCACCAATGGCTATCCACTGAAATCCCCTTCGTCTACTCCCTCGTAAGTTCAATCATATTCATCACTTTTATATATGTTACATAGCAAAAGAACAGTTTAATTGAAGTTGGTTCGAAGGAATTCACGTTCGTCTGGGTAATTTAAACTTGTTTTCAAGTTCATTTCTATGCACATGACATATATGTCGTATGCCTTTTGTTTGTTTTATGACCTTGTTCTTTTTCTTGAAAACTATTCATTTCTCTATGGCGTTTTCTTATTTAGTTTCTACATGGTAAACTGATTAATCTTTGTTTTTTTTGATTGATTAGTGGTGAGAGGACAGTGAAGAAGCTCAGGTTGTCAAAGGCCCTCACAATACCAGAAGGGACAACTGTGTCAGAAGCTTGCAGGAGAATGGCAGCTCGTCGTGTTGATGCTGTGTTATTAACAGATTCTAATGCTTTGCTTTCCGGAATAGTCACAGACAAGGTATGAAAAACTGTAATATGTTTTGTAGTCTATTCTTAGCGATGAGGATGATTAGGGCATTTTCGTCTTTTGTTTTTTCTTACATGATTTTGTTTTTGTACTGATGATTTTCATTGACATTAGGATATAGCAACCAGAGTTCTCGCAGAAGAACTAAGGCCAGATCAGACAATAATATCTAAAGTTATGACAAGGAATCCTACTTTTGTTTCTTCTGATTCTTTGGCGATTGATGCCCTTCAGAAAATGGTTCAAGGTTAGTTTTTATTTTTTATTATATAGATTTCCATTTATTTCATCATCATAATTTAAGGTGATGTACCCCATATCCAAGAACCCCGATGTTATCTACACATTGCAAGTGTTATGCTTCTATTAAGTATAAATAGGCAAGCATAAGTTGCATATCCTAAAGTAATTTCATCCCATTTATGTATGTGGATCAATTTAGGATATATTTGATTCAATACGCGAAAATTAAAGAAAGTTTAGCTAAAATGGAAATGAGTTGAACAAGTTAGAAATTTCCCACAAGTATTTATAACATCCTAAATCGCTTTAGTCAGTTTTGGTAATTTGATTGTAATCATATTTGATAGTTGATATATTATCTATTCATCTATTATGAAAACAGGAAAATTTAGGCATCTACCAGTTGTTGAAAATGGTGAAGTTATTGCATTATTGGATATCACAAAGTGTCTGTATGATGCTATATCTAGAATGGAAAAAGCTGCTGAACAGGGGAGTGCTATTGCTGCAGCTGTTGAAGGAGTGGAACGCCAATGGGGAAATAATTTCACTGGTGATATATTATTATTATTATTATTTTTTTTTGTTATTGTCACAATGGTCAATTGTTTATTGACCATTGTGACCTTTTGACTTACTATGACTGATAATTTTAAATTCATTTCCAAATTTCAGCACCTTCTGCTTTTATAGAGACATTAAGGGATCGAATGTTCAAGCCCTCTTTGTCAACCATCATTTCAGAAAATTCCAAGTACTTTTTTTTTATCTTTGTTACACATGACTAGAATTGTTGTCAATGAGACAAAAGTTACAATCTTTTTTTCTCACTCAAAAAGGTGGGGAAAAGACTCACTTCTCTTGTCTGTGCAAAAGACATAAATGCCCTTTTCATCCCTATCATTGAAAATAGCCACTGAATTCGGTAGCAAAACTGTGTCACAGGGTTGCAATTGTTCTAGGTTCAGATCCAGTTTCTGTTGCTGCTAAAAGGATGCAGGAACTGCAAGTTAATTCTGTTATCATTATGAATGGAAACAGTATTCAGGGCATATTAACGTAAGATTATTGTTTAACTATGTATTTCATTCATTATATATGTTTTAGGGTTTTTATTTTTTAGTTTATACAGGAAGGGTATGTGTGTATATGAAGGGTATAATAGTGATTTTGGTTGCTTGCAGTTCAAAGGATCTTCTCATGCGAGTTGTAGCACACAATCTTCCTCCTGAGTTGACATTTGTTGAAAAGGTTTTCTACTGAAACTGTTTAATTTTTTAAGAACTTTAATTGTGTAGCTAAAAGTTAGAAGAGGACATTTAAGTTTCTAAATTGTCTGGTGATTTCATTGTGATATCTTAATACTAATAGTAATAATAATAAATAGCACTAACAATGCTTGATCATTTCAAGTTGTGGTAATACTTTTTGACTGTGTTGAGTGTTTTACTAGATTTTGTTAAAAAAAGTATTTGCCAATTAAATGAATTAGTAGATAAAATAAGGGTATATAAGAAAATTTTCCTCTTATCATTTTGATGATTAACTTTATTTCCAAACAACTATTGTGGTTTCTTTTGGAATATATGTTTTCGAATATTAGGAAAATGTTTACATTTTTTTATTAAAATTGTTCTTTCTTAAGGTTATGACACCAAATCCAGAATATGCAACTGTGGACACATCGATCCTTGAGGCATTGCATATAATGCATGATGGGAAATTCTTACATCTTCCTGTTGTAGACAAAGGTGAGTTTTACCTTTTTATAATAAAAAAAATTAACATCAGTTTGCATCATAATTTTATATATATTCTTTTGGCAGATGGAAGTGTTGTAGCATGTGTGGATGTCCTGCAGATAACTCATGCTGCTATTTCAATGGTAATTGTAAACTTGTTATACTTAATAATCATTTTTTTCTCCTTATTATGCGTTTTATATAAAGTGATATTGTATTAAGCACATAGCACAAAGCCAATGAAAGGATATAGTAGTTGTATTATTTTGAACTTTTTTGATATTAAAGATTAGCTTTTGGGATAGTTTGAAAATTGTTACAAAAACCCTTCAACTTTAGGGAACTGTTCAATTACCTACTAAACTTTAAAAACTATGATTTAAGTGGTCTTTAAAGGGGATGTTTTTTTAATCTTTTCCAGGCTGAAAGTAATTCAGGTGCTGATGTGGCAAACACAGTGATGCAGAAGTTCTGGGATTCAGCACTCAACCTAGACCCACCAGATGATTATGATGACAGTCACAGGTCCCCCCCCCCCCCCCCCCCCCCCCCCCCCCCTATTTTTTCATTGTTTTGTTTATTATAGCATCCTACTTTCATTTCTTTTTACTGCAACATTGTACTTTGAAAAATCTACACAGTTATATCAATTTTATCCAAATACAACAATTTCCACTGTATGAGAAAAAACTGGAAGAACAATTCTATATTCTGTAGAGTTTTAAAGAATCAAAGAAATGAAAGTAAGATTCTATATTTGATTATTCTTGTATTTAGTCCCAAAATCAAATCAAAGTTAAGTTTGCTGAAGTTATATCTTTTGGCTTAGAATCTATAGTTTAAAGTATTGTCTGAATGTAATTTTATTTTTTTTATTTTGCAGTGAAATGTCTATGTCAGTAGTTATGCAATCGGACCCTGTAGAAGGAGGGAGGGCATATCCGTCTCTTGGTCTTGGGAATTCTTTTGCCTTTAAATTTGAAGACTTAAGGGGACGTGTACACAGATTTACTTTTGGTAAGTTTTATTTCTTTCATGTAACCCTAATTTTTTTAATTTAATCAAATTCTCAACATTTCAGGCACTGAAAATCTTGCTGAGCTGGTTTCTGCTGTTGCTCAAAGGATGGGTGGCAGTCTTGATCAAAATCCTCCTCAACTTTTGGTATTTACCATTTTTTATTATTATTATTATTATTATTTGTTTTATAAAAATCAGATTAATTAATCATTTTTGTGTTTTTAGTATGATGACGATGAGGGCGATAGGGTTTTGCTAACTACAGATAGTGATCTGGCTGGTGCTGTTAATCATGCCAGGTCAGCAGGACAAAAGGTAGCACAAACTTTTACCATATGTTAACAATTGTTTCTTAATTCTTATTACATGACAATGTTGTATTGTATCTAATTTTAGGTGTTGAGATTGCATTTAGACAACTTGGAATTTGGGCAAATGAAAAGAGAATCATCACAATTAGATATGGTTGTAGAAGAGCAACAAACACAGATCTCAAAATCAAACCATTTACAGACTGGAATTTTGGCAAGTGCAGCAGTCATTGCAGGTATCGCATGTGTAGTCTACTTGAAACGTGCCAACCAATGAGTCACCTTTATACTGACATCAAGTTTTATTTACTTATACATACAAATGCCTTGAAAGGTCATTACAAAACGACGTTAAGTTTTATTTATTTAAGCAAAATGGTGGTGGTTGTGAAGAGCGAATAAAAATTGAGATACCCGAAAAAAAAAACAGCAAATTTTTGTTATGTTATGTTTATATGTATTGTAATATGAAGTGATTTCTTGGAGCAAATGACTAAAATGATAGTCGACATGGTCAAATGATTTTGATTTTTGGTACCATTTTTGAAGTTTTTAAAAAAATGTTTGTAGTGTTTATGATCGAAAATAGAGGAACAGTTGGTTAAAATCTTTACTTCGCTTATCGTTTTTAGCATTCTAACACAAAATAAGATGTCCTCACCATAAGCAATGGCAAAGGAAAAGGGCCAATCGAAGGAAACCAACCAAATCAGAACATTTGACAATGACAAATAGTGTGAATTCCATAAAACATTTGACAATGATGTAGAAAGTTGCAATGTTCTAAAAAAGGAATCAGACCAAATAATACAATCGAGAAACCTGAAAGGGATATATCTGAAACCTCTGGCCAAAAACAATTCATGCACAATAGAACGAAGTAGATATTCAACTTTCCCATAAGGACCCCACTCCCTAGGCCGTTATTCATATATGCATGGATAGACAATATATAGATGCACAAGACCTATGTTGTTGTGTTGGAATTAATGTGGAAGACAAAATTAATTGTATTATTTGTGAGTTTTTGATCAAAATAGTGTTGTTGAAAAAAATATTTACTAATTTAGTATAGTTTTAAAAATATTTAACAAAGTTTGTGTCTTTTTATTTATTTATTTATTTTTTTCAGTTTTCTTATTGTTTTTATTTTATTTGAATTTTACTTTTTTTAAGTTCAGGCTTTTACTGTTTTTTATTTTCAAAAATTAAGTGTTTTTTTTTTTTATTTTTTTTTTTTATAAATTTGTTTATTTTTGTTTATTTTTAAATACATGTTTAACATAGTATATAAAACAAAAAAACACATAATTTCATATATTATCATCAATTAAAAATAAGATACTTTTAATGAATTACATTATTATAATTGATTCTTGCATAGGTAAAAAAAGCATGAAAAGTAGATTTTTCTTTAGAAATCTTTCTAATAATGATACAATGTTTTATTTTGCATAAATTACACGAATTGTTCCTGAGGTATGGGGTATTCTGTGTGTTTGGGTCCCTAAGTTTTATTTTTTAACTCGTAAGGTCCCTAAAATATATTTTTGTTACATGTTTGGTCTTTATCTTAAGTACCCTTATTTATTTTTTTTTAAATGTAATTTGTTATTTATTTATTAAAATTATTTATTAAACAAAATGGGTCCCACTCCCACCCTTCACATCACTATTCCTATCGTCTCTTCGGTTTCCTAAATCCTGAACTCTCTATTTTCTTTAACTCTATCGGACACCAGACCAAGAGACGCATAAATCCTCCTTCGCCGGCGACCTTATCCTCGTCGGCGACCCTTATCTCCATTCTCTCCATCTCCGAGAACTCTTATACACCTTTGAACGATCTTCTTGCCAACGTGAATCTCATCTACGACGGGTGTTGGTACATGGTTTTGCTGAAGAATCATGATGGGGAATCGACAAACTTTCTAGAACACCAATCGACCAGATGCACCCACAAATGATTACATGATACCTTCCAATTATTGCAGGTTTGAGAATCGATTTTTGAAGATCGATTTCTCACAGATAAGGCCCATGCCAGCTCCCTCGAATAGTCCGATTTTTCCTCCACGACGATAAGGGCAAAAAGATCTACTACTTTAATTCCGGTTTCAAAAATAGATAATTTTGTATCTAACTGTATAAAGGCTTCTGAAAATCATGAAAGACATTGTTTATGAACTGGAGGAAGGTTGATAAGCCCTTGCCATCGACCACCATTGTACCACCGATCTCCATCAATCTTTTCTCTTCTTCCCTTCCTGCTGTTAGACCATCTTCCGTATTTCTTGTTGCTTCATTGATCTTTTTGGCATATGGGTTTCAAAAATCAAGATTGTAAATGTTTTAAATCTATTGTCTTTACCAAATTTTGATATTGGTTTTGGTTTTAAGGTTTGATTTTGAAGTTTATCGATGTATGATTTCATATTTGATGCCAAGGTGTGTACATTTGAGGTTCATCAGGCTGCAAATTTGGGTTTCATTTGACAAGATCGATAGATTTTCATAAACCGATGATGGTTGTGATGTTAGGCGCCGACTGTGATGGAGAGGGTGTTTGAGATTACTTTTGAAATGACTTTTTGCTCATAACTTTTCCAAAAAGTCAAAAAATGCCAAAAGATGTTTGGAAAAAAAGTTTTTTTCAAAGCAACTTTTTGTAAAGAAAAAAAAGGGTTTCCAAAAGTAAGGAAAATGTGACTTTTTTGCCTTTTAGCATTTTAAAAGCTAAATTACATTCGAAAGTCAATACATGCAACCCTAATATTTTTAAAAACAACTTTTGGCTTTCGCCTCCTCAAAAGCTAAAGTCAATAAAAAATTTTACAAAAATAATTTTTGAGCTTAAAAAGTAATCCCAAATACCCCAGAGTCTTTATGACATTTCATGAACAAAATGAAAGGTAAGAGTTTATAAGATTTATGTACTTGTCCTTTTATAAGATTTATGCTTTTAAAAAAAAACTTATTTGGTTGTATTCGTGATTTTCTAGTAATACAAAGATGAAGGGATATGGATTGTCGGAGATGATGGCTTGTGGGAGAAGACGTCGTCTTTACTAGACTAATTATTGACTTTACTCATTTTGTTGTATTCGTGGTTTTCCGGTGGTATTTTACCCAGGTAATGGATGTCAAGAAGGATAAAGGGTTATTTTATAATTTACTAGATTAATTAGAAATTTGTGATAATAAATTAAAAAAGAAAATATATAAATAACAAAATTAATTAAAAAATAAAAAAGACATAATAGTCTTTTTAGGTCGGACAGAGACTAAGCGTGCAATAAAAACAAACAATAGGAACTTTTTGAGTTTAAAAAGAAATGTTAGGAACCAAACACACAAGTTACTCCAAACCACATAGACCATTGGTGTAGTTTACACTTTCATTTTTAAATAAACATCTATGTTTATATTAAAAATGACAAGACGACTATTTAATAATAATTTATCTTAATTATTACAAACTTTAAGTATTACTCTAATATTCTTATAAATTTTAAAATTAAATATAAACCCGTTTAATATATATATATATATATATATATATATATATATATATATATATATATATATATATATATATATATATATCGGAATTTAGATTTTGGTTAAGACTAAGTTTAATATTAAAAAACTTATCAAAAATCAAAATAATATGATATATTATTAAACTATCATTTCCAATTTCTTTTGAAACAGAAAGACCTTACAAATCCATTCATACTAATATTAAAAAGACAAGCACAAACAAAATTATTTAAAAATATATATATATATTTTTTCACTGTACCTCATAGGTAATTAAGAGGGGTGAGTTTCATGTACATAAAGATGCTTTGTTCTATTTATTATTTTGATTTTTATTTACAAAAAAGAAAGTAAGAACGTGTCTTTTTTTTTTTCTTATTGAATTCCATAATTGTTTTAAAATATTTTATTTTTAATTGACGATAATGCATGTGATTTTTTTTTAATTTTTTTTGTTTTTGTTTTTGTTTTTTGTTTTTTATACTATGGTAAATATATATTAAAAAAAGAAAAAAATTGAAATAAATAAAATAAAAAACTAATATTAAAAAAAGAACATAAAAACTGAAGTTAAAAAACCGTGATATTTAAATAAAATAAAAATAGTATGAAAAACTAAAAAATACAAGAAAAATGAGAAAAACATTAGTTTGATAAGTATTTTTGAAGCTATACTAAATTGGTATAGTATATGTTTTCTTCGATAACAATATTTTTGTCAAAAACTCCACTATTATTATGTGAATCTTTAGGGTCACAAGGTCACTAAAAGGAAATAAACAAATAATAATATTTATAGAGTATATATTTATTAGTCACCAACTTAAAATAATTAATAGATAAATAGTTGTTTATTATTTATTGTTCAAACATGAAATAAATAAATATAAAATTTATTTATTAATATTTAAATAAAAATTGGTTGATTGATTAAAACTTTTAGATAATTAATATTTGATTAAATGGGTTGTGCTTTTATATTTAGTTGACACTCAGGTTTGAAAAAAACCAGAGTTTTAATGATCATTATATACTTTAGACAAGAAACATAGAAACCCTAGTTTGCTCCCCATGCATCAATATTAATCCCCACAAAAGAAGCTAAAAGAAGTCGTGTAGGTTTGATCTTAGACTTGACAGAGTGGGCATCGTCAATATTTGACACAGTTTGGTAAACACTGGACCTTGTCTTGGCAAGGCAACTCGGTAGATATATACCGATTAGAGAAGGGAAATTAACATTTTTTTTAACCATTTAATCAATTTTCTCATTTCCAAAAAAGAACCCATTTTCAAAAAAATATAATCTTTAACCATTTTTTTTCTAATGTCCAAAATTTAAACACTCTATCTTTCACCATAAATAACAACATAAATCTACATTCTTCATTACATTCAAAACTTTTCTATTATACTTCTCTAACCTTTTTATTTTCTCTCTTCAAAATCTCCTCACTCAAAATAACTCGTATTTGGTTACCTGAAGAAGAGATCTTACTGGCTTGTTCATGAGTTGATGTAACAGAATGCTAAATCAACATTAACCTCCGTTCGACTACTTTTTGGAGGAGAGTCACCGAAGAATATAACCGCTAAGCCGTTGTACCTCGAAATAAAGAGCAACTTTTCTTCAAATGGACACATGCAAACACAATCTCAATTCAATTTAACAATGTGTTTCATAGAGTGATGCATGAAGCTGAGCATGATGAAAATGAAAATACTTTGCTAGTAAATGCTTTTGAGGCTTACCGTGTAGAAATTGACAAACATTTATGACTTGTTGAGTTTTGGCAAGTTGTGAGGGAGTGTCCAAAATGACGTCAATTTAAGCTCATTGTCTTCTAATTTCTAGTAGGCTGTGTGTTTAAATTTCTAGTGGTGTTGTGTGTTAGTTTAATTTCAAGTGTGCTATGTTCTTAATTTCAAGTGTGTAATTTCCTTCCAAGTTAATAAAATTTAAGTTTTTATTAAAATAATTTATTTATATTGATTTTTTATATAAATTTAAATATTAATAAATAATTAGCACTACACAACCCATGCCATGTAAATGATAAATTTTTGGTGTAATGTGATAAATCTAATATGATGCTTATATGGACCGTAACAAATATGAAACCACTCCCTCCATCATTGGATCTCATTATTATTTATTGAGGTAGTTTTCTGAACAAAATATGATTGTGTTTGTTTATCTAACTTGTTTAATTGTGATCCATGGTTTTTGTGTATTTAAAATTTTAAAATATGGTTTTGCTTTTGTTGTTATGATTATTAAACATTCTATAATACTAATATTAGAGACGCTTTTAAAAAACTTGATTATAATATTCTTTTTATTGTTCTTGATTGCGGGAATAGTAAAAAAACAATTTAATACCTAAAATTCTTTATATAATGTTTGAATTATTTTAATGTTTTTTATGTTAGTAAAAAATCAACATAAGTTTTTACAAATGCATGTGAAACAATGTTATCATCAACGTTGTTTCTTCTATATAATTGAATGTGTTATTTGTGGCACCTCATTTTAGTTATGCTTTATCCTTTGCTATTGTATGGTTTAAGTTGGACGATTTAGGGTTTGTGGGGAACCGTGATGCGAGAATGGTGCATACCGCGGCATTGCCACATCATTTAAGTAGCGACTAGACTCATAACCCTAGGTCTTGGACCTTGAGCCCTATTTAAAGGATGTGATGGCTATAATTTCTCCACCATCAACCTCCATCACCCTAGAGAGCCCTCATCAAACCCTAACCTAACCTCTATACTTTTGAGCCTCATTTGTTTGTTTCTTGCACTTTAAAAGGAGAAAGCAGTGTGTTGGTGAAGCAAGGAAGCATCAAGCAAGCCGGATCCAATCTTTTGAGCATCTTCTGGATCATTGTAAGACTTCAAGACTTAACATTTGTGCTTATTATTATTTAGATCTTGATATTTAAGCTTATTTTTTCATTCTTTGAGTTTCGGATAAAGTGTTGGAGTAAAGTTTGCAACTTTAGTGTTCCATAAGGTCCCATGAGTAATTGTTGTTTTGGATCTGGTCTCTAATATCCATTTGCTGGGCTGCATGAAGTTATGACCATATTTGTCACCATTTTGATCTAAAGTGGTATGAAACATGCAAAGGACATGCATGTCCATAAAGTTGTGATTTTTATGAACCTTATGTGAGTATTAAATCCTTCTGGAAAGTATGAGGTCTGGACTTGACAGATTAAGTGCTTAATGAGAGAAGTGTTCAGCTTGAACAACCGCGACACGACCAAGGATTGGCCACGATGCGGTAGATAAGTGAGTCCTACGACTGCTTTGTCGTGACTGGACCACGACGCAGTGAGCCGTTGACCATTGACTTTTACCAAGTTTGACTTTTGGTTAACTTTGATGAGATGGAGTCCTAGACCATGAATTGAATGGTAAAATGGTCTTTTGCCCTGAAGTGTGAATTAAAAGAGAGAATACTCTACAAGAAAGAAAATTAAGTGATATATTTATTAAATTAAGGTCATATTAATTTTGTAGTGGTTCAGGTAGTATCGATGCCACTTAGCTCTTTGTCTGGATTAAATTAAGGTCATATTAATTTTGTAGTGGTTCAGGTAGTATCGATGCCACTTAGCTCTTTGTCTGGAGCTACCTTATTAGTCTTGCATATGAGTTCTCACAAACTTACTTTTTATATGGGTTGTGTGATTATGTTATGTACGACCACGAACAATGTAACAACTCAAATTTTCATTTTTAAATTTCTTAAAACATAGTTCATAGCATCAACCCATGCCAAAATGTAATTGTCAAATACAAAATATCATGAAACAAAGTCAAGTATCCCAAAATCCACATAAACCCTAATCATCAAGCTGGTGTGTACAATCATGTCGGTGCCTTCCCGCGATCCTGTGATGTACTTGAAACACATTTAATCAACACCATAAGCACAAAAATTAGTGAGTTCCCCAAAATACCATATACACAAATAATTCCTCTCGTGGCTAAACCCCGGTAAGGACCCTCCGTTCATGTATCTCAGTGAAGACCCTCCGGTCATATCTCAACAGACACACAAAATAATATAACATAATAAGTCACAAAGACAGAATGCATAACAACACATAAACAGATAAGACCCTCCGGTCAGTAATACAATTAAGAACCTCTGGTCATACAAAATTACCACACAAGTAAGTATAGTGAGAAGATTCACCTCTCACTGAAAAGCAATCAATCTCGCACCCTAACTGCCGGTCTAGACTTCGCCTAATTATGTCACATTCAACTCTAATTAATAATTAATACTAATAACCTCGAAATGCTAGACCGAGTCTCTCTAGAAAATCTCAGGAGGGTGAAAAGACCATTTTTCTTCTCCTTGGATAAGGGTCCACAAATTGACCAAAAGCTCAAAAGTCAACACCCGGCAAGAACGTTGGGCGTACAACCAACCATGCATGCATCCGCCGGGGGGGGGGGGGGGGGTGGGGGTGGGGTCTCAGCGTTGCGCGTAGCTGGGAGTATGCACGCCGTACTCCTCATATTTCCATTACTCACTTCACTTGGTCTTAATTCGTTTAGATAATTGCTACAACTACAAATCTGAGCTGAATAAGGCCTATTACTTCATAAAGCCATCGAATTTAAGCCTTATCATGGTTGAAAAAGTCCTAAACTGAAAAACTCTAACCTTCTCCACACAAATATCCACATAACTCATGTATGGAGAGGTTTAGACAATCAAGTTCCCATTTTTATGAATCTAGTCAACTAAATACACTTAAAAGGACAGGAGATATGCTCTGGACTTCACAAAACTCACAAAGCTCCAAACTTGGGACATAAAACCCTAAAAATGGACCCAAAACATGAACTAACACAACAATGAGCAAGTTTCGAACTTGATACCTCTAGAAGATGCACCGACAAGAGTAGAGTTCAGATCCAAGAGCTAAAAGCACAAGCTATCCTTCCTTCAAGGCTCATTCTTCACCAAAAGCTTCACATGTAAAATCCTGACTCCCAGGTATAATATTTAATTAATTTATATTCATGTTGTCAGAGCAAATAGACGAGTTGGAGGCCTCAACTAGCTGATTAGAGAGTTTAAATGGTTGCGTGATTTTTAGAGTCTACTCGATGAGTTGGAGGACCCCAACTCGACGAGTAGGAGATGAGTGTGAAAACCCTAATTTTCAGGGTTTGTACCCTATCTAAAGGACCTTAAGACTTCATTTCCGCCTCCCTTATCACCTTGCACCGAGAGAAACCCTAATTGAGTTATATTCATCTGAGAGAGAGAGAGAGAGGCTAATATTGTGTGTTCTAGTGCATTTTTGGAAGGAGATCAAGGAGCAAAAGGCTTGGAACGAGAAGGAGCCCTTGGATCCAGTGTTCTTTTATTGCTAGCTACTATTTGGAGGTAAAAAGCTATCACCTTGATCATTGTTTGGTTAGATCTCTTCAATAGGGAGTTTATGGCTATTTCCATCTTTTCTTTGGGTCCTTAACTTGTTTGAGCTTTCCATGGAGTTGAGACTCTAGATCTGGACAATATGAGGTCCCTTCGGCCTAAAGATTCAAATTTTATCAAGCTATTGGCCAACTTTCATGCATTAAACCCTCTATAGAGCTTGTTTTGGCATTTTGAGCCCTATATGCCATGCATGGACGTAAAGCTTGCAGCTTTACGTGATACTTCAACCTTAGAAGGCTAGACCTAGAGTACGAGGCCTTATTTCTGCTTAAAAACGTTTGAATGAGAGAATGGACTGAAGGGAATCGACGAGTTGATGATCCAACTCGACGAGTTAAGCTGGATTTTTCTGATACTTCAGAGAAAACGAATGAACTCAACGAGTTTCATAGATGCACTCGATGAGTTGGGTCAACATGGACTATTGACTCGAGTGTTGACTTCCGTTGACTTTTAGGGTTTGGTCAAGACATGGATTATGGAGACCATGGAGGGGTAAAATGGCCTTTCACCCTTTCCGAGAGTTAGAAAAGGGGTAGCCTAACATTTTAGAGTTGTTGTTGTAAAGTGTTAATTAGAGATGATTATGATATGTAGGCGGAGTTTATATCGATCGTTGAGTACAAGACTTACTTGCTTACTTATGAGGTGAGTCTTCTCACTATATTTACCTAAGTGGTAATACTGTATGACCGGAGGGTCTTATTTGAATTATTGACCGGAAGGTTTTATGTGCTTATACTGAGTTATGTAATATTATGCATTTTGTCTTTGTGATTTATGCTATATATATATTATTCTGTGCCTTACTGAGTTAGGACCGGAGGGTCCAAAACGAGTTGTTAGACCGGAGGATCTTCAATGAGATACATGACTGGAGGGTCCAACCTGACTTGTGAGACCGGAGGGTCTTCACTGAGACACCTGACCGGAGGGTCCATACCGAGCCGTGAGATTGGAGGGTCCTCACCGAGACGCATGACCGGAGGGTCCATGCCGAGCTATATCAATGAGAGGCTTATTATTTGTGTATGTGGTATTTTGGGGAACTCACTAAACTTCGAGCTTACAGTGTTGTGTGAAATGTGTTTAAGGTATTTCTCTGGATCGCGGGAAGGCGCCAACTTGATTGTACACACTAGTTTGAGATTATGTTTTTGTGGATTCTGGGATATTATCAAACATTTTGAGGTCTTGTGTTTTGAAAAATCTTGGGTTTTTGAGAAATGTGATATTAGGTTTTATGTGATTTTAAAATTGAAAAATTTGTTTGAAAATTTAGAGTGTTACACCACAAGAGCACTCAAATGAGCCACAAGCACTCACATAAGCTAGGGATACGAAATTAGGGTTTGAGGGAGGTTGGAGGCTGGAAATGGTGGATGGAAATAAGGCCATAATGTTCCTTAAATAGGGGCACAAAAGGGCATTAGGGTTTTACTCTACGCCTAGTACGCCCAATTTATCCTTTGGTACGCCTAGCGTACTTGGTGTCCTCTGCGCACATGCAAAGTGCATGAGTATGCTGCGCGTACACATGCGTACGCCTTGCATACTCAACTGCCACCTTTTTCTTAATAAGGACTAGTCTTGACAAATACATAAAAGATTAAGGTTAAAGAACTATACCTCTTTTCGGAATGTTACAATTCTCCCCCACTAGGATCAGACTTCTGATGGGTTTTTGAGCATTCTAACACTTCCTAAGTGTACATGCAACCCTAATAACCTTGGATCTATGTTTGTCTAATTATCATGCAAAGTTGAATTTCCAAGGTTATATTCCTATCTAGCATACATGGGGAACAATTTTAACTTGAATGAAAGATAGAATAACTTACCTTGTTGTTGCTTATGTTCCTTGAAACCTTGTGAGCCTAGCACCCCAAGTGTGATGCCTCAAATGCTTCACACAACACAAAATGCTCTTGGAAAGACCTTTGAGATAATACACACTTCTTAAAATCGGCCAAGCCCTCTAGTTTCTTATGTCTTTTGTCTAGCCGATTTTGGTGGAGAATGAGATCCTTATATAGTGTTGACACATCTAGGGTTACACCATGTAAACCCTAATGTGTCATGACTCTTCATTTCCATGACCCATGGGTTTGTAACTCCCATGGAGCATCCATGGAGCATCCTATGGGTAGAACCCAACTTGATAATCCATGGAGCCTCTTAGCCCACTATACAAGATATGAATGATTTACATAATCAACCCATATATTTAATTAGTTATCCTTTGATCACTTAATTAATTCCAAATTAATTCTTTGATCAACTAATCAAATAATATTATTAATATATTAGAACTTATAATATATTAATAATCTCCAAGTGTTATTTCTCTCATTTAGTCTATCCAATTGCATGGTGCCATGCAACCCAAATGGACCATGCCGGGTCGGGTCAAGTACACACCCGAAATAGTTATGGACTTAGACACTTTATCCAACAGTCTCCCACTTGGATAAGTCTAATAACTATATCTCTAGTACTTCAGGAACCGACCGGCAATCGTAGCTCTTTCAAGGTCTCTCGGAACTGAGAAGATGATGGTACGCCATTTAAGATAAGGGATCATATAATCCTCCGTTCTAGATATCAGCCGGACAAATACATGGAACAATGTCTTTCTTATTGTCCAGCAGTTTGTTTCTCGATCTCCGATTTGTTTGACAAAGAACTTAATTGAACACATCAACTTAGTTCTGACCGGGCCCGGTACATAGGTCAAAACAAAATCATCGAGGGGCCCAGATATCAGCTTCTAATCCAAGAAGGAACAGATAAACTTCGACTCATATGTTTGTTCTACCACTCATTGAATTACACACAAAAGCACGTTTTATAACATCGAGTTACCAATGCGTTTTCGTACAGTCAATGCATAACCAACTTGTAAGTAACAAATCATATCTCTAGGTTTGAAGACTTATATGATATTACCATCTCACGATCACTCGAGATAGAATTCCATGAAGTGATTCCAGTGAGCGTGGGTTGAGTCCAATACTCAGAACTTATGAGCACTCATGATTGTTGTAGCCTTGTCCAACACCTTAGACCTCTACAACCCATCATGACAGTCTTGATTCATACCTACTTCCGACATATGACCGACTGTGGAGGTTTGAATAATATGTTATACCAAACAAAATTATTCTGGAAGTCAAAACATGCAAAAGAAATATAGTAAACGATTGACAAGAGATAGCAACACTTTACTCATAAATAAAACTCCTTTTATTCATCATCTAATGTCAGTTACACTTTACAAATTTCCGGGTTATCTAACTACTGAATCTAATATCATCCTTCAGCCCTATGCTCCGAGCATGCTGGAGATGCTTAACCCGAGACAGTCCCTTCGTGAGGGGATCTGCTGGGTTCTCATCCGATGATACCCTCTTTGCCACGAGGAGTCCTTCTTCTATTCGATGTCTGATAAAATGGTATTTTCTGTCGATGTGTCTGGATCTCCCGTGATCCCTTGGTTCTTTGGCTAAGGCAATAGCACTTTCACTATCACAGAAAATCTCCATTGGCTCTTTGATAGCTGGTACAACTCCAAGGTCTCCAATGAAGTTCTTCAGCCATATCGCCTCCTTTGCCGCCTCGCTAGTTGCGATATACTCTGATTCACAAGTTAAATCAGCCACTGTTTCTTGCTTGGAACTCTTCCAAGAAATTGCTCCTCCATTCAGGGTAAAGACCCAGCCCGACTGAGAGCGGAAATTATCCCTATCGGTCTGGAAGCTGGCATCACTATACCCTACAACTCTCAAGTCATCACTCCCACCGAGGGTAAGGACCCAGTCCTTAGTCCTTCGTAGGTACTTGAGGATATTCTTTACCGCAGTCCAGTGTGCCTTGCCAGGGTTCGCCTGATACCTGCTAACCATGCTCAGGGCAAAGGCTACATCGGGTCGAGTATACGTCATAGCATACATGATCGATCCTACAGCCGAAGCATAAGGTGTTCGACTCATTTATGCTATCTCAGCCTCAGTGCTAGGGCTTTGTGTCTTACTCAATTTGGTGTTACTCTGGATGGGTAACTCTCCTTTCTTGGAATCCTGCATGCTGAATCTCTTCAGCACCTTATCCAAGTAGGTACTCTGACTAACTCCAATTAGTCTTTTACTCCGATCTCTCAAGATTCTTATCCCTAGAATATAGGTAGCTTCTCCTAGGTCCTTCATAGAGAAACACTTCCTAAGCCAGGACTTAAATTCCTGCAGAGTTGGGATGTCATTTCCTATGAGTAGTATGTCATCCACATACAGCACCAAAAAGCTAACTATACTCCCACTAGCCTTGACATACACGCAAGACTCATCTTCACTCCTAGAAAAGCCAAATTCCTTGACCTTTTCATCAAAGCAAAGATTCCATCTGCGAGGTGCTTGCTTCAATCCATAAATGGATTTCTCAAGCTTACACACTCTATTAGGATACTTGTTGCTGACAAAACCCTCTGGCTGACTCATGTAAACATCTTCAGCCAACTTTCCATTAAGGAACGCGGTTTTGACATCCATTTGCCATATTTCATAGTCATGAAATGCAGCTATGGCCAACAGAACCCGAATAGACTTAATCTTGGCTACTGGAGAAAAGGTCTCATCATAGTCCACTCCAGGAATTTGAGAGAAACCCTTTGCAACCAGTCTAGCCTTATATGTGTGTACATTTCCATCCATGTCGGTCTTCTTCTTGAAGACCCATTTGCACCCTACTGTCTTACGACCTGGTACACTCTCAACCAAGTTCCAAACTTGATTGTTATACATGGACTGTATTTCACTGTCCATTGCCTCTTTCCACTTGGCTGACTCAGGGCCTGCCATGGCTTCCGCGTAACTGTTAGGTTCATCCAGACCTATCAGTGTCTCATCACTGATAAGTGTATCTCCTTCTGCAGTAATATGAAACCCATAGTAATGCTCAGGAGCATTCCTAACCCTTGTGGAACGCCTCAGAGGTACAGACTTGTCAATTGGCTCAACAGGAGTTTCCTCCTCAAGTTGAGTGCTAGGGTTTGAAGTTCCTTCACCGCTTGACTCTTGAATTTCTTCAAGATCAACTTGCCTCCCACTGTTTCCTTGGCTTATGAAATCTCTTTCTCTAAAGAAAGCCCTCCTAGCTACAAAGGCCACATTTTCACTAGGTCTGTAGAAGAGGTAACCAAAGGACTGTTGTGGGTAGCCGATGAAAATACACCTCTCGCTTCGGGGTTCGAGCTTATCATGAGTCTCGCGTCTCACGAAAGCCTCACAACCCAAATCTTGATGTAGTCTAGTTTGGGTACCTTACCAGTCCACATCTCGTGAGGAGTTTTGGCAACTTTCTTTGTAGGGACTAGATTAAGGATATGGGCGGCAGTCTCTAAGGCATACCCCCAGAATGAGATTGGTAGCGAAGCTCGACTCATCATGGAACGAACCATATCTAACAAGGTTCGATTACGCCTCTCAGCCACACCATTCAACTGTGGTGTCCTGGGAGGTGTCAATTGTGAGACTATCCCACATTCCCTTAGATAGTCAAGGAACTCTGAACTAAGATACTCACCACCACGATCGGATCGAAGCATCTTAATGTTCCTACCCAATTGATTCTCGACTTCCTGTTTAAATTCCTTAAACCTTTCGAAAGTCTCTGACTTATGCTTGATCAAGTAGACATATCCATATCTACTATAATCATCAGTAAAAGTCAAATAATAACGATTAGCATCCCTTGTGGCATGTTTGAATGGTCCACACACATCCGTGTGTATAAGGTCCAACAAACCTTCACCCCTCTCACACGAACCTGTGAAGGGTGACTTTGTCATTTTTCCAAGTAAGCATGACTCACAACTATCATCTGACTTTAGGTCAAATGACTCCAAGACTCCATCCTTTTGGAGTTGGCCTATGCGCTTCTTGCTTATATGTCCAAGACGACAATGCCATAATGATGCTTTATCCAAGTTATTATTATTAATAGAATCAATACACAAAACATTATTTCCTAAGTTATCTATAACAGATACAGCTTCATACACACCATCACAAGGTAATGCTTTAAAATAAAGAACATTATTAAAGAAAGCATCAATCGAACCAACTTCATTATTAAATGAAAAGATAAACCCTTGTTTGTACAAAGCATGAAAGGAAATAATATTTCTTGCCATTCCTGGCGAATAACAACACTTATTCAAATCTAAATTAAACCCACTACTTAGCGATAAAGTATAAACTCCAATCTTGGTAACAGGTAAGGCTTTCCTATTCCCCATGATCAAGTTTATTCTTCCTTGCTCCACATTCTCACTTCTTCTTAGTCCCTGCAAGTCACAACAAATATGAATACCACAACCGGTATCAAGGACCCAAGACTTAGAATGGGGTGAGTTATTAGAAATGATAGTGTAAATGCCTGCATGGTTGGGTTTAACTTTCCCATCCTTTACATCTTGCTGGTATTTTGGGCAGTTCCGCTTCCAATGAGATTTTTCATGACAATAGAAGCATTCAGCCTCTTTTGGGTCAAAAGAAGGAGTGATGAAACCTTTCTTGGTTCCACTTGAAGAAGAGCCATCAAGGGTCCGAGCCTTGGTACCCTTCGAGGACCTCTTTCTCTTCCTCCATCGACTTTTCCCAATTGCCAAAAACCGGAGTTGAGTTTGGAGTAGGAGTGATAGCAACCGACTTCCCCTTAAGACCTGATTCTGCGGTCTTGAGAAGTCCCTGAAGTTTGCTGAGTGTGACCTCTTCCTTATTCATGTGATATGTCATGCGGAATTGATCATAGCACGATGGTAAGGAGTGCAAAATGATATCTATTGCAAGATCCTCAGGGAAGTTCACATTGAGCTTCAGCAAACGATCCACATACCTTTGCATTTTCTGCATGTGGCTCGTGATGGATTCCCCGTCCTTCATCATGGTTGTTATCATGGAGCAGATGATTTCATACCTCTCTTGTCTTGCACTTTGATGGTATCTTTCCATCAAATCTTGGTGCATTTCATAAGGGTAGAAATCCTCATAAGACTTTTGGAGTTCCGCTGTCATCGTGGCCATCATGATGCAAGCCACTTTCGTAGCATCCCTTTCATGTGCCCAAAATTCAGCGATCTCCTGAGGAGTTGCAGTGGTCTCATCAATCTCCTTAAGCTCCTTGTCAAGGACATATTCTTTGTCCTCGTAGCGGGTAATCATCCTGATGTTTCTGATCCACTCATTGAAGTTGGATCCATCAAAGGTGACTTTCCCACACAAGTTCATAAGGGTAAAGGAGCCATTAGGATTAGAGCCAGAAGCAGCATTGTTTGAAGACATCTAAAAAGAAGAGAACAAGACTAGTTTAGATATAAGAGAGTCCTTAATAAAACACCCAAATGTAGTATTAAGGCTAGGATCCAATCACAATATAATATAACTTAGAAGAGGTATGCCGTAATCTAAGCTATACCATATTTGAAAGGTAGGTGAATGACGATTCACCAATTTCCACCACGAAAACCAAAATATTTAAGTATTAGGTTTTTGATTGGTTCTTAGAAATTCCTAGATTCTTTGAGATTCAATGAACTTTTCAAAGGCATGTTTCAATCTCGAGTGTGCCCTCCAGGTTTTGTGACTGGGATGCCGAGGATCACAAAACGAGGTGTGAAGTAACCATGCAAATCACTTGGTACCCTTTAAAGTTTATCACTCAATTGATGTGCCGGTAAACCACACACGCTCCATTGATACTATAATAAACCTTTAAGTCACCCTTTACCTACCTTGTTAAGTCCAAGTTAGTGTGCCGGTTAACCACACACGCTCCACCAACGACTCAAACAAAGTGTAAAGTGTAATTTCATGGATTAGCACCTTATTCACATTTTTCCTAAAGTAACTAAGATTGGGAATTTAATAAAACATTTAGTTACTTTATAATATTCATCATACTTTGAATGAGAATTTATAAGTCCTTGTCTTACCCGTTCGGCTAACGACCCTCCGCCAGTCAAGAAAGCGGTGGGTGAGAGTGGACACCCATTAAGTCACCATTTTATAGGCAACAACCTTATACCCACCTTATAGACCGGCTTCGTGAATGAGGCGTACTAGCGGTAAGACGACTTTGTTCTTATACATATATATATAATTATTAAATCATAATAATATAAGTATAAGGGTTGAATTTTAACTTTTAAAATTCTAAGGGTTGGAACTAAAGTTTTAACTTAACTTTACTTGTTCCAAAACTTGAGGGCAAGTTTTGTAAACTTTCAAAACCTTTCATTTCTTGTAACTTATGAGTTTAATAGAGTAATAAAATGAGGACTTTTCATTTTTCTAACTCTTGTGTTCTTTTAATGGTTTTTTAATCCAAGAGACTTTTGGTTTTTCCATAACTTGAGGACAATTTATGGACTCCATTAAAACACATTATGATCAAGAATTAAACTACCACATAGGTTACAAATAATTCCTATGATCATCTAAACTTCATAAGAACAAGAACATGAATATGAACACTTTCAAGAATCAAAATCACATTAAACTTTGTAATTTTGATAACTAGTTGTTGTAAATGAATTAGCAAAAACATTACACTAGCTAAAACAAGTTTTCAAGTACCAAAACAGTTTAGGGTAATGTTTCCAATCCATTTCCAGCAACTAAAGTCGAAAATCTGCACTCTGTCGACCCTACTCGCCGAGTGCTTTGAACCTACTCGCCGAGTAGGTTGAAGATACAAGTGAACTCGACGAGTCCCCCCATGGACTCGCCGAGTCCAGAAGTCAGACAGCAAGTTTTTTGACTTTCTTCAACTTTTAAGCACAAATAACAAACAAACAAGCCTAGGCTCTGATACCACTGATGGGTTTTTGAGCATTCTAACACTTCCTAAGTGTACATGCAACCCTAATAACTTGGATCTATGTTTGTCTAATTATCATGCAAAGTTGAATTTCCAAGGTTATATTCCTATCTAGCATACATGGGGAACAATTTTAACTTGAATGAAAGATAGAATAACTTACCTTGTTGTTGCTTATGTTCCTTGAAACCTTGTGAGCCTAGCACCCCAAGTGTGATGCCTCAAATGCTTCACACAACACCAAATGCTCTTGGAAAGACCTTTGAGATAATACACACTTCTTAAAATCGGCCAAGCCCTCTAGTTTCTTATGTCTTTTGTCTAGCCGATTTTGGTGGAGAATGGGATCCTTATATAGTGTTGACACATCTAGGGTTACACCATGTAAACCCTAATGTGTCATGACTCTTCATTTCCATGACCCATGGGTTTGTAACTCCCATGGAGCATCCATGGAGCATCCTATGGGTAGAACCCAACTTGATAATCCATGGAGCCTCTTAGCCCACTATACAAGATATGAATGATTTACATAATCAACCCATATATTTAATTAGTTATCCTTTGATCAATTAATTAATTCCAAATTAATTCTTTGATCAACTAATCAAATAATATTATTAATATATTAGAACTTATAATATATTAATAATCTCCAAGTGTTATTTCTCTCATTTAGTCTATCCAATTGCATGGTGCCATGCAACCCAAATGGACCATGCCGGGTCGGGTCAAGTACACACCCGAAATAGTTATGGACTTAGACACTTTATCCAACAACTTCGCCCTCGAAGTCATCCTCCAGGAACAGCTCTGGGTACTGCTCATGCATCTCGGACTCCGACTCCCAAGTCCACTCCGAGCCCCTACGATGCTGCCACTAAAATTTAACCAAGTGTACTACCTTGTTCCTCAAGGTCTTTAATTTCTTATCCAAGATTTCCACCGGCCGTTCAATATAATTCAGGTGATCATCAACCTGAATGTCTTCTAAAAGAACCACCACCGTATCATCTGCTACACACTTCCTCAGTTTGGATACATGGAAGGTGTCATGAATCTGACTTAACTCTGCAGGCAGCTCTAACCGATAGTCTACCTGTCCCACTCGAGCAACCACACTGAAAGGGCCAATGAATCAAGGACCCGACTTCCCCCGTTTCCTGAATCGGGTCACCCCCTTTCATGGTGATACTTTCAGGAGAACAAAATCACCGACCTGGAATTCTAACTCAGAAGGCCGTCGATCTGTTGTTAGGCGTGTCAAACCCAAAGAATAATAGGGGTACGATATACTCCTAAGAACACTACTATGTTGCACTAAAAGATAGTACAAGGCAAGTAAGGTCGATCCACAAAGACACGGGATAAAAGTCTATACCTTTTTTTTGCACAAGGTACTTTGATCATAAAGGGGGGGGAGTTTTTAGTGCAATGATTAAACAAATAAATTGAAAGCACAAATAAGCAACTAAACGAATGAATTAATTTTAGATTTGGTAAAGACTCCAACTTCATGTATAACAACTTAGCAATGTTATTCAAAGATGACACAATATTTGTTTAGTTTTATCTAAGTTGGTACTAGAAAGTGTCAACAAGCTCTAACACTTCCCTTTCACCACATTAATTAACCAGAACAAGCTCTTTGATTAATTTTAACCTTACTAATCTAATCTAAACAAGCTCTTAGAATTAGATTACAAGATTGCATTAAGCTCTATGTGAAAGTTCCCAACAACACCCAATGCTCCTCACAAGCTCGGGAGTGTAAAAGTGTATGAATAAGATTTACACTAGATTTATTCAAAGGAATTCAATTTAGTGTTTGTTACTTGTTCAATTTCACAAAACAATTACGGAATTTGTAAAAGAGATAACTTGAATGACCTAATCCTAATTCAAATGGCCAATGAGAATCACAATTAGAATCAAACATTCGATGGAAGTAAAATCAAATTCATTAGATAGAAATTGAAAACAAACATCATGTCATATGATTGAAATCACTGCCAAGAAGTCAAAACATGAAATTAGAGAAACTAGGGTTCTAGCCACACATGGCTAGAACAAGATCACAAGTGTAAAAGATGAAATTAAGTGCAATTACAACTTACAAATACTAGAAATAACATTTCCAAATGATTAACGATTAAACCCTTGCAAAAGCCTTCAAATTCCCCTCCTAAAATGTGCTATGCTATGATGTGTGTATGTAAAAATGGCCCTCATCCCGTAATATGAAAGATAGGAAAAACTGTCAAAAGGCAGTTTTTGGGTCGGACACGGCCCGTGTCAAAATAGGCTAAACTGACACGGGTCGTGTTCAGCAGCCAACACGGCCCGTGTTGGTTTGCACTAAACTGACACGAACTGTGTTCAACATGGTCAACAGCTTCTTCTTAGTCAAACACGCCCCGTGCCCACTTTTCAGTGTAAATTCAACACGCCCCGTGTACCTCTCTGACTCCAATTCCAAACTTGATTTTTCCAACTTTTCCATTCTTTGCCCGATCATCCCGAAATTTTCACCAATACTTCCTGACACTTCCCAAAGCGCGTTCCAACCTCCGATTTACCTGGAAAAGACATAAAAGTGTGCAAGTAAGGTTGTTCTAGAGACTAACATGAATATGATGAAATGCAAGAAAAAGGAAGAACAATTATGCTAAATAGATGTATGAAAAGGGACTAAAAGGTGTGCATAGGGTGCAGAAATTGCACCTAACATCTGTGTAACTTTTCTGACAACTCTGGGTTGTCAGCAACCTGTGTCTGACCTGCTGGATACGCTCTGTCGTCTTGAGCATTATCTCAGTGCTCCCCATAACTCTCTGTCTGACCTCTCCCCAGCAGATAGGGGTCCGACACCTCCTCCCATACAAAAGATCAAAGGGAGGCATCCCGATGCTGGAATGATGGCTGTTGTTGTAAGAAAACTCAGCCAAGGGAAGGTAGGATTCCTAACTCCCACCAAAATCCATAACACAAGCGTGAAGCATATCCTCGAGTGCTTGAATCGTCCGCTCGCTCTGCGCGTCTGTCTACGGATGGTACGCGGTGCTAAAGTGAAGCTGGGTACCCAAATCCTCATGAAATTTCTTCCAAAATCTGGAAGTAAAACGCACATCACGCTCAGACACTATAGATGTCAGCACTCCGTGCCAAGCCACCACCTCTCTAGCATAGACCTCGGCTAGCTTCTCCGTGGAAGAGTTCTCACTTATAGCCAAGAAGTGAGCACTCTTTGTCAATCGGTCCACTATTACCCAGATAGTGTCCACACCCCTTGCAGTCCTCGGTAACTTGGTAATGAAATCCATAGAAATCTGTTCCCATTTCCAAAGGGCAAGCCCCATAGGCTGCAACTTGCCATTAGGGCGTTGGTGCTCTGCCTTGACCTTGCGAAATATCAAACATCTCTCTTCATATAGGGCCACAAATAATTGCGTTTTAAATCCAGATAAATCTTCGTGGCCCCTGGGTGGACGCAAAACCTCCACTTATGGGCCTCCTCCATCAAAATCCGCCAGGCTCCACCCGTATATGGCACCAAACCCGCCCATGGGGAGTCAAAAGCCATCTACTATCTGTCTCAAAATCCGAAATCTGCCCGATCACCCTCTCCCTCTTGCGGTTTTCTGGTCTCATGGCCACCGCTTGGGTCTCCTGCATGACATCTAAGACTGGAGTCATCACTATCATCCTAATACACACATCTTGAATCGGAGCACTCGCTGCTCTACGACTCAGGGCATCAACTACCATATTAGCCTTGCCTGGATGATACAAAATCTCACAGTCGTAGTCCTTCACTACATCCAACCATCTTCTTTGCCTCATATTCAGGTTGGGCTGATCCATAAGGTACCTTAGGCTCTTATGGTCTGTGTAGATGGTACAACAAACACCATAGAGATAATGTCGCTAAATCTTGAGGGAAAATACCACCTCCCCCAGCTCCAAATCATGGGTGGGATACCTCATCTCATGAGGCTTCGGCTGCCTCGACGCATATGCGATCACATGCCATATCTGCATCAACATAACACCCAAACCTGATATCGATGCATGACCATAAATCACAAAGTCCTCCACCCATTCTGGGAGGGCTAGCGCTGAAGCATCACACAATCTTCGACGAAGGGTCTCAAATGATGCCTGCTGCTCAGGCCCCCAAACAAAAACAACATCCTTCCTGGTTAGCTTGGTGAGAGGAACAACAATCTTGGAGAAATCCCTGATAAATCTCCGATAATAACCTGCCAGGCCAAGGAAACTCCTAATCTCGGATGGGGATCTCGACACCTCCCATTGCATAACTGCTTCAATTTTGGTCGGGTCAACCAAAATACCGTTTTGGTTGGCGAGATGTCCCAAGAACTGGACCTCTCGTAGCCAGAAATCACACTTGGAGAATTTAGCATATAGCCTCTCCATCCTCAATGCTCCAAGAATCTCCCGGAGATGCTGCTCATACTGCTCTCTGGTCTTCAAGTATACTAAAATGTCATCAATGAAGAACATCACCGATCAATACAACATGGGCCTACACACTCGGTTCATGAGATCCATAAATGCTGCCGGTGCGTTGGTGAGCCCGAAAGGCAATACCACGAACTCGTAATGCCCATAACAAGTCTGTAAGGCTGTCTTCTGAATATCCTCATCACGGACCCTCATCTGATGATATCCAGATCTTAAGTCGATCTTGGAAAACCAAGACACCACTAACAACTGGTCGAATAGGTCGTCGATCCTTGTCAACGGATAACGGTTCTTAACCGTCAACTTGTTCAACTCCTAGTAATCGATGTACATCCGGTGTGAACCATCCTTCTTCTTGACAACAAGGATCAACGCTCCCCACGACGAACTACTCGGCCGAATGAATCCTTTCCGTAACAGCTGCCGAAGCTGCGAGGATAACTCCTGCATCTCGAGTGACGTAGGACGATATGATGCCTTGGCGATAAGCGCCGCCCCCAGAACCAGGTCAATCCGGAACTCCACCTTCCTCACAAGAGGTGCACCCGGTAACTTCTCAGGGAAAACATTAGGAAAATCAGATACCACCGGAACATCAGAAACAGAAACCGACCCCTCTCTTACAACCTGAGTATCCACCACATAAGCCAGGAAACTCATACATCCATGCTGTTGACTCTGCCTTGCCCTGACGGCGGAGCAGAAAACTGATCCCAATCTAGTACCCTCTCCATAAATAGTAAGCACTTCCCTACTTGAGTCCTGAACCGTCACCACCTGTCGCTCGCAATCAATAAAAGCCCCAAATCGGCTCAACCAATCCATACCCACTATAACATAGACACCCCCCATCGCTATCGACACCAGATCAATCGAAAACTCGACACCAAAAATCTCCAAAACACAACCATGAAATACATCGGTAGCAAAAACTGCGTGCTTATCAGATATGGAAACCCTCAGTGGCCGACACAAGGCCTCGCGCCTGGTGCTAAAACAACGACTAAAGGATAAGGAAACAATGGATCGACTCGCATCCGAGTCAAATAACACTAAAGAAGGCACAAAGTTCACAAGAAAAGTACGTAACAAGAAATACAACATAAGCACAAACAATTAAAATGAATAATATAAATAAGAGATACATACCAGCAACGACATCAGGTGCTATACGAACCTCTTCCGTAGTGAGCTGAAAAGCTCTCCTGCAAGCCTCAGCCTTCACTGGCCATCCCTTAGAAATACACAAAGTAGCAGGAACAGGGGTCGGGGCCGACCCCTCAGTGAGCTGTGGACACTCAACCTTCCTGTGGCCAGTCTGGTTGCAATGAAAGCAAATCGAAAACCCCTTGGGGAAATCCTTCGCCATGTGCCCATCCATGCCACATTTGAAACAAATCCCTAATCAACAAGATCAGTGTTCTAAAAGGCGTGCCATGGCGTGAGGCGCGGCGTCGCCGTTACGAAAAGCTTCATAACGTTGCTGTTAGGCGTGGCGCGTGGCAAGGCGTGATATGGCATGCCATGGCGCGTTATGGCGTGTTATGGCGCGTGTTTTTTCGTTTGAGACACGTTTTTTTACTCTTTTTTATACCTTTTCTAATCGGACATACAAGTATTATGTTTTTTATTAACTTTCTGTTATTAGTTGTTGATATAACACTTCTAAAAACTAGATATATTTGATATAAATTTATATTTATGCGGTAATATAATTATAAATTAACACAAAATCGCCGCCTTACATCATGCCTTGAAAAACGCCATGGCTTGCCATAACTCATTAAGCTTGAGGCTTGGCCTTGCCGCGACGCCACGCCTCACGCCTTTTAGAACCTTGAACAAGATCCCTCATGACTCTTACCGTACTTGCCACAAGTGCGGCCCTTTTGGCCTCCTGCTCTAGAATCAGTGGGCTTAGGCCGCTTAGCCACAGGCTGCGACTACATTAGCCTCCGGTCTCTCTCCTGAGACTCCCTGTCCTCTCTCGTCTGGGTCTCCAACTCTATCTCTCTCCTCCTGGCATTGGTCTGCAGCTCAGCCAATGTCCGATACGATGAGTTTGCCACAAACTACCGAATATCCATCCTCAGAATGCTCAAGTACCGGCTCACACGTGCCTGATCCGTAGATACATGCTCAGGGAAGAATAATGCCCTATCGTGAAACATCCTCGTGATCTCCATCACCGTCTCTGTCTTATGCTTGAGAGACAGAAACTACTGGTCCAACCGTTCCCTCTTTACCTGGGGAACGAACTCATATCGAAACAGCTGGGTGAACCTCTCCCAAGTCACTACAGCATGCTCTGCAGGAGAATAATCAGTTGTCACAAACTTCCACCAGTCCTTCGCTCCCAAGAGAAGGTGGTTCAGCGCAAATCGAACCTTCAGGTTCTCAGGGCGTGAACAGGTATAGAAACACCCCTCAACATCAGAGATCCATCTCATCGCAACAATCAGGTCTCGGATCCCGTTAAACTTGGGTTGCTTTGTGTTGCTGAACTCTCGGAACATCAAAGAATCACCCACTAAGGCCTCACAGCTTCGACAATGACAACCTCAGTGACAGACGCATAGCGCTCGTTAAAAGTCTCGATCAATGTGGTTGTAATAGATGCGAACATATCTGGAATATCCTCCCTGATAGCTAAGGCCACCTCCTCAACAATGATCTTGCGGATCTCCGCATCACTACCACTTGGCCTCTCGGGGTTGATGGAGCCTGAACCTCGGGTAACCACCATACTCTCTCTGAAACATAAACACATAAATCATTAGATACAGACTAAAGCACACATACTCCACACTTATACACTCATGTAAGCTCCTTAGCATCTTAAGATTTCTCCTTGAGTCGCGTACGGATCCGATGCTTTCAATAGTATGGGCCCAATACTACCTTCCACACCAACCCGTATTTTCCCCAAGTCGTCCTCTTGAGATCCTATCTCACAAGTACTTTATTCCACATAGATATCTAGCTACTCGCTCAGTAGACTTTTCAAACTAAACATCTAGGCACTGATCCTAGATTACTCAATTAAGGAAACACTCCTTAGGCTATGACATTACAGATCACGCAACTCTAGCTCATACATTCTGAAGATACCTAACCTATCATCTAGCATGCAGTTCTAATAGATCAATTAACAATTCATCACATAATAAAATCAAATAAGGGTATTTCGGGAAATCACCGCTCAAGCTTTGGCTGATTGTACACACTACTTTGACCTGCTTTTCTCTTGAAATCCTTTACTCTTTTTGGAAATAATCTTATTAAGAAAGTCATTTCTTTTGAAAATTTATCAACTCCTTAGTTTGAGTCCGAACATACCCGAGGGCGTGCCCGAATCCCTCAAACCAAGGCTTTGATACCAACTTGTAACAGCTCAAAATTTCAAACAAAATTTTTAGTTTTAAATTTCTTAAAACATAGTTCATAGCATCAACCCATGCCAAAATGTAATTGTCAAATACAATATATCATAAAACAAAGTCAAGTATCCCAAAATCCACATAAACCCTAATCATCAAGCTGGTGTGTACAATCATGTCGATGCCTTCCCGCGATCCTGTGATGTACCTGAAACACATTTAATCAACACTGTAAGCACAAAACTTAGTGAGCTCCAAAAAATACCATATACACAAATAATTAGCCTGTCGTGACTAAACCCCAGTAAGGACCCTCCGGTCATGTGTCATAGTGAAGACCATCCGATATCACGTCTCGGTATGGACCCTTCGGTCATATCATCAACAGATACACATAATAATATAACATAATAAGTCACAAATATAGAATGAATAATAAAACATAAACAAAGAAGACCCTCTGGTAAGTAATACAATTAAGACCCTCCGGTCATACAAAACTTACCACACATGTAAGTATGGTGAGAAGACTCACCTTTCGCTGAAAAGCAATCAATCTCGCACCTGAACTTCTAGTCTAGACTCCGCCTAATTATGTCACATTCAACTCTAATTAATAATTAATACTAATAACCTCGAAATGCTAGACCGAGTCTCTCTACAAAATCTCAGGAGGGTGAAAACACCATTTTTCCCCTCCTTATCCAAAGGCCCACAAATTGACCAAAAAATCAAAAGTCAACACCTAGCGAGAACGCTGGGCGTACAACCAACCATGCATGCATCGGGGGGGGGGGGGGGGGTCTCAGCGCTACGCTGTGCGTAGCTAGGAGTACGCATGACGTACTCCTTTGATTTCCACTCCTCGCTTTACTCGGTCTTAATCCGTTATGACAATTGCTACATCTATAGATCTGAGCTGAATAAGGCCTATTACTTCATAAAGTTGTGGACTTTAAGCCTTAGCATGGCTGAAGAAGTCCAAAACTCACAAACTCTAACCTTCTCCACACAAAGGTCCATATAACTCATGCATGGAGAGGTTTAGACGATCAAGTTCCCATTTTTAAGAATTTAGGCAACTAAATACACTTAAAAGGACATGAGATATGCTCTGGACTTCACCAAACTCACAAAGGTCCAAACTTGGGACATTAAACCCTAAAAATGGACCCAAAACATGAACTAACAAACCAAATGAGCAAGTTTCAAACTTGATACCTCTGGAAGATGCACCAACAAGAGTAGAGTTCAGATCCAAGAGCTAAAAGCACAAGCTATCCTTCCTTCAAGGCTCCTTCTTCACCAAAAGCTTCTCAAGTACACTCAAATGAGCCACAAGCACTCACACAAGCTAGGGATACGAAATTAGGCTTTGAGGGAGGTTGGAGGCTAGAAATGGTAGCTGGAAATGAGGCCATCATGTTTCTTAAATAACGGCACAAAAGGGCATTAAGGTTTTACTCTGCGCCTAGTACGCCCAGCGTACTTGGTGGCCTCTGCGCACATGCAAAGTACATAAGTATGCTGCGCGTACACATGCGTACGCTCTGCGTACTCAATTGCCACCTTTTCTCAATAAGGACTAGTCTTGACAAATACATAAAAGATTAAGGTCAGATAACTATACTTCTTTTCAGGATGTTATAAACGACTTATTGGAGGGAAGTGTGGTCGAGATTTTAAGAACCCAAAATTTAGAGAGAGTTGACTTGTAGTCAACTATTGACCAAAAGGGCAAAATGGTCATTAATGAGAATTTTAAATGTATATGTAACGTCCCAAAATTAAGACCAAAAATTTCATTTTTTTAATTATAATAAAGACCATTCTTCGAAACATATCCATGAACCGTAATAAAATCAAGTATGATCAAAACATCCAAATACATCAGAGTAAAGTAAAATGCGGAACATCGTGGTGTGTACGATGCGATCACCCGAGCTCTTCCCCTTGTTTCCGGAAGTACCTAAAAATTAAACTGAAAACTGCAAACACGAAGCTTGAGTTACTCAACATACATATTAAACATATAATGAACCCCGCTCGTCATCCGCCCCGCCCGACATTAGGACCCACTCGGAACAGATGTGTCAGAAATGTGAGATGGGCCCTGCCTGGTATATATATAAACATATTAACACATGCAAAAATCACAAAGATAAATAACATACAATATACTCATCAGGCCCCAACCAGTATACATATCAATTATCATACATGCAAGAGTCACGCAAACAACTACCATCCTAATCATAGTAAACCATGCGCTGACATTCGTGCCTTTGACCCATCAAGTACAGTGAGGACACTCACCCTAAGCTGCTGAATCTATCAGATAAAATATCGGTTTGTTGATTCGGAAAATCCCCGCTAACACCATCAAATAATATTGAATTAATAATTGGGTCTCAACCCATAATCAAGAATCTAGACTACTTGTCCAACATCGAGGGTAAAAGACCATTTTACCCTTTTCTTATTTGGCCCAAAAATCAAGGCCCAACCCATTTGCTCAAAAGCCTAATTTCCTAAATGGCATCCCAAAGCCCAATATGGTCTAACTTCCTAAATGGGCCCAAAACCCATGATAGGCCTAAATCCAAGAAGGCCCATAGTCTAGTAATAGACCAAAGTCAGAAGTCTAATGGCCCAACAAGGCCCAAACCCTAAAAGTCCAAAATACGGCCCAAACCAAGAAAGTCAAGAGAAAGTCAAGGCCGTTGAGTACGTCCGACGTACTCAGTCTTACGCCCTGCGTTCTACCTCGGTAGCCAGTACGCGCAACGTACTACCTGGGTACACCCAACGTACGACGCAGTTGACCGAACTTCATCATTAAGCACTTAATCGGTTACAAGTGTTAACATAATACTATTTTAGGCTCTTTTTGTATCAGGCCTTTTATTTAGCCCTTTAGCCTAGTTAACTCTAGATAGCTTTCCTATTTATAGTCTTATTTAGATTTCTTTTATATACAAATTTTCATCAATAATGTAACCCTATCTGTTTTCTCTCTACACATTTTTCTATCAATGCTGTAACCTTAGTTATTTTCTCTCTATAATAAGTAGTTATTTGTCTATTCTGATTAGTTTACATGGTATCAAAGTCGTGTTCGATCTGTCTTTTACGATTGTTTGGTATATTTTTTTGATTCGTTTCTTTATTCCGTTTGGTTTGATTTATTTGAATTTTTCATTTTGAGGGTTTCGATTGTTTGGTGTGTGTGTGTGTGTGTGTATATATATATATATATATATATATATATATATATATATATATATATATTGTGTTCTTTCATTGATATTTTGCCCAATATCTTGCCGTCGCAAAAATACTTTTTTTTTCGATATCTCGTCGCAATTATCAAACCGCACCTTATTTTTCTGTTCAAATCACATTATTGTTCGAACTTTGAAGTTTTATTTGTTTTGTTGTTGCAGGTATTTGTTGATTGGTATTGTTTTCTTTTATTACACTTTTTTTTATATATAATCTTCTTTCATTTATGAAACCTAGTAGAAAGTTTTATTACATTTTTCTTTTGTTGATGGAGCCTGAAAACCTCGGTCATCAAAATTTTCCCACTCCTGTTATTTTTAATGTTTCCGGTTGAATTCATTTCTTCTTCATTGATTTTGAAAACTTCTTAAAAATGTTTTATTATTTTGAATGATTGTTCTAATGTATGTCATCCTGTTCTTCTTAAAAAGAAAAGTTTTTCTTTTACTTTTGCAAGAATGTCGCTTCATGTTAAGAATAATTATAATGTTTTCGTCTCACCTTCGTGTTACAAACATGGTTTGTTAAGGGTTTTAATGTTTTTCTATTTGAGTTTAGTGTTACGAGAAATATAGATGTTATGCTTCGTTTGATATTATTATTAAAAAATGAGATTTAGTGTTACGAGAAATATAGATGCTATGCTTCGTTTGGTATTATTATTAAAAAATGAGATTTTTTTAAGTTTTGGTAAATTTAGTTGCAACTTCCGCTTCTGCTAGTATCATTGGATCCATATTAGTTTCAACAATATTTTATTTGGATTTGTTGTAGGGTTCTTGTTCTAGTTTGAGTTCTTTTGTTGCTTCCATTTCCATTTTTGGTTACACATTTATTTGATTTAAGTTTGTATTGGGATTTCTTTGTTGTGATGCTTCCACTAGTATCTTTGGGGTTCATTTGTTTTGGCTACTTTCATGCAGATTGTTTTGTTTTAGTTGCTTTCATGCAAATTGTTTGGTTTTGGCTACTTTAATGCATATTGTTTTGTGTTAGTTGCTTTCATGCAGTTTGTTTCGTTTTGGCTACTTTCGTGCATATTGTTTGGTTTTATCTTCTTTCATTCAAATATTTTGTTTTTTTGATGCTTTTGTGCAGTTTGTTTGGTTTCACTACTTCTTTTGAATATTTTTTGGTATTACTGCTCATATTAAGATTGTTCGCTGCTATTGGAATGCAGATTGTTTGGTTGGTTGCAGATAGAAATGTTTGCTAAGGCACACTCGACTTATCGTTTTTGTTTCTTTGAAGACAAACTCTCAATGCTTGTTTCCAATGCATTGTGAGTTTGATTGGGGGGGGGGGGGGGGGGGTTAGCATAATAATATTTTGATCTCTTTTTGTATTAGACGTTTTCTTTAGCCCCTTAGCAAGGTTAACCCTAGATAGCTTTCATATTTATAGTCTTATTTATCTTTCTTTGTATGTATAGTTTTTCATCAACAATTTAACCCTGTCGTTTTCTCTCTACATAACTTTTTATCAACAATGTAACCCTAGCTGTTTTCTCTTTATAATATTATTATTTATTTGTAGATTCATATTAGTTTACAAAAGTTATCAAAGGAGGAATCAAAAAGATTAAGAGGCTAGTATTTTATAGTTTTTCGAAGTAGGTTGCTATAATAGAACAAATCTAGATCTATTAGCGTGCATGTACACATAGGGTTTTTATAATGCTTTTGTTGCCGTAATTCATGTGTAAAGATGCTAGAAAACTTATTATTGGTATCAGAGACATTAGGTTATTGTTATAACACTGCTTATTCCAAGTAATTTGGTTAAATCATATTTGTTACGGTTGTTCGATTTAGGTTTTTTTTTTGAAAGGTGTAAATTTCAATATTTCGATTTTTTTGGTTCTTTATTTTCTTGTACCCTAAGTTAGGGTCTAATATCCATGACCTTTAAATCCGTAATCGATCATCAAAATGCAAAACCTCAAAAAGCGCGGTGCGTCAGTTTGTTTGTTTGTTTGTTTGTTTGTTTGTTTTTTTTTGTGTGTTTAATTTTGTAACTCTACTTGTTTGACAAGTTTCCTAGCTTGTGGCAACTTAGAAGATTTTAAATTTTCCTAGGGTGAATCTGTTGCATTAAAATATTATTTAAATAAAATTTGAATTTGAATATTTAATTGTACTTAAATTTTTAAATATTGTTTAAATAAGATTTAAAATTTAAAATTTAATTTAAATTAAACTTTAAATAGTATTTGAGGGAGAATTACATTTAAATATTTAAATAATAAGTTATATATTTTAAAAGATTTAAATTTATTAATATTAACTACTTTATATATTACATTAAGTTCAACATGTGCCCTCACATGTGTAATTGTAATATTATTAGTCAAACCAAAACTAAACTCATCTACTTTAATGTTATAATAGAATTTTAAGGAGGATTCTTCGAATGATAATGAGGTCATTTTTTAAAAGCTCATACCTTAGAGAGATGATTTGCACACAACAATTTTTCTCCATACACAACAATTGGTACTTTAAAATGTTGTGCTGTACAACTCTATAATACATAAATTGTTGTATATGACAAAAAATTGTTGTGTACAAATCACTTCTCCATAGCTTACCTCCCTCACCACCACTTTGCATTTTGAGAGTGGAATTATCGAAACGGTTTGATAATACAAGTGTTTAAAGCTAAAATTATTAACTAAAGTATTAAAATAAAATCTCGTTTTATATAATTAAAAACGTGATTCGTATGCTACTCATGAAAAACACACATATCCTTTGAAAACTGTTGATAGAGCGTGTGCAGTTAGTTGACACAACAATTTAAGGATTATAGTTGGAAATGATGTGACCCGCGAATCTCAAGAGTAACTTGAGCCAAGCATCAAACGATTTTTGCATTGTTTATTCACTATTTGTTCTATGATCCACGATATCCCTGTCATAGAAAGGATATGAGCACAATCTAAGATAAGCATGCCGTTGATAGTCAATGAATCTCAAATATCTAGGTGTTTCATGGTGATTGAAACTGACAAAGAGTATTGCCTATCTAAATAACGTTGTTGTGTGTTTCTGACATCCCTTTCCACATCATATATCCAAATATGGATCCTAGCCTCATTAAATAAATTGGATAATTATTAATTAGGATAAATAAAACAAATTAGAATGGATATAATATCGAACGATGTCTATTATTTCATCCACTAAAATGAACTGTTATACACCTCTAAAAGGATAAACTAATTGGATGATCTATATTGTCTAAATTCGTAGCTTGGGAATAGTTTTCATAAACAAAAGGAAAGATCATGCCTTAGTCAAAACTCTTATTGAGGTTCCTCTAAACACTGCATTCCAAATTATAAGAAGGAGTTGTTACCAAATGCACATTGTATTTCGACATTATAAAGTAAAATGGAATTTCATTGAGTTAGGAGTTGACTATGGGTATTCAACTAGATGACATGTACATATAATCACTTCACTTTGATTTTTTATATGAACAACTTTGAAATATTCATGAAGGAGTTGGATGGCATGTTGACGACCTTTTGGCACAAACAAGACCAATAATTGAAACTCTAATAATCACTATCATGAATGTAAGTGTGAAAAGAAGAAAGTCAGTTACCCATGAGTTAAAAGGCATTTTATGTTGCAAGAAAAGGACCAATAAAGCATGAATACCAATTATATATGAAAGAGCTGGAAAGATTAAAGCCAAAGATTATGGTATAGTCATATATATAAATTCATGTAAATGTAAATTTTAAAGACGCAACACATGATGTATAAGGAAAGTCATTAGTCACTCAAAATATTCGACATAAAATCTTGGGAGGTGAAGAAATCCGTACTTTTATAGACTTAATATTTAAACAAAACCACTTATAAGTGGGTAGAGTGTGTTTGTGTTGTTTTCAGCTATTTATTTATACATTTCACAACTAACTATTCACTTATAAATTTGGTAGATTGCTCTTAGCTTCAATTAACTAGTTAAATGGTGGGAATTAGTTAGACATAGCCTTTAAAAATGAGTTTTTGACTTGGTTTTCTTCTCGGTGCTTACTTTCTTCCTATCCAATAGTAAAAAACAAGAACTGTTAGCAACGATGTTAGATAATATCAAGACCCAAGATCTTGACAAAACGCAAGATCCAAAACGAATTCAAAATCCATAATCCTAGACATATGTAAAATATCATCCATAACAATATGTATGAAAACGCCTTTGTACGGTTGGATGGCTAACAATTTTTTTTCTTGAATAAAAAATTATCACAAATGATGAGAAATATTATATCCTTATTAGGTTTCATATTTTCATTTGAACATGACCTCCAGTTACTTACCATTGGAAATAAAATTATATTTTCGTAAAGAATACAATACCATGTTATATCATGCATCTGACACTTTATACATATACCTACACACATTTGACACTTAACAAACAACCAACTTCTAGACGTAAAGAAGGAAGAGTTTGTGATACTTCATTTGGTAAACATGTCGTTTGCTAATTAAGACATGCTAATATGATGAAAAAACAAGAATATCATGCACGTATCCTCCCAATTTATTAAATTTAAGGATGCTGAAATGCAGATGTAAATATTATAATTTCAAGAATGGGACTTATTATTTTGTTCATGGTCGGTAACATCATCTTATTTTTTTCCCTTTTTCTTGGTTTTCTTTTACTCCCCTTGTTCCTCGTGCTTGTTCCGATACTTCTTCCTATTTTTCTTTTGATTTTTCCAATTCTTCTTCCGATTTTTCTTCTTCTTAGTCCTATTATTTTTCCATTGATATTACTTCTTACTTACCTTACAATTCTCTTTGTACTTTTTCTTCTCATTCTCCCTATATGAATGTTACATAGTTTTCATCTTTTCCCATCGACATGTTCTGACAGTGTTCTTCATAAAAATACTATAAACATGCTATGATATTAAAGAGAAAGAGTGATACTTTTATTATTCAAACAAAACATTAATAAATGTGCTTAAAGGATGGTTTCATGGGTAGTCAGGAATATGACTTTTGCAACTGGAAAAGAATTATATGTGGAATTCTTTCTAGCCATGTTTAAAAGATTCACCTGTGAACATACTTATGTAGAAATATATATATATATATATATATATATATATATATATATATATATATATATATATATATATATCTTATGTTTGGTCTTTGATATTAATTACACAAGAATTTCATCTTTTAGTTCTTAGTATGAAGTGTATATATATATATATATATATATATATATATATATATATATATATATATATATATATACACACACACACACACACGCTATGCAAAGGGTGCGAATAATTTATTTCAGAAACTAGTTTTTAGAAGTTTTTTTGTGCAAATAGTTTACTACATCTAAACAATTATCAACAAGAGTTATTCTAGAAATTAGTTTCTTTTCGGCGGACAACGACCATTTACAATTCAACAATTAGTTTGCTTTAAGAAACATGCCAAATTAAAAAGAAGACACATGCAAGTATCACCAAACGCAATATAACAAACGATGAACAATTTCCTTTTGGTGTCACTCGGGGGATAGGTATCCCAAGATTCTCATTGATAGTCAACCAAATTCAGTCCTTGTACTCGATGGGATCGGGAAATCCGACCCCTTTTAAAAATTAGACCTATCCCCAGCCCCTCTGCAACTCATCCCCGAGGCTACGATGTATAAGTAAAAAGTTATATTGAAGAAAAAAGATGTTGGTGTCTTTAGCAGAATAATCTTCCTCTTAGTCGTTAAACCGTCAAAGTAAAAAAAAGTTTTTGGACTTTGATTAGCAGTAACTTTTGGTGAATGTTGAATATATATATTTTTTAAACTAAAAAGAGACATTAAAAATATTTTTCTTTTTTGGTTCAAAATTAAAAATATTTCATTTTGGATTAAAACAACAAATTATATTGTTGTTTTCCGTTTAAATAAAACTATTTTAATGTTTTAGGTTATAAATGAAATTATATACATACTCGGCTAATATTTTTTGAATAACTATGAACGGAATTTTAAAAATAAAAATGATAAGCTTTAAAAAGCCAATTTGTAATTTATCTTATTTTTTATCGCAATTTATACTCTGTAACATCTTGTATTTATGTATATGATAATTTAAATGTAGAATATTTTCAGTTTGTATCGTAAATATGAATCGTTTATAAATTTAATTCATTAACTAATTTAATTTTGGTTAAACATCATGTCAACATTTTAATTGTAAACAGATAAACGATGATTTGTGTAAACCAACCATTAAGTTTGTGAAGTTGAAATGAAAGTTATTATTTGTCGCCATTTGTTAATTTGATTTTATTATTATGTGTAATGATTAGTTTGTTGTATAATTATCAATAAAATGCATGTCCTTAATAGTTCACTGTTGGCGGAAGCCAAGGTCCCCAGGGTAAAATAAGTTTATATTTTATGTTTATATATAAATATTTTGGTTTAGAGAAATTAAATATCCTCCTATAATTTGTTCCTACTATCCACATGAAATAATGATAAATGGATTAAAATATTATGAATTTCATTAAATGTGTCATTAAATGTGATATATATCAACATTTGATATGGTAGGAGAATAAATATGAATAAAATATAGGAACATATTTAATTTTTAGTTTAGTTTAAATTTTGATACATTTTGTATGGAAACTACATTATAATTAGTTGTATAAAAAGGTAAATTGAAGTCTTAATGTCTTAAAATGTCTAAAAACCAAACCTTTCAACGAATAGAAATCTTAATGTCTTAGAAATAGAAATTAGCAATACAAATTAGCAACACTATATGTAAAAGAAAGAATCAAATTAGCAACAACAATATATACATTATACACATATATTAAAAAGGGATGAGATAACGAGAGTTCATGAGTTTAAGTCTTTTAGGAGGCATAGGTGGTATTTAGAAGTAGGTTTAGATAGTTTTCCATTTAAAAAAAAAACAAAGCTGCAGTAGCTATTCTATTCATTTTCCACCATCTGCTGCTTCTCCGGTCCTTCTGAGTGTCGCCCACCGCCATCGACTTCCAATGAAACATCGCCGTCTCTCTTCCATATTACTATGAAACATCACCGTTTCTCTTCCAAATTACTATACTAACATCACAATGTTTGTTCTTCATAGTTGAGACCCAAAACCCTCTCACTACCATCGCCTTATACGCCGCTGCTCGTCACCACCGTACAGGTTATTTAACTTGGCTTATGGTTAGCTTCTTAAATCCCCTATGTCTTTTCTATCTCTTTCTTTCTGGATGGTTCCCACCGCCTTAGCTTCTTTGCCTCTGATCGATGGCTTCCAACGAGGTTATATCTCTGCCGATGGTGCCTGACTAAAGCCCTAAACTCGATTTCAGTATCTACAAACTTTGGCAAGTGAATCTCAGGTACTCTGGTGGTAAAAAACAGTGTGTCAATTTTATAATTAAAAGTAGGATTAAAACTGGTTGAGTAAACACACATCAAGTTTTTGGCGCCGTTGCCGGGGAACGGTTCAAAAATTAGCACTAATTTCTAGTTTTATCGATCCTTTGTGTGAGGTTTATCTTGTACAAAGTTATTTTTAGGTAATTTAGTTATTAGGACTAGTTTAATAGTTTTCTGTTTTAGAATTTTAATTAGATTTTTTTCTATTTCTACCTTGAACTCGCCGAGTGCAGTCGAAGCTACTCGGCGAGTCCGTCGCAGTTTCACACTTTTGTTTTTATTTACTTTTTTTTTCTTTTTATGTGTTTTTCTTACTTTGGTTGCAATTGTTACATGACCCGAGGATCCAATACGCCTTTAGTCCCTCCACTTGAAGAATCGGAGTCCGCCCTAAAGAAGAACAAAGGAAAAGCCATTGGAGAATCCGCTTCTTCGAACAACTCGCCTTTGAAGAATCTAAAGTCCGTTTTCAGCAAGAAGAAGAGCAGCAAATTAGGAGCATCCAACACCTCTTCCTTGGCAAATGAAGACCCAATCAAGGAAGACATAGTGAACGAGTCCGAAAGGGAAGAAAGCAAATTTGGAGAGGACAACGATCTAGAAGGTGACTTTGACAACACCATAGCGAACATCGATGAAGTTCCCATGGGCGAATGGAAGAAGAGGATACGAGATGACATCGGCCCGGGACTTGTGCAACCAACAATTCCGGCAACTCCCACTTTTGAGCTCAAGGGTCAAATACTTGCTCAACTCAAGGAGACCCCCTTTTACGGAAAAGACCACGAAGATGCTTATAAACAGTTGGATGAAGTCAATGATGTAGCTGATTACTTTAATGTTCCAAATGTGCCTCGCGAAACCCAGCTACTTCGTATGCTTCCAGTTACATTCAAGGGTGCTGCAAAAGATTGGCTCAAGTCACTCCCTCCCGGATCCATCACTACATGGGCCAAGATGAAAGAAGAATTCATTGACCAGTTTTGCCCACCTTCTAAAACAACCAAGTTGAAGAAAGCTATAGCCAACTTTGAACTACAACCCGGAGAGTCCCTTTATGAGGAATGGGAGAGGTACAAAAGTCTACTAAGGAATTGGCCACATCATGATCTTAATAGCCAACAAGAAGTCTCCATCTTCTATGATGGAGTCAATGTTACAACTAGGCAGCTCCTTCACCCGCAAGGACCCCTCACAAAGAAGGCACCCCCGGTGATCAAGGACTTAACTGAGGAGTTCTCTAAACATTCTAGAGAATATCATAACCCATGAAATGAAGTAAGTATGGGGGTAGTGAACACTGTTAACGATGGCATGGCGGCAATGATGACTAAACTAGATAGTTTAGATAGGAGGATGACTAAGATGGATCAAACAATCCATGCTATTCGGGTAGGATGTGAGAATTGTAGAGCACCTCACCTCACTAAGGATTGTGACTTAGATGAGAATGGAAACAAGAAGGCTCAAGTATTCTATTCATGTGGCGACATATTTGATGATAACTGGCGAAAACCAAAGAAGGAATGACTCCCGTACGACGAGTACAAAAAGGCAAGGGAGGAGAAATTCAAGCAAAAAGAACGAGGTTTCTATCAAAAGGAGGAGCCGATTGTGGAGAAGAGAGCTGATTTGGTAGAGATGCTTACAAGATTCGTAGCTGCGTCCGAGAAACGACACAATGATACCGATGCTACACTTAAAGATCAACAAAATATGTTGAGAGAACACCAACTTATGATGAAAGATCAGTAAGCTTTGCTTAGGAATCAACAAGCATCCATTCTCAACATAGAAAAGCAGCTAGGGCAACTTGCACAACAAGTGAATGAGAGAAGACCGGGTGGACTTTCGAGCAATACCGAAAGTAACCCGAAAGGCGCACATATAAACATTGTCACAACTAGGAGTTGGAAGATTATAACCCCTTTGGCCCCTATTCAGAATGAAGATCCGAAGCCAATGCAAGAGAAGGAGGCAGAAGGGTAGAATCAAGATCAGAACCAGTTGAACCTAGACCCTACTTGCTGAGTCCACGATATGGACTCGATGTGTCCGACACCTGATTAGAAAAATAAACCTCCTGTTAAGCCATATCAGCCTCCACTGCCATATCCAACCCGAGCTAGACAAGAAAAGAATGAAGAAGACTACCAAAAGTTTCTTGAACACATAAAGGCTCTTCAAATCAATATACCATTCATAGAAGCGGTTGCTCAAATGCCTAAATACGCCAAATTTCTCAAGGAGCTTCTAACTAATAGAAGGAAGATGGAAGAAGTGAAGAAGGTGGTCCTGAACGAGAACTGTTTAACTGCTATGTTGAACAAACTTCCTAAGAAGAAAGGAGACCCGTGAAGTTTAACATTGCCCTGCCAATTTGGAAACTTGGCCACCATTTATGCACTAGCTGATTCAGGGGCAAGTGTAAATCTCATGCCTTATTCGTTTTTCTAAAAGTTAGATCTCCCCGAGCCAAGACCCATTCGTATGGCAATCCACCTAGAAAATAAAACGGTTACATTTCCTAGGGGAATTTGTGAAGATCTTTTGGTGAAGATGGACAAGTTCGTGTTCCCTGCGGACTTTATAGTTCTAGACATGGAAGCGGATCCCCAAGTCCCGATCATATTAGGAAGACCTTTTCTCAATACAGCAAGCACTATCGTCAACATGAGAGATTCTAAACTACCCTTCGAGTAGGAGACGAATCAGTCACTTTCGGAATTGATCAAGCTATGAAGCGTGCAAGGAGTAGTGATGACACGACATTTTCAATTGACATGTTGGAAGAATTGTTGGAAGATTGGAAAGAAGAAAAGCCAAGCAAGTCCACCATCTCATTTGAAGAAGAGTTTGATGCTGAAAGGGACCTGATGGAGTTAGAAAGACTGCTCGAAGAAGCTGAGTATGACGATATGATCAGAAATGCAGAAAGACTGACTCGCCGAGTAGCCTCGACCGACTCGATGAGTCCCTTCGAAGAACCCCGTACAGTCGCGAAAATTACATTGGAATCAACGAGTCCTCTCACTGGACCCGACATGTTCATCATACAGAACACAAAAAATGAGCTCAAGGCATTACCAGATCACTTGGAGTACGCATTCCTTGAAGATGGCCAACAAAAACCTGTAATTATAGCTGCTGATTTGGCAAAACATGAGAAGGAGAGCCTTGTGGGTGTACTAAAGAAGAGGCAAGGTGCTATAGCATGGAAGGTAACCGACATAAAGGGAATTAGTCCGGCCTATTGTTCCCACAAAATCAACTTAGAAGAAGGATCAGAAGCTGTAGTACAACGCCAAAGAAGACTCAACCCGAACATGCAAGAAGTTGTGAAAAAGGAGGTGGTGAAATTACTAGATGCCGAAATAATTTATTCGATCTCCGATAGCCCATGGTGAGTCCGCTCCAAGTAGTTCCGAAGAAGGGAGGCATGACGGTAGTGGCTAATGAAAACATTGAATTAATTCCAACAAGGACGGTAACCGGGTGGCGAGTTTGCATAGACTATAGGAAGCTAAATGAGGCCACATGCAAGGATCACTTTCCATTGCCTTTTATCGATCAAATGCTTGAGAAGATTTCCGGTTATCTTTATTATTGTTTTCTCGATGGGTTTTCGGGGTACTTCCAAATTCCAATCGACCTACAAGACTAAGAAAATACCACTTTTACATGCCCAAGTGGGACATTTGCATATAGACACATGCCTTTTAGGTTATACACTGCACCAACTACTTTCCAAAGGTACATGATGGCTATCTTTCATGATATGATTGAAAGTTTTATGGAGGTGTTTATGGATGACATCTCGGTTTTTGAGTCCTCGTTTGAAGATTGCTTATCCAACTTGGATCTAATGTTAGCAAGATGTGAGAAGACCAACCTTGTCCTTAATTGGGAGAAGTGTCATTTTATGGTGAAGGAAGGAATTGTGCTAGGACACAAGGTCTCAAGGAGGGGGATAGAGGTGGATAGAGCAAAGGTGGACACTATAGCCAAATTGCCACCTCCAACAAATGTCAAGGGGGGTAAGAAGCTTTTTAGGCCATGCAGGGTTTTATAGGCGCTTTATTAAAGAATTTTCCAAGATCACAAGACCCTTGACTCAACTACTTTTGAAGGATGCCCCATTCAACTTTTCTAAGGAATGTCTTGAAGCCTTTAATTTGTTGAAGGAAAAGTTGACTACTTCACCTGTTATGATAGCTCCAAATTGGAGTCTCCCTTTTGAGCTAATATGTGATGCTAGTGACTTTGCGGTGGGAGCTATTTTGGGACAAAGAATTGACAAGCATTTTCAGCCAATCTATTATGCAAGCAAGACATTGAATCCAACTCAAGAGAACTACACTACTACTGAGAAGGAGCTGTTAGCAGTGGTATATGCTTTTGACACGTTCCAACAATACTTAGTTTTATCGAAGACAATCGTTTTTACCGATCACTCAGTGTTGAAGTATCTATTTTCCACACAAGATGCGATGCCTAGATTGATACTTTGGGTTCTACTTATACAAGAATTTGATGTCGGAATACATGATAAAAAGGGGATGGAAAACATAGCTGCCGATCATTTATCAAGACTAGAGAACCCACTTTTGGAGAAGATAGAAGAAGATAAAATTGGGGAAGATTTTCCCGATGAGTATATATTGGTAGTAGCGGGAGAAGTGCCATGGTTTGTAGATATAGCAAATTATTTGGCAACCAAATACATCCCAAAGGATTTGACTCACCAATAAAAGAAGAAATTCTTTTTGGAAATTAAATACTACTTTTGGGACGAGCCATATATTTTCCGAAGATGCGCGGATAGAATGATAAGAAGATGTGTATTCTGGAAGGAAAGTCAAGAAATTTTGGCACACAGCCATAGTGGACCTGCTGGAGGACATCATGGAGCACATTACACCGCAAAGAAGATTTTTGATATTGGGTTCTATTGGCCTACAATTTTCAAGGATGCTGCTCAATATGTCAAGGAATGTGACTCATGCCAAAGAGCTGGGAATATATCATCCCGAAATGAAATGCCCCAACATAGCATCCAAGTGTGTGAAATGTTTGATGTGTGGGGGATTGACTTCATGGGACCCTTGTTGGGTTTTGAGCATTCTTACACTTCCATGGTGTACATGCAACCCTATAAACCTTGGATCTATGTTTGACTAAAATACATGAAAAATGATTTTCCAAGGTTCATAATCCTCTCTAGCATAAATGGGGATCTTTTATTCTAATAGTTAGTAAGAGTTACGTACCTCTTTGTAGCTTGGATTCCTTTAAAACCTTGTGAGCCTAGCACCTCAAGTGTGATGCCTCAAATGCTTCACACAACACCAAGTACACTTGGAATAAACTCTTAAGAGAATAAGAACACTTAGTATTTTCGGCTAGCCCTCTTTTGTTCACTCTAATGGCCGAAAATGGTGAAGAATAGCTTCTTTATGTAGTATGGTACAATTAGCGTTACACCATGTAAACCCTAATTGTCATGACCTTTCATTTCCATGACCCATGGGTTATGTAACCCCCCATGGAGCATCCATGGAGCATCTTATGCGTTTAACCCAACTTGATAATCCATGGAGCCTTGGCCCATTATATAAGTTATGGATGATTGACACAATCAACCCATATATTTAATTAGTCTTCTTTTGATCACATAATTAATTTTAAATTAATTATTGATCAATACTAACTAAATATTATTATTCCTATTATTAATATAGTAGAACTTATAATATATTAATAAACCATAAGTGTCTTATTTCTCTCATTTAGTTTATCCAAGTGCATGATGCCATGCAACCCAAATGGACCATGATGGGTCGGGTCAAGTACATACCAAGTATAGTTATGGACTTAGACACTATATCCAATAACCCTTTCCCATGTCTAAAGGGAATAAATATATTTTGGTGGCGGTGGATTGCGTATCTAAATGGGCGGAGGCACAAGCATTACCCACTAATGATACTCGGATGGTGGTACGATTTTTAAAGAAACTATTCTCAATATTTGGAGTTCCTAAAGCTCTCATTAGTGACCGGGGCACTCACATCGCCAATGATCAATTAGCTAAGGTGTTGTAAAAATATGGTGTTCACCATAGATTTTCAACATCCTATCATCCTCAAACGAGTGGGCAAACAAAAGTTACAAATAGGGAATTGAAGAGAATACTACAAAGATCGGTTGGAAATAATAAGAAAGAATGGTCGGATAAGCTTGATGATGCACTATGGGCGTTTAGAACAGCTTTTAAGAAACCTATTGGCACTACACCATATAGGCTAGTATATGGAAAACATTGTCACTTGCTAGTTGAAATAGAGCACAAGGCTTATTGCACATTAAAGGTGTGCAACTTTGATCTAGCTGAACTTAGAACTAACCAGTTAGTGCAAATGAATGCCTTAGAAGAGCTTAGGAATGAGGCTTACACTAGTTCCTTGATTTACAAAGAAAAGACCAAGAAGTGGCATGACAAAAGACTCAAGGGTAATAAGGACTTTTACAAAGGACAAAAGGTGTTACTTTTTAATTCAAGGCTCAAACTATTTTCGGGCAAACTTAAGACACAATGGGATAGTCTATTTATAGTAAAGAAAATTTTTCCACATGGAGCTACTGAGTTAATATCAAGAGATGGAACTCCTTTCAAGGTCAATGGCCATAGGGTGAAAGAAGAAGGAATTCCGAGAAATGAAGAACTTGAAGAAGGGCTGCTGCTGGAAGGGATTACAGAGACGTAAGCAGGAAGGAGTCCAACTAATGACTCCTTAAAAAGAAGCGCTTCCGGGAGGCAACCCGCGTTTAGAGTTTACATTCTTTTCTTTTTAGTTTTTTTTTTTTTTCATTTTGCTTAGGATTTGTTTTTATCAATCTTCTTCTGTGTTCAAAATGATTGCTTGAGGGCAAGAAATGCTCAAGTGTGGGGTGGCATATATTTTATTTTGCAAACTCAAAATTTTCTCAAAATGAAAAACTCGACAAGTCTATAAGGCTACTCGACGAGTCCATTTTAAAAATCCCGAAAAATCGATGAATCAGGCATCTACTCGCCGAGTAGGTCCTCCTGCTCGACGAGTATATATATTTACCCGAAAAAATTTATTTTTATTACATTCTGTAAAAGAGGGGTTTTTACCCTAATTTGCAAATACTCAGCCATTCAAACGAGCCGCCTCCCCACACTCGACATGCAACACTCTCAAGCATCCATCTTGATTCTTCTTTTCTTATGCGAATTCAACCAACAAGGTAACAACTTTAGCTCTTAATCCTTTACAAGTTCCGATCTTTGGTGTAATAACACCTTTAATTTCTGAAAAATCCCGTTTTTAGGAAGACTTGGATTTTAGGGTTTTGATTTTTGACAAAATTAGGACGTTTTAGACGTAAATTTTTACATTCATAGACTCCTGGAAAATACCAAAGCAAACCCCTGCAATAATTTATGGATTTGGCTGGTTAATTTCATCAGGACAAGATTTGACTCCCGCTGTTCGTCTTACCCGCCGAGTAGTTCGTGGACTCGGCGAGTCCATGCTGCTGATGCCCAATATTTTGCCATTCTTAATACTTTAGGTATTTTGGTTGTGGTTTTCTTGTTTCTTTGTTGTGCAGGAACCATGTCTCAGAGAGGTTAAAGCTCACGAGGAGGCGGTTATGGGGACATCCCATGCTTGTCTTTTCCAAGCATCACCAACAAGTCTTCACTCACACGAACAAAAAAACAAGCTGGAAGCTTTAAAGAGGAAGGAAATATATGTTCCTAATGAGTTGGACTGGTCATGGATGGGACGAGCTGGGCTGGAAGAAGCACTAAGCCATTATTTGGTCAAGTCTTTTGAAATTAATGGGGTCCAAATAATCTGTGACGGGTGGAGTCGGTTGTTTAAGCTTCAAGAATCGGTATATCAAGAACTTTGCTGGGAGTTCTTTGCCACCATCTCTTTCTAGGGTGGTGATGACTACTATAGTCCAAACATCATTTCATTCTGCCTTGGAAGAGAGTTTTGCTAGTGTAGTATTTCTAAGTTGGCATGGAGGCTGGGAATTTATGATCAGAATGAGATCATGTTCGAGACTTTTGAGTCATTTTTGGAGCAGTACAACAAAGATTTTCCTGAGGGTGTGGTTGCCTCTACTTGGTGGAACACCATTGCCAACCAAGTCTACAACCCTTCATCCGCTCAAGAAGGGATGATCCGCTCCGCGATTTATCGCCTAATACATCGTCTGATTGCGAGCTCTATAAACGTGTGAAAGGATGACAATAAAGTCCCCACTCTTGACATCTTCTACATGTTGAGTATTATTGCTCCTAATGTATTTTGCAATTTGCCATATTGCATGGCAAAATACTTGGCAGAGGGGGCACTGAAAGAGCGGGTGACTTCAAAAATCAATGGTGGCATGTTTTTGACACGGCTTGCGAGAACTTATGGCATTTTGGACCGACCAGAGGCACGAGTGTTGACTATGATTCCTAGTCCTCCCTTCACCACAACTTTATTTAGGAGGGCTAGGATCATTGAGGATTATGGAGGGGGCCATGTTAGCATTCCAAATGATGATGAATTGTTGGTGCTAGAAGAACCGGGAAGGAGGGTAAGGCGAAGGAGAGAGTGGGTGCCACAAGACCCACCGGTTATTCCGGTGGATGAGGAGCTACCTATGGATTGGTATAATGTTGAGCTACGAAGATACCAAGATGACATAGGGCGGGGAGTGAACTTTGTCAATGATTCTTTTGCTTGTTTATTTGAGCAAATGCATTTTACACCAAGGCCCGGATTCCCGTATATCTCCAGTTGGGATGAGAGGGTGCAAGCAAGAGGAAACCAAGCGGGTGGAAGTGGAGCCGGAGGAGATGAAGATGAGGAGGAAGATTGATGTTTTACTTTATTGTTTTTTTGGGATGTTTAAGGCTATTTATTTTTCTTTATATTGGGTGATGAACTTGTAGGATGATTAAATAGGAACTTGTTTTCTTTTACTATTTGTGGTTGTTTTCTTTTCAGATTGAAGGATTGGATGCATGCAAGAGTCTCAACTGTCAAGATTAGAGTGAGGATCAGGTCTAGATGAGAATATGCATAAGTTAGGTTCGAGTCCGTTCTCAAGGAGGGCCTTAGGATGTTATTTGTTAAAGAAAATTGAAGTACACACTGGAAAATCGTACCCATCCACATCAGAAACAGAGCCCAAAAGCAGAATATTTATATTTTTCACTCAGCGATGGACTCGGCGAGTGCACATTACCTACTCGATGAGTCCGAGTTCAATTCCACAATTTTTTTGATTGATACGATGCTACTCGTCTTGTTTCCGTATAGAATCGACGAGTTTATCACTTTTTCATTCTCAAGGCTTATAATCTGCTTATATTCATTACAGGTCTCGCACATATTCCTTAGAGTTTTAATTTCTGAAGATTTACAAATATTTTTCCTGCATTTTTGGAGCTTTCCCACACAAGATATGACACCCAAGGCATGAATGAGCTGTTCCCACATCTAAAGTCAATTGAAGATGGAGCTTTAACATGAAGAAGATCGACCTCACCACTACTACCCCAGGGGAGTTTGTTCTAATTCTCTCTTTATTTTATTATTCTTTATCATGCATAATATGCAATGGGGACATTGCATAAATTAAGTATGGGGTAGGGGGTTGGTTACATTAGTTTACATTAGTTAAAATTTTAGTTAAATTGTGATAAAAAAATTGCATACAAATTGCTAGGATTAATTGATAAAATTTCGGTAAAGCAATTAGGGATCATGCTAGTGTTATGTTTGATGCTTGCATGAAGACCCAAATGCTTAGTTAAGCTTATACACGTTGTAGTACATTTGTGGCCCCCTTTATTCTAGTGAAATCATTGGACAAAAACACATGCTCGCTTAGTTTGAGGGATGCAATAAGTTTAGCATCGTGTACTTGAAATGTGTAACGCTCGCAGATCCGGGCTAGTCAAGTTAGAGGCAATAAGTGTCGAAAACGACTTTTCGACAAAAGATTATTTAGAATAAATAATTTGAACCAAGTCTTAGTAGATGTCACAAGGTTTCTGTACATATAAAGAACGCCGAAATCCGAGTTATAACGAAGAAGTTATGACCCGTCGAAGTTTCGCGACGAAACCAGCACGACATCGGGAAGCGTAAATAGTGAATTTATGATTGAGCGAGTTTTAGCCTTAGCGATATAAACGAAGATCGTAGAGTATGTTAAACTAAGAGCATCCATAAAAAGAACGCCCAAATCTGACTTCGTATGAAGAAGTTATGATTTTTCGAAGTTTCAAATTAGCAGTGTATAGCCCGAAATTCGAATATTAGATCGAGTGATTTTTAGCCGACATGACCTAAACGAGAATCGAAGATCTCATTAAAAGTAGCATAACGAGAAAAAGATGAGCGAAAACGGACGTCGGATAAAGAAGTTATGAGGATTTAACGGACCAATCCTGTCCCGGCATGTTAATAATATTAAATTTAAAATATAGTCAAAATTAGCCGACGAAGTCTAAACGAAAGTTGTAGAGTACATTCCCAACTTCGCGTGGATATAAAGAACGACAAAAACGGAGCTCGTATGCGAAAGTTATGATTTTAGAAGTCGGAAAGTAAATTTGCGAGACCTGTTGCGTGGTTGATGACGTGGCTGCATCTGGGCCGTTGCTTGTTGACCAAGGCTTCGCTTCGGATTGTGACACGTTACCCTCGTAGTATGCCCCGCGTCCGAAGAAGTTACGCCCCGCGTAGGTCCGATCTGATCCATCCGACGGTGCGAGACAGCTGGCTTCGGCTGGCAACCTTATCCGAGGTGTACGCCCAACGTAACCTCGGTACGCCCAGCGTAACCGAGGCTGCTGGCGCCTATAAAAGGGGTCCGAACTCCTCCGAATTTCTCACACCTTTCTTATATCTCTCTCTAAACTTTCTCTTTCTAAGGGTTTTAACCCTCCCCTAAGCCTAGGTGATCGGCTAGCACCCTAAGGAAGCCCCGAGGCTCCCGGAGTCCCGAGAAAAAGGGTCTTTCGGTTTCGAAACGCTGCTCCAAATAAAGTTCCGGTTTTCGATAAAATTCGCTGTAAGTAAGCTACGCTTACACAATTTTTAATATAGCTTTCGAATACTTATAGGAATATTATTAGGTCCTTAAAATAATTATTTGGGCTATTATTATGAGTTATATTGAGTGTTATTTAACGCTTATATAATAGTAATAATAGTCAGACTATTAATTTGTCGCGGTTATCGTTAGACTAAACCCTAGTGGTATTGGTACTAGGTTTTATCGAAGGAAATTGTTTTGAGAGTATCGAAGCGCTGTCCGAGTGCTGAGTCACCACCTTTCAGGTAAGTGCATAGTCCCTTTCATCTTACACATAGATATGAAGTATTTTAATATAAATTACGTGCTGTGTGTGCATATTGTCTGAATACTTGCTGTCTATGTTGGGTGAAAGATTTTTATACATGTTTTAAATGATTTAAACTGTATATATGTATTTTATATCTACAAAATGTGTTGGGTAAAACATGGGTAGATGAAATAGTTGTTTTGTGATAACACGATGGGAGACATCAATGTTGTTAGTGGTCCAGTCATCTAGTGGAGTATAGATGATGACCATGGGCGATACTAGACGGTCCGGTGGAACGCTAGTAAGCTCGTAACCTGTAGGTGTTTTTGAACTAGGTGCTCATTAGGTATTTTGAACTGAGTGTGTTCACTACGTATCTTTGAACTGAGTGTGTTCACAACATATCCTTGAACTGAGTGTGTTCACTAGGTATTTTGAACTAAGTGTGTTCACTAGTTACTTTTGAACTAAGTGTTTACTAGATGTTTTGGACTACGTGTTCACCAGTTGTAATCTATAAGCTTTGGTAACAATGGACTTCGTGCCGATTCCTTAGGATAATCCTTAGGAATAAATGAATGAGAAATAGCTAATTCTTAAGGTAGATCCTTAAGAGTAAAGAAGATAATGGGGATGGGTAATTGGGTTTAATTGCCTGATTGTTTAAACATAATAATTATATTATTTGTGGGTTGAAAACCCTATGTACTCACCAGGTTTCCCAACCTGACCCACTCGGTTTATTTATATCACAGGTGTTGATATGAAGTCACATTACACTGAGAGATTAAAGAGATGTAGACCACTAGTGTAAATAAATGTAAGTTCTGTTTATGCTTATGTTTCTGTATTGAAAATGACATCCCAAATGTTTTAAAATGAATAAAATACGTTTCTTCGAAAATGTTTTAATAATGTAATTATCGTGTTTTTCTGGGAACAAATTCCGCAACATTTTTATGAAAAGAAGTACTATGACTTTTATAAAGCATAAACAAAATTGGTCTTTTCTGGCCGTGAAAATGGGGATGTCACAAAATGGATCCAGGAAAATTATTATCCTTAATCAATAAATGTTGAAGTTGAGCGCCCCTGCTTAAGCATGTAGGGTTTTGAGTGAAAAAAAGTGAGGTACATGTAAAAAAGAAGAGAGAATTACAAGAACAGTTGTGAGAATTTTCGAGCAATTAAAGTAAAGATCAAAAGATCAAAATTCCAAAAATTCAAAAGTTGAAGATACCCAAAAATAAAAAAGGTGGCAATTTTTCAAAGAAATCAAAGTTCAAATTGTCAAGAAAGTGAAGAAGTCCAAAAGCTCCATAGTGATATTAAAGAATTGTAATTTTTAGAATATGTATGCTTGGGTTGCTCAACTAAAAACACCTTGAGACTGGGAGGTTTTCTGCGGATGGATTCAGAGGGATGCATAAAATGAGCATTGTTCGGAAAAGTGGGCGAGTGTTTATGAGGATTGTGAGTATTTAGGTTAAGGGGGTCCTTAGGAAAATTATTTACACACAAATGCATGCGTTGTGGTCTTGACATAATGGATGAGTTGTATTGGGATTGTCTATGTAATATTAGTATGCTTAATTTCAGTTTTGCTTGGGGGCAAGCAAAAGTCAAGTGTGGGGTATTTTGATATTTGCATATTTATCTATATTTTATTTTGGATTTTTATCATTGATTGGCTAATTAATTGTATATTATGGACAAAAGATACTTAATATTGTTCAAAATATGTTTTCAGTCCTAAAAAGAAGCTCGAAAGCAAAAGGAAGCAGGAGATATGAACGGAAGCTCGGGAACTAAAGAAAGAAGAAAAAAGGCAAATTCTGAAGCTACTCGGCGAGTAGGATCGTCTACTCAACGAGTCGACACGAAGATTCGCGAAGCGACACGTGGAGTCCTTGCCGTATACGGATTCCTCAAGGGGGACTCGACGAGTAGCCCATGTCTTGAGAAAACTATAAATAAACTTCATAAACCCGAATTGAAGACTCTCTCTGGATTTTTGGGTAGAACACTTGGCGATCAAGGAAACCTTGGAGCTCTGGAAAACAATTGAAGAACCCTAATCCTTCATTCTTAAGAGATTAAGGCACTTTAGGTTTAATTTTCCACTTTTCTTTTGAATTGAATTATGTTAGTATTAATTGAATTTGACATGCCCTTGAATCTGGGGTGACAACCCCCAAATATACCTTTCGACCTTCTTTGATTCTGGGTTGACCATGGTAGGGCACAAAGCAGCGAGGTCGTTGAACCTAGCTGTGTAGGCGATTAGATCAGACCCAACCATCTTTAGATTCCAGAGCTCCTGCTCAAGCTTTTGCACTTCACCCCTTGGGCAGTATTCTTCCAGCAGTAGAACCTTCAGATCCTCCCAACTCATGGCGTTGGCGACAGTGAGCATCACCAAATTCACATGGCTTTTCCACCAAGTGAGGGCTCGATCTATGATGGTGCCAGCAGCGAACTTAACCTTGCTTGTTTCTTGGCATGAGCAGATCTCGAAGACTGTTTCGGTCTTTTCGAACCATTGCATTAGTGCAATGACTCCTCCAATGCCATTAAAAGTCTTTGGCTTTGAGTTGGAGAACTCCTTGTAAGTACATTCCCTTACTTGACCCTGGCCGGTGCCACGATTGGAATGATTCGTGTTGCTTCCTGTACCTCCATTTGCATTGGAGTTTATTTGCGAGAGAGCTGCTGTTACTGCTGTCGTGATAGCAGCCTGGACCATGGACGGATCATATGTTAGTGGTGGAGGTGGTGGTGGGGTTGCGTTTGTACGTGCTGATCTACGAGGAGGCATCGCGCTGCCAAAAGAAAAGAATGAGAGATTATAAGTTTCGGTGGTTGCGGGTTGAATGATATTGAGTTGACTTCCTTTAATAGTTTAAGAATTTGGTTTGGCCAACACAGGGTTTTGAGCTTGATTCATAAATAACGTTTGAATAGATGTACTTATGAATTGAACGGACTACATATAATTAAAACAAGAAAGAGATATGCCCTATATATATTAAACATATAGTTGTGTTACATCTGAGTCTAGACAAAAGTTGTTGACCTTTCTAAAGGTCTCCGATTACAGAAAATTTTAAAGAAAATAATACTTTTATCCGAAGTCCTAATTTATAACAAAATTTGAGAGTCAGGAAAGTACTACTTGCGGCGTGGTTTGCGCTTGGAGCTTGATTCCGTGTCGGACTGCTTTGACTCCATGAGGCGCCTATCAAACGCAGCTTGTCGTTCCCTTATCTACGCTATTGCTGCGATCGCTGCATTCATTTGTTCTTGGAGGGCATTAGTGCGGTCTAGGCCATACCCTTGCAACTTGTCCAAACGGCGGATGTCGGAAGTGTGCACTTGCACTTCCATATTGACCTCGCAGATCCGGTTGGCTTGAACTCCGGATTGATAGCACTGGTTGGCTAGTTTGCCAACCATGACTGGAAGTGCTCGGTCTGCTGATCCCCCGCCTCTGACATCATAGAAGTCTCGGCACATGCCGTAGGGAGGGCGTAAGCTTTGTTGTTGGCTCCAATGGTGGAGGTGACTTCCCCACACAGGAGTGGGTCCTTGGAAGTTCCTCACGTGGACGGGAGATTGTGGGATCGGTGGATTGATAACTTCTGGCTCCGAATCCGTACCAGAGTCATCTCCTTCCTCCAACTCTATAGGCTCTTCGTCTTCTACAGGATCATCTTCGATCCATCCTCCATTACCTTGGTTGGGGTAGTAGGGGTCATCGGGGTGATGGAATCCAACCATTGAGTCTGTACGAGAATAGGGTTAAGAATTTACTATAAGCTAGAGCACATGAAATTTACCCTTAAGTTTAATGGCTAATGACAACACAAAAACTCCCTTAGTATTATGTAATGATGTGGTTTTGGTAAGTTTTAAAATTGTTGTCCACTGCAGACACTCCTTGGCACACGTTAGTCGACTCTCGGAAAAATATAGTTGATCAGGCTATATTCTTCCCAGTTCCGATTACATGTCCCAAGGCGTACCTGTACTGCATAACGTATTTATAATACTTCTAAAATTATCCGATATGAAACTGTTATTAGTATGAAATGAGTGCATGCCTACTTTAAAAACTAATTAAATTTAATTTCAAAAGTATGACTCTTCTCAGAGTGTTTTTGCCCAGTTGAGTTTATAGTTGTATACCAAAAAGAAATGGTTTTGATATACTTAATTCCCTATAAACAAAGCTCTGATACCAATCTATCACACCCCCAAACCAGAACGGCGAAAACGTTCGGGGGCGGAGGACGTCATATTCAGTATCATAACAGTTCATAGAAAGGAAAGTACACAACACCATACATAAATAAGGGTTTTAGAAGTGTTTACATAACGGTATTCATTACATGTTCAAAAGATAAATACTTAAACATCTTTTAAAGAGAAATAATTAACGCCAGCGCGTTAATTCCCAAAAGTTGATTTCCAACCTGCTTAGCGGTTCCCTGAGAATACAAGTTATTTCAAAGAGAAAGTGTCAACAATTATGTTGGTGAGTTCGTAAGTGGTTTAAAAACATTGAATGCCGTTCCAAAAATGAGTGTATATTTTCCAAGAAAATCCCTTATTTTCTTATAAAAGTATGAAATGCATGAGAGTATTTGTGTTGAAAAATGTAGATAGTTGAACCAAGAAAATCCCTTATTTTCCTAATAGTTGTTTGGTTTGTATACAGGAAAATTCCATATTTTCCTAAAGTAATAGTTTGTTTAATGTCCAAGACTAAAAATTGGAAGCAATCCACATGCTTTAGAAGATTTTAAACATATATTTATATAATAAACCTATCAGAAGATTTCAATTTGTTAGATAAAGAATAGTTTTAATAGCTACTCGTTCATCAATCAGAGGTACTATAATAGTTGTGTATCCGATGAGTTTTATAACCATACTAAACATAATATGCCTGTAGCGACGTTCTTCAGGCATCGTAGCGTTATGACAAACTGTGACCCCAAAGGACGGACTGTAGCTAACAGTCAGGGCGCGGGATCATGACTTCCTGTATAGATCTATACACATGTGACATGTTCTCCTAACGGGAGACTCTGGTTATAGACATGACTTGTAGTATTACCTCCTAACAAGAAGGTAGTATTTGAAGATATACACGTCTCATGGATTCTCAACTAAGTCTGTATTAAAGTAGTAGTTTTGTATGCAAGGTTTATTCTTTTTCACAATGTTCGACAAAGCATAAGTCATAAGTTCTTTGAATGCATAAAATGGTTTAACAATGATGGTTACTTCAGATACTATGTACTTTGTATAAATCTAGTGCATGCAAGGTATAACAAGAGTTTTCATATATTAGTTATGAATCACATATGATTCATTTGATAAAAACGAGCAAAGTGAAACTTTATGTAACACACGATAATAACCGTGTGTTTACTTGTATTCTCCCCCGAAATGTATTAAAAGTACATTATAAAGTATTTGAAAGTGTATGAAAGGGGGTACGAACTCACTTGATAGATTGAAGAAGGTGTGACGAAAACCGAGCAGAACTTTGGCTTGAAAGAGCGGATTTTCTCGGGATTCTCGGGAATCTCGGGAGTACAAACGACCTTCGGAACTTGAGCTAAGCGACCAGGGCTTCGGGTTTGCACGAGCACAGAAAACGAGGCAAAACGCAAGAAAAACGAGAGAAAATGAGCAAGTTTTCCGGAAACCTTCGCATCCCTTTTATAGGGGCTGAGAGGCCTCGGTACGCGGGGCGTACCCGTGCGTCATGCATGAGCGAGTCCTCGACTGCCCCAGAGTTCGGATGGGACGGGCTGTAGCTCGCATAGGGGACGATGTGGACGAACCGGAGCCAAGGCCTTGAGTACGCTGGGCGTACTCGTGTACGCAGGGCATACTCTTGTGACTCAGACTTCGGATAATACCAAAGTTTTCCATTAAAAAAAATATATTAATTATTTATCAAACTTCAAAAATTCATATCTCCTTCATACGAACTCCATTTTCGGCGTTCTTTATATCCACGCGTAGGTGAGACTAAGGTCTACAACTTTCGTTTAGATTCCGTCGGCAAATTCCGAAATTATTTTTATTATTTATTTTTGAAAGGTCGGGGTAAGAGAATTCGTTAAAAATTCATAACTTTTTCATACGATGTCCGATTTGGGCGTTCTTTTTATGTACATTTGTAGTTTAACGATATCTATGACTTTCATTTAGACACCTAAGGTCAAAAAGTATTTTATTGAAACTTTGCGTTTTTACGTAACTTCGTATTGCCGGTTTTTATCGGAAAACTTAGAATGGTCATAACTTCTTCGTTATAACTCGGATTTTAGTGTTCTTTATATGCTTGGAAACCTTAAGACGATATTTACTACATAGTGTACTCCAAACAGAGCTTTTGAATACTTCATTTTTCGATGATATCCTAATTACTTTTTCAAAGAGGTTACAAGACTCGATTTTCAATGACCTGAAATGACGGGTTGTTACAAAATTTACCCCATGGCACTTTCTTTGGCTTGAGCTTTCTTTATGTAGAGGTCATCATAGGTTACGTAATAGGTTTCTTCAATATGTTTGGAGTGTTTATTCAAAACCCTATAAGCCTTTGAATGGAGTGAATAGCCCATAAAGATTCCCTCGTCTGCTTTAACATCGAACTTGTTGCGGTTCTCTTTAGAGTTAAGAATGAAGCACCTTGAACCGAACACGTGAAAGAATCTGAAGTTGGGCTTTCGGTTGTTCAGAATCTCATACGGGAGTGATTGAGAATTGCTTGTTAAGTAAGGATCTATTTTAAGTATAACAAGCAGTGGCAACAGCATCCGCCTAGAAGTATAATGGGAGGGAAGCGAAGCTCAGCATGGTTCTGGCTGCTTCACATAGGGAATGGTTCCGTCTTTCAACGATTCCATTCTGTTGTGGAGTATAGGGAGTAGAGAAGTTATGAGATACTCCCTTGTCGGCCAAAAAGTCTTCAAACTCTTTATTCTTGAATTCAAGCCCATTGTCGCTTCTGATGTTTCTTACCACTTTTCGTAGTTGCAGTTCCACTTGCTTGATAAACGTTTTTAACTTGGGAGTTGCTTCTGAGTTCTATTTAAGAAAGTAAACCTAGGTGAAACGAGAAAAATCATCGACAATGACCAGTATGAACTTACTACCACCAATGCTTTCAATAGCCAAAGGTCCACATAAATCAATATGCAGAAGTTCAAGAGCTTCAATGATCTTGGTGTTGATACGTGTAGGATGGCTCTTTCGGCTTTGTTTACCCTTCTCACAAGCTGAACATAGGTGTTCCTTGTCAAATTTAAGCAGAGGGAGGCCTCGAACATGATCTCCAAGCACTAACTTATTAATGTCTTTGAAGTTTAGGTGTGATAACCGTCGGTGCCATAACCAACTTTCATCATAATTAGCTTTGGACAGTAGGCATATAGCTGGTTTCCCTTTAATTGGACTGAGATTAAGGCGGTACATTTCACCATTTCGTTCAGATTTTAACAAGACTCTTTTTGATTGTTTTTCAATAATTTTTGAGCCTTCATCATCAAAGGAGACTTTCAGTCTTGTGCCCGTAACCAATTGAGATACACATATGATGTTGTTCTACAATCCTTCAACATATGCCACTTTTTGAATTGTGAAATCTCCATTGGTTATCATCCCATAACCTTTGATTGTACCATAAGAGTTGTTGCCATACTTCACACATCCACCATCCTTAAGGGACCGAAACTCCCTCAATTCTTCCTTTCTCCCTGTCATGTGACGCGAGCAGACACTGTCTATATACCAATCATCATCGAACCGCTCGTCACTGATAGCTTGCAAATTCAAGCAGATTTAAAAACCCAAAGTTTCTTGGGCCTAGGTAAGTCTTTTATAGAGAAGGGAATAACAACAGATAGATCAACTAAATAAGTTCTTTTAATTAAAGTTGTTTCATCTTTTCTTTTGATGGTCTAAACTTTAATTTTATTTTTGTCTTGTTTAAATTTTAAAGTTTCAGATGATGTAATGTTAGATGGTTTTGAACTGTTCTTTTGAGTTGTGGGTTTGTCAGACTTTTTCTTATAATTTATGTTAGTGTTCAAGTCAAGCTTTCCCTTTCTTTTAACGTCCTGCGTTGAATGAGTATGTTGATGACTTGGAGTATAACCGAAACCTAACTTCGGTTCTCATTCTTGGTAGAGGAACCAAAACCAGAAGTTCGGTTCTGATTTGAATGGGTACAAAAACTGGGATTATTGTTTCGTGAATAGTAAGAGTTTGGACCGAAACTAGACGATTGTTTGTTTTTGAACTTGTCACTTCCTTTGAAATTAGTTTCTTTCTGAGTAGGGATGTGGTTAGGGTTCTGAGACTGCCAAAACCTTTTTCACTCACTCAGATTTTTCATGTATCTCCGGTTTCTTTCCCGTTTCTGTTCAGCCAGTTGTTGTTGAGATTTATGAATCTTAAAGCTTGACTCCTGATTCTCCTTTTGAGCTTCGTTTGAATTAGGAGCGAAATTCGAAGTTTTCTTTGATTCTTCCGGTTTCTTTCCCGGTTCTTCCGGTATCTCTTTGGTTCTACTTGTGCTGGGTTTGTCAAAGCTTGAGGGTTTGTTGATTGGTTCGGCTACATATCTGCCCTTTACCCTCCATGAGGTTTGCTCTGACAGACCGACGTCTCATCTGCATTATAAATAGGAGCATACAAGAAATAGTTATCACATCCTTCGACATTGTCTTTGTCAACCAAAATTTTTAGTTCTGCTGTTTGTTTTCCAGTGACTCCTATGACTGCATAAACTTGATTTGGCACGGTTTGAACTTTCTGGTAAACCACTGCTTTTTTGAGTTTCTTGGACTTGTCATTTGTCAGGTGAGCATACTCAACAGAGTTTTCAGATATGAGGGGTTCTTCTTTTTCGGTTTCGCTCCTTAAGAACTCAGAGCAATCAACTACATCTTCCACTGATATTTCGCTCAACTCACTTTCCTCATCGAATTTTGATGTGTTTTCGACATTTATTTTATGATCTGAACAAAGTTTGGCATTTGACGAGTCAAATGTTCGTATGGTTTCAGACTTAATTTTCAGCCTATCATTTTCATCCAACATATTTTAAGCATACTTTTGTGTTCTTTGGAGTCGATAAAGGTCTCATTTTTGTCCAGTCCATATTTGTAAGTGACTGAAATTTCATTAGACCACATTATTGATTCACATTCAGCAATAACTTCATCCTCCTTAAATTCAAGGAACGGTAAAATCATCTTATGAATCTTTTTCCATATTTCTCAATCTAGATGAAGTTGAGTTATGTTAGTGTATAGGCGTTGTGCAATTAAACATAAAACATTTCGTTGTTTTAAAAACCTTAAATTGCGTGACAACTCGAAACTTATCCCGTTTCCGTTATGCGATTCCGTTAATAAAAATTCAAATTTGTTAACTTTTCCGTCAAACTCTTTGGTTTATTAAAATAATCAAGTTATATTTAATTAAATTATTTACGAATCGGAACCAAAAATCGCGCGGAAACCCGAAAATATGGAAAAAAATCAAACATTTCCTGCCGAAGTGGGTTTACGACCGTAAACTCGTTTACGACCGTAAACCTGCTTACAGTCAGTGACGTGTGGACCCCTCACCTCACCCCTATAAATACGATGCCTCCGACTTCATTAGGACGTTTATGGCCACACTCTCTCCTCCTCTCTCTAAGAATCTCAACCGTAAACACTCAAAACGCATTCAAACTCCGGAAAACATTGAGAAAACCATGTTTGGAGCCCTTTGGAACGTCTGGAAACACTCAGCTCGTCGAAATTAGCATCCAAACATCATTTTTCCGAGTTTACGGTCCAACCTTCAAAGACCGTAAACTCAGTTCTTGAGTTTACGGCCGTAAACTCGCCAATCTTCAGAAACCGTAAACTCGCCAACCTTCAGAGACCGTAAACACCTTTTTGGTGGTACTTTTGGCTGAAAACCCATTTCTTCGATTCAAGCAAGTCTCGGTAACATTCCTCAACCGAATTCAAGTGTTCTTATGATACTTTATTTATCGAAATCGCTAATTTAGATACATATACACATTTATTTGATAATAGGATTTTGTTAAGTGTCACGTGCAACAACTCGGGAATCTTCTTTTCGGTCAACAAAATCACGCAACAACTGTGAGTTCATACCCCTACATTTTTCCGTATTTTTAAGGTTTTTAGGCGGGGAATACAAGCTAAACATAAATGTTTTTCTTATAAGCTAAACATAAATGTTTTCAGGAATATACATAAAACTTATGCAAATTTCATACTTTAATTCCCTTTTGCACTATGTTGAGCATAAGGGACGTTTTCACAAAATTGCATAGTTTTCCGGACATGTTATACGCTACGTTATACATGCAAACTATAATCGGTATAGTTTCGGATTTCTCTAAGAACTTATCAAGCATAGGAACTTCTCTATGAAACCTATGCAATGGAACAGAAACCGTTTACAGTTTATATCACTGTTTTATCATGATTTTCATAACTGTAACTTATCACTATACGTGGTATACCTTCGGATTTTCAATACGGTAGAACGCTACTGCATTACATGTAAACTAGATTGTACGATACTGTGAGGCGTTACTTCTTTACTGTACCCTTAGGTGTACATGGATGAATCCTACCACTGTATAACCTGAGTCTCCTAGAGGGAGAGCGTGAGGTTTGTGAATAGATGTATTCGGGACTGACAATCCCACATCTGGACTGCTAGCTATAGTTAGGTGGGCACGCCTGAGATGTACAAATGTCATTTAACATCAATGTTTGAAGAACGTTGGAAACGTCACTAGTCATATCAAGCATGGTTATACGACTCACATTATGTATAAATGACCGATAGTTTACCAACCTGGTTTTCCTCAGTAGTTTTATTTATACCAAATAGAACTAAACACACTATGCATACTGGCCGAGCCAAGGTTTTCAAAAACCGAATCATTTATGCTACGGTTTTACATTTAAATACGTATACTTCATGATTAGCTTTAGCTAGTCACATGAAGTAGTATTTTGCATATCTATACGATTTTTAGAAACGAACATTCATGGTTGCATACGAAATCGACCACGCTACGTTTTTCACAATAGAAAATATCGGATTTTCTTGAAACTACATAATCATTTCGGCTCGCTTATCAATAAGTTTTCATAACAAATTACTGCTTATGAACTCACCAGCTTTATGCTGATATTTTTCAAACTGCTTGTATTCTCAGGAAATAAGCTGCATTTAGAGTTTTTAAGTTTTTATTTTGCAAAACTATTGGATGTATTTCAAACTGAGTTTCAAACAGATGTAAACGTTTTTATTCAAATATTCACTGTAATTGTTGTGTTGCTATGATTGCTGTTATTCATTGGTTGTGATGCTATACATGACGTCCTCCGCCCCAGAACGTTTCCGCCATCGGTTTTGGGGTGTGACAGATTGGTATCAGAGCCCATGTTTATAGCGAACTAGTATACCGAACCTTATGTTGTATACAACTATAAATACTAAGTGGCCTAAGTGCTCTACGTTAAAAGTATAGTTTTAAAATATTAGTATTTTTATAAGAAGTATACGAGCATGCATACATAACAGGATTCGTGTCGCTAGCAGAACTGAACAAATGTATTTGGATGCTGGAACGCTGCGGTTAAACCTGGGCAGTTATGTAATCATGTCTAGGGTGAATATAGCCTGATCAACTATATTCAGTCGAGACATGACCAACATGTGTTTGGGGGTGACTATGGTGCTACAGCAAGCCTAAAACTTAGCAAAATCATCTCACATAAAATACTATAGGAGTATTTTCGCTAGAGCCAAACTTAGTACGCGGATTCACTCTAAGTATTGCTACCTCTCCTTCCTTAAGCGATAACATACTGTGTTAGTAACATTTTTATGATTATCGCTCGGTAGAATAGTTTCATTATCAGGATGAGATATATTTTGTTCTTTTATATATATCTCGAGGACTTACCATCCTCTTCTTCCTGATTGTTTCTAGAACAAGATGCCTCCCCGACCAAGACCAATCAGAAGGAACAATGACACTCCACCATCACCACCACCACCTCCTCAGTTCGACACTGTCATGTTCCAGGCAGCAGTTACCGCCGCCGTGACTGCAACAATGACACAAGTAAATGCTGGAGGAGTTGGAGGTGGAACTGACCCACAGAGACAAGATGGAAGTCAGGGACATCAGAAAAAGTGTTCCTACAAGGATTTCATGACTGCGAAACCCAAGTCCTTTGATGGAAATAGAGGTGTCATCGCCCCGACTCGATGGTTCGAATCCATCTTCGAAATTTGCGTCTGTTCTGAAGCCAACAAGGTGAAGTTTGTCGCCTACACCTTCACTGACAGAGCCTTGACCTGGTGGAATGGTCGAGTCAAAACCCTAACCCTGCTAGTGGCTAATGCCATGGGTTGGGAAAGGCTTAAGGAGATCATGCTAGCGGAGTATTGCCCGAGGGGCGAAGTGAAAAAGTTGGAGCACGAACTCTGGAACTTGAAGAAGAAGGGTTCCGACATAGCTGCTTACACTGCTAGATTCTGTGATCTGGCGCTTCTCTGTCCGGGAAGGGTCACCTCGGAAAGCAAGAAAATCGAGAGGTACATCTGGGGACTGACGCAACTCACCAAAGGAAATGTCTTGGCTGCTTTGCCAACTACGTTTGAAAGCGCCAAGGATCTGGCACAAACTCTGATCGATCATGTAATTGATCTGGATGAAGTGACAATTGTCCTTGGTCCCCAAAAGGATTGCCGTGGGAAGAAGAAGAAGTCTGGCAATAAGCGAAAGGTTCAGTCTTCACAGGAGCCCTCTAAGAAACAACAAATAGTAGCACTTCATGCTGCTATTGCTCCTGCTGCTGCTCCCACTGCTGTTTCCAACCACCTAATCCCCTACAGGTGGTTATGCCGGAAAACTACCTTTGTGCACCAAGTGTAACTTCCATCATCATGGGCCCTGCCGTGAGTTGATCTGCAACAACTATGGGAAGAAGGGACACACAGCTCGATACTGCAAGACACCGACTCGACCAACCAACCAGGCCCCGGGAGCGGGCGCTGGTCAGACTTGTTATGGATGTGGAGAGGCTGGGCACTACCGGAGAAACTGCCCCAAGGCAAAAACTAGTGGTAATACAGGGAGAGTTTTGGCTATGGGCCAGAATGAAGCAGTTGCTGATCATACCGTTGTTACGGGTACGTTCCTCCTTGACAACTCTTATGCATGCATTCTCTTCGATTCTGGTGCGAAGAGGAGTTTTGTTAGTCATTCATTTAAGCACCTAATCAAATGTAAATCCCAACCTCTAACCGAAACATTTACCGTCAAGATGGCTAACGGAAAGAAGGAGAGCACTAACGACATATTCATAGGCTGCACTCTTACTCTAGACAATTATTCGTTTCCCATCGACCTTATGCCTGTGTCCATCAAGAGTTTCGACGCCATTATTGGCATGGACTGGTTGAGCTCCAATCATGCTGATATTTTTTGCTTCGAGAAAGCTATCCGCCTCAATCTTCCTTTTGGGGAAACCCTTACGATTTATGGTGATAAGCTCGTTTCGAACCTCCATATCATTTCGTGCATCCAAGCTCAGAAGTATCTGCGGAAGGAATGTCATGCATTCCTAGCTCATGTTGTCAACGAAACACAAAAGGTTAGAGACCTCGAGAGCATCCCCGAAGTCTGTAACTTTCCTGATGTATTCCCTGAAGATCTCCCAGGAATCCCTCCCGAACGTCAAGTTGAGTTTCGTATCGACTTGAGCCCTGAAGCTACTCCTGTAGCTAAATCTCCCTACCGTTTAGCGCCAGCAGAAATGCAAGAATTATCCAGTCAGCTCAATGAGCTGATCAACAAAGGATTCATAAGGCCAAGTTCCCCACCCTGGGGAGCTCCGATCTTATTTGTGAAAAAGAAGGATGGATCCTTTCGGATGTGCATTGACTACCGATAACTGAATAAGCTGACCATCAAGAACCGATATCCTTTATCTAGAATCGACGATCCTTTATCTAGAATCGACGATCTCTTTTATCATGATTTTCGTAACTGTAACTTATCACTATACGTGGTATACCTTCGGATTTTCAATACGGTAGAACGCTACTGAATTACATGTAAACTAGATTGTACGATACTGTGAGGCGCTACTTCATTACTATACCATTAGGTGTACAGGGATAAATCCTACCACTGTATAACTTGAGTCTCCTAGAGGGAGAGCGTGAGGTTTGTGAATAGATCTATTCGGGACTGACAATCCCACATCTGGACTGCTAGCTACAGTTAGGCGGGCACGCCTAAGATGTACAAATGTCATTTAACATCAACACCTGAAGAACATTGTAAAGGTCACTAGTAATATCAAGCATGGTTATACGAATCACATTATGTATAAATCACCGATAGTTTACCAACCTGGTTTTCTTGAGTAGTTTTATTTATACCAAATAGAACTAAACACACTATGCATACTGGTTGAGCCAGGGTTTTCAAAAACCGAATCGTTTATGTTACAGTTTTACATTTAAATACGTATACTTCATGATTAGCTTTAGCTAGTCACATGAAGTAGTATTTTGCATATCTATATGATTTTCAGAAACGAACATTCATGGTTGCATACGAAATCGACCACGCTACGTTTTTCACAAAAGAAAATATCGGATTTTCTTGAAACTACATAATTATTTCGGCTCGCTTATCAATAAGTTTTCATTACAAATTACTACTTATGAAGTCACCAGCTTTATGCTGATAATTTTCAAACTGCTTGTATTCTCAGGAAATTAGTAGACAGGTACTTGTTGGATTTTCGAGGAACCGAAGCATTTAGACTGTTTAAGTTTTTATTTTGCAAAACTATTGGATGTATTTCAAGCTGAGTTTCAAACAGGTGTAAACGTTTTTATTCAAGTATTCACTGTAATGGTTGTGTTGCTATGATTGCTGTTATTCATTGGTTGTGATGCTATACATGACGTCCTCCGCCCTGGAACGTTTCCGCCATCGGTTTCGGGGTGTGACAAATTGTCTCTTTGCAAATAAATAATCTCATCACTATCCCTAGCTAAATCTTGCTCCTTCAACTGTATCCATGCTCCCCTTTTCTCACTCTTGGAAGACTCCCTGCTGAGTTGATCAGTCAGGTTAAAATTTGCTAGTCGGGTTTGCATGATACTACCACTTAATTCTAGGATGGATTGTACCTTTTTGATCAAACGATCGCAGTCGTTGATCATTTCGCTCAAGGGCTTGGCTCCAAAACACTTGTCTTTTTTCAGATTCAGCTCCATATCCCCACCTTCAGTTGGTGTTTCTGCAGATACCATCAGGCACTTCCCATCCAAACTGATGACTCCCTCTCTAGCCATATATGCTCTACCATGAGAGGGCTTTCTTACTTCTTCATCTTCAGAGTCGGTTGAACAGACTTCAACTCCACCGAACTCATCATTGTCCAGATTCTCCTGCATAATTAAAGCATTAATTGATCTATTTGTTGCGTTCTTTTTCTTTATTTCATCCAACTTTCGCAGGTAATAGGCTTCATCATCTTCACCATCCTTTTTCTCAGCCATCTTTCTCGGCATACAGTCCTTAGCAAAGTGGTTCTTGTCGTGACAATAATTGCAATCGTATCCAGAATCTCCTGCTAGGTTGCTTTGTTTCTTATCATCATCCTTTTAAATGACATTCTTCGGTCCTTCTTTCACCTTCTCTAAGCTGTAGCTTCTTTGCCAGTTTCGGTTCTTATTAGCAGGGAATTTCCATCTTGCAAACTTCTTAGGATTGGAGACCATCATCGCATATTCTTCACTTGTAAGGTCACACTCAGACAAATCTGAATCATCTTCTTCTTCCGTCAGATTCTTCCGTTTCGAGATAAGGGATAAAGAGCCCATGTCATACACAACCTTTGCATCTTTTGTTACTCTGCTTTCATGGGATTTTAGGATGCCCATCGGTTTTTCCAGCGAGTATGACTTGAACTGTTCATGAGCCTTTCCAGTTGAGACCACTGCCATCCACTCAAGTCTTAGGCCATTCAAAAACGTGACTTTCTGTTCAATCTCCTTTTGTAACGATTGAAAATTTCAACAAAATTAATTTTTTTTTTTCAAAAACAACCTGATTCCATTAAAGTTATTACAAAAAGGTTTTTAATACAATTTATTTAAAGTATTCCCAAAATCACATCACGACGAAAACATGAGGAGCGGTACGATCAAGCCTTCGCCTTGCCACGGTCTCCTGAAGAACCTGAAAAACGTTAAACCACAACTGTAAGCCCGAAAGCTTAGTGAGATATACCCAAAATACCAACCACATATACCATACATGCATATCATGCCATCACATATCCGATCACAGAACAGCCATGCACTTCGAGTCTACTGTGTGACTGGTCCGCCGCACCGGCCAACAGTCCACCTGGTCCACCCTCTGAGTCTAGCCATATACATTGAGTCTACAGTGTGATTGGTCCGCCCGCACCGGGCCTTCAATCCACCCGGTCCACTCTCTGAGTCTACAGTATGACTGGTCCGCCCGCACCGGGCCTTCAGTCGGCCTGGTCCACTCTCCGAGCCTCGGCACGTCTGGTCTGCCCTCTTGGGGCCTACAGCCTATCCGGACCGCTCGCTGGGCTTTCGGGACAACCGGTCCACCCTGGGTATCTTGGCCTACAGCACAAAGCAGGACCCGCCTCAACCCAACTCCAGTCTAAACAACCATGTGCACATAAACATACAATCATATAACAATTCGCAGTCAACAAGCCGATCAAACAGATCACATAACATATCATCATCCTAACCAGGATACCGACCTAACCGGTCACTAGCATAGCATCACCCTACATCTCAGGATACCGATCTCAACCAGGTCTCTAACATATACCATCCTAGCTACCAGGATGCAACATATCAAAGCAATAACATACAACAAATACCCGGATCTCAATCCGATAAATGGCCGACCTTGGTGCCCTAGACCTTGTTTGATATAGTGAGGATAACTCACCTCGAAACTGCCGACTGAACAGATAACCCAAGCTGCTCCGATCACTGATACGGTCTCCACCACTAGACAACCACTAAGGCACTGAACTCAAAACAATATCCAACAATTACCAAAATGCCCCTGGAAATCACTGGTCAACCCTTGGTCAAAGTCAACCCCTGACTAACTCTACTCGCCGAGTCAACCCGATGACTCGCCGAGTCCCCATGCTCAAAATTCCCCAATCCGCGACTCAACTCGCCGAGTCACCCCGAGACTCGCCGAGTCCAACAACTATGAGTCCACTCACACACAACTCACCGAGTCATCCCTTGACTCACCGATTCTCGGATCAACCAGAAAAGATTGGGACTCTTCGACAAGACTCGCCGAGTCCAAGAACAGACTCGCCGAGTCTAAGGCTAGCTTCAACTTACTCGCCGAGTTGTTCTTCCAACTCGCGGAGTTCCAGGCCATCTTCATCCAACTTGCTGAGTTGTTCTTCCAACTCGTCGAGTTCCAGCCTATCTTCAAGCAACTCGCCGAGTCCACCCATGTGACTCACCGAGTTCCACCGGGTCTGAATCCATACAGAGGCTTTCCAAGCCATGCAGATGATCCAAACCATAGATCTACCCTTCCTAAGGCCACCCATCACGTAAAGTGGCAAACTTTACGTGAATCCAAGGAGATCTAGGCATTTTCACTCTAGGGTTTGGGTTTAGGACAAGATAGCTCCTTCAATCACTCATCAACAAGGACTTTATGACATACAAGACCAACCCAAGCTTAGATGTGAGGTAGCATCCTCAGATCCAAGCTTCTATCTCAATTTAGATGCCATATCAACCACCACACATGAACCCATGAAGAAAATAGCTTAAGGAAATGGTTCCTTACCCTTAGAATGAGCCCAACCAACTGTAGATTCCTGATTCCCCCAAGCTTCCTGATACAAGCCTCCAATCTTCAAGCTTAAAGCACCAAATATCCTTCTCCAAGCTCTAATTCACTCTACAATGGGGTCTCCTCACGAATTTAGGGCTTCTGGAACTCAAGGAATGATAAGGAGGTTGGGGAGAAGATATGATGTTCTTTATATAGGGCTCAACCCTCAAAATTAGGGTTTTCTCCACTCAGCACCAACTCGCCGAGGCCACCCATGCTACTCGCCGAGTTGGTCACTTAACACGCGTCTAGATTCATGACCCTACTTGCCGAGTCCACTCGTGGACTCGTCGAGTTGCCCTTTCCCATTTACTCTTTTAGCCCTTCAACTCTACTCTTGATATTCCGGGATGTTACAATTCTCCCCCATTTACATTAGGCTTCGTCCTCGATGCCTGCGACAATTCAACTCCAGAACTACTCCCGTAATGCACCACCTGGCATTAACCAGACCAGGCTCCTTAACACACAACCATCGAAACCAGAAACTCACTTTCTCCTTTCTTGCGGTGTCCTGACCACCGTCTCAAGCCGGCCACCGGCTTTACCCTCTGATAACCACACTTAACAACTGAGCACCACCCATGATGCAACACTGCTCCAAATCACAACCATCACTCGACCCATATGAGCTGGAAATAACCATGCACCACCGGATTCCCGATCTGAGTCCAACTCTATCCATTCCGCTGACAGAAAGACACATTCTTCAAAGCAACTCCCATGAGTTCTCCTCTTGCAATCACATACACATGCTGAACTAGCTCTAGCACCCTCGGGTTGGGAAAACCCATCACACTGACGACTCCTCTAAACATTCCCCAGGATGAATTACCACTACATACTCCATTCCTTGATCAAAATCAATCTGGGAATCCAAGACTCCATCCTTGCATCCCTTCCGAGCGTCTTGGCTCTACACCCTCAGAATTCCTTCCGTGACCTCAGCAGACATCCAATCCGGATGTGATTCCATTCCACTGCCGCAAACACGCTGCTCAATGAACCTACTTGGATTACTCCAATCTCAACTCTGCACTGCTGCTTTCCCTTCCATGGACTTACACTCCCTCTCGGAGCTACATTCTTCCCTTTCCCTACCAAGGAAAACCACTTGGCTGCCTTGACACTACCACAAGTGCCACGACGCTCACCCAATGCTACACCACTCCTTCATAGCGTAACCGCTATCCATGCAACACACATGCTCTGAATCTGCTCGCAAGGACCCTTGAGTCCATGCACCATCTCCACTAATCAAGATCAATACCCGGGGCCAGACCTTCTAATGCTATCACACCGCAACATACACAATCCATATCCTTGAACCGATCTAACAATACCTGCAGAGTCTTCAGCATGACTGCACCGCCTCACCAGGTCTTCAGCCAATCTGGACCACTCTCAGAACCTTCAGCCAATCTGGACCGCCCTCCAGTGCCTTCAGTCTAGCTGGACCGCTCTCTGAGCCTTCGGCTTGACTGGTAAGCCGACCGGCCTTCAGTCTATCCGGACCGCTCATCCAGCATTCCTCATTCCGAGTTATCTCTCCGGGAGATCCTCCCATGCATACTGTTCTAGCCCTCTAGGGGTTCCAAACTTTATCTCCATCACACATAATCAATCCCGGCCTGATCCCAGGCCCTCCACAATCAAATGCCCTAGGTCTGTATCCCGCCCCGCATGCCCGACACTTACTCATACCAGCCTACACTCTGGGCTGACAGAACACTGCTGAATCCCAAACAGCTAAGCAACCTCACATGCTCATCGATCTTCCGGAGAATTTTCCAATTCTCCCCCACTTAGGGCACTGACTATCAACCACCGGTCGCCATCACCGACCTCCCAAAACAACCCTTCACAAAACCAACACTTACACGCGGGCTGATTCCCACTAGCTCTAACAACCTTCACAAAAATCACATTTCCACACTGATCAACCCGCTCGAAAGAAGCTCAATCTGCAGCTAACCACTCCTTAGGAAGCAGATGCTTCCCGACATTCAGACCAAAAGCTGATTTCCACTAATCACCCTCATAAATGATAACCAACGAAATTCCCATCACTAACCCATAACCATACCATAATTCTCAAAGAACAACGAATACCACTCCGAAAACCACACAATGAGACTAGCAGATAAACAATACCCTCAATAATCACAAGATAATCAAGACATCAAGAAAGAAACATACCTGCAACTGCATCCAACACTGCTCTGACCTCCTCTGCTGTAAGCTGAAAAGCACGACCCTGAGCCCTTGGGGGCTCCGCTCCACCCTGACCTCCACCTGTGATCCTCAAAGTGGCCGGTGCTGGAGCCTGCACCGGTCCTGCAGCGAGCTGTGGACAGTTGACCCTCAAATGTCCAACCTGATGACAATGATAACAAATCCTCAAATCCCGAACCGACGTTGACTGCCTACAATCCCTCTCATAGTGCCCCTCCTTTCCGCACTTGCGGCATGCACCACCGGACCTACAAACTCCGATGTGACTCCTCCCACACTTCCCACAAGTGTGGCTACTCAGATCCCCCACTCTAGAATCAACGATCTTGGACCATTTTGGCACCGGCTACAACTGCACCGGATCCTGCTTCAGCTCATGCAACTGCAACTCAATCTCTAACTCACGCCGCCTGGCGGCCTCCTGCAAGTCCAACAAAGTCTCGCACCTCTGCGTAGACACAAACTGTCTGATATCCCTCTTGAGCATGCTCAGATATCGGGACATCTGAGCCTGCTCCGAAGCGAACTCAGGGCAAAACATTGCCCTCTCAGTGAACATCCTGGTGATCTCAGTCACCGACTCCGAACCCTGCTTCAGCTCCAGGAACTCCTGAGCCAACCTCTCCCTCTCAACCCGTGGAAGATAACGAGTGCTGAACATCTCTCTGAACTGATCCCATGAAACCGCAGCCCTCTGTGCATCCGAATATGACCCCGTGGCCAATCTCCACCAATCCTTCGCCCCGAGCCTTAACAGGTTCAAAGCACACCTCACCCTCTGCTCAGCAGGGCATGAACACGTGAAGAAACACCCCTCCACGTCCGACAACCACCTCATAGCAACAATCGGGTCCTCAACTCCATCGAAGGTGGGAGGCTTCGTATTATCGAAGTCCCGATACTAAAAACCCCGACCAGTTCCTCCCCCTGCCGCTGCTACAGCCGCTGTAGCCGCCGCAGCAGCCGTCTCTGTGAGAGCTGCATTGCGCTCATCAAAATACTCAACCATGGCGGTCTTGATCGACCCAAACAGTTCCGGCAACTCAGCCCGGGACAATGCAGCAACCTCATCATGCAGGATTTCACGAATCCTCGCATCCAACTCGCACGTGCTCATCTGACCAATAACTTCGGGCGATACTGACTCGCTCGGAATTCCCTCTCCTCCTCCTGATCCTGATCCGGATCCACTCCCAGCATGCCTCGGAATCTCGATACTGAAAAACACCACAAAATCTCGAATTCTTCCCACTATCCCGGGAACCAACTCTCAATCCAACCCTAGAGGTCACGGTTTCCCTGATACGCGTATGGGTCCAGTGCTTTCAGTAGTACGGGCCCATACTACCTTTTACACCTACCCATATTTGTATGAGGTACTACTACAACACCCTAGTGAAAACATGCATAACAAACGCTCAACCCTCACTACTAGAGGAACACTGGAAATCTCCTACAAGGAAACCCTAGGCTACAGGCATCACAAATCAGGCAGCATTATCATGAAATCCTGAAAATCCCTAGCATAGCACTAGCATGCTGTTCTATCAAGCTCAAAAACAAATATCATGTATGGTATTTTGGGGTTACTTACTGGCTCCGGCTGATCGTACCTCCGTGTCCTCCTTTACTCATTTTGAAAACCATTTTAAATTCTCTTTTGAAAACTCTCCTCGATTTGAGACTGGAGTCACACGAGTGTTCCTCCAATTCAATCAAACCAAGGCTCTGATACCAACTTGTAACGAACGAAAATTTCAACCAAATTAATTTTTTTTTTCAAAAACAACCTGATTCCATTAAAGTTATTACAAAAAGGTTTTCAATACAATTTATTTAAAGTATTCCCAGAATCACATCACGACGAAAACATGAGGAGTGGTACGATCACGCCTTCGCCTTGCCACGGTCTCCTGAAGAACCTGAAAAACATTAAACCACAACTGTAAGCCCGAAAGCTTAGTGAGATATCCCCAAAATACCAACCACATATACCATACACGCATATCATGCCATCACATATCCGATCACAGAACAGCCATGCACTTCGAGTCTACTGTGTGACTGGTCCGCCGCACCGGCCAACAGTCCACCTGGTCCACCCTCTGAGTCTAGCCATATACATTGAGTCTACAGTGTGATTGGTCCGCCCGCACTGGGCCTTCAATCCACCCGGTCCACTCTCTGAGTCTACAGTATGACTAGTCCGCCCGCACCGGGCCTTCAGTCGGCCTGGTCCACTCTCCGAGCCTCGGCACGTCTGGTCCGCCCTCTTGGGGCCTACAGCCTATCCGGACTGCTCACTGGGCCTTCGGGACAACCGGTCCGCCCTGGGTATCTTGTCCTACAGCACAAAGCAGGACCCGCCTCAACCCAACTCCAGTCCAAACAACCATGTGCACATAAACATACAATCATATAACAATTCACAGTCAACAAGCCGATCAAACATATCACATAACATATCATCATCCTAACCAGGATACCGACCTAACCGGTCACTAGCATAGCATCACCCTACATCTCAGGATACCGATCTCAACCAGGTCTCTAACATATACCATCCTAGCTACCAGGATGCAACATATCAAAGCAATAACATACAACAAATACCCGGATCTCAATCCGATAAATGGCCGACCTTGGTGCCTTAGACCCTGTTGATATAGTGAGGATAACTCACCTCGAAACTGCCGACTGAACAGATAACCCAAGCTGCTCCGATCACTGATACGGTCTCCACCACTAGACAACCACTAAGGCACTAAACTCAAAACAATATCCAACAATTACCAAAATGCCCCTGGAAATCACCGGTCAACCCTTGGTCAAAGTCAACCCCTGACTAACTCTACTCGCCGAGTCAACCCGATGACTCGTCGAGTCCCCATGCTCAAAATTCCCCAATCCGCGACTCAACTCGCCGAGTCGCCCCGAGACTCGCCGAGTCCAACAACTATGAGTCCACTCACACACAACTCACCGAGTCATCCCTTGACTCACCGATTCTTGGATCAACCAGAAAAGATTGGGACTCTTCGACAAGACTCGCCGAGTCCAAGAACAGACTCGCCGAGTCTAAGGCTAGCTTCAACTTACTCGCCGAGTTGTTCTTCCAACTCGCGGAGTTCCAGGCCATCTTCATCCAACTCGCTGAGTTGTTCTTCCAACTCGTCGAGTTCCAGCCTATCTTCAAGCAACTCGCCGAGTCCACCCATGTGACTCGCCGAGTTCCACCGGGTCTGAATCCATACAGAGGCTTTCCAAGCCATGCAGATGATCCAAACCATAGATCTACCCTTCCTAAGGCCACTCATCACGTAAAGTGGCAAACTTTACGTGAATCCAAGGAGATCTAGGCATTTTCACTCTAGGGTTTGGGTTTGGGACAAGATAGCTCCTTCAATCACTCATCAACAAGGACTTTATGACATACAAGACGAACCCAAGCTTAGATGTGAGGTAGCATCCTCAGATCCAAGCTTCTATCTCAATTTAGATGCCATATCAACCACCACACATGAACCCATGAAGAAAATAGCATAAGGAAATGGTTCCTTACCCTTAGAATGAGCCCAACCAACTGTAGATTCCTGATTCCCCCAAGCTTCCTGATACAAGCCTCCAATCTTCAAGCTTAAAGCACCAAATATCCTTCTCCAAGCTCTAATTCACTCAACAATGGGGTCTCCTCACGAATTTAGGGCTTCTGGAACTCAAGGAATGATAAGGAGGCTGGGGAGAAGATATGATGTTCTTTATATAGGGCTCAACCCTCGAAATTAGGGTTTTCTCCACTTAGCACCAACTCGCCGAGTCCACCCATGCTACTCGCCGAGTTGGTCACTTAACACGCGTGTAGAGTCGCGACACTACTCGTCGAGTTGCCCTTTCCCATTTACTCTTTTAGCCCTTCAACTCTACTCTTGATATTCCGGGATGTTACACCTTTCTTTCAATACCATGCTTCATCATCTTGCTAAGCAGATGACTGTAACGATCAAACGTCTGAAGAAGAGTCTCCTCAGGTTTTTGAGCAAAGGCACCGAACTCAGAGTACAACAAGGTTTGTATTGAGTGCTCTAGATCTTCATCGGTTGAATACAGTTCTTTCAGTTTGTCCGATATCTCTTTTGCAATAGAGCATGAACTGACCAGACGGAAGGTGTTTACTTGTAGGGAAAACCGGATCATCCTTAAAGCTTTGAGATTACATATCAGCTTATCTTTTTCATCTTGTGGTATCTTTTCTACTTCTAATAAAAGTTGATTATATTCATTTTGAGTCATCACTTTCCTGTTTGTTCCAGAATGGATGAATCGACCGATTGTAATGGTTTCCCAGATGAGATAGCCATTAACTTCAGATCCAATGACATAATCTTCAAAGTGATTCGCCCATAATTCGTAGTCTTGAGTGTAGAGAATAGGAACCCTTGTAGTGGATCCAATGCTGTTTGAGATGTTAATGGGATTGGCTTGAGAGTCGTCGTGTGACATGATGAGCTTGTTTTTCGGATATGCTAGAATAAGACTTGTATCTAAAGATTAGGGTTTTTATCAAACACTAGACCAGGTTGTTAACATAAAGTAGATGACCTTTATATAGTTGATAAAAGCAGAAACCCTAAATAATTCTTCACACAAAAGAAATGCGTATGAGTAACACAGTCTCCTGCTCTGATACTAATTGTTGGAACAATATTCCATAATGATCGATAGATTCAAGCAGAAAAACAATAAATGAAACAATAAAGAACACAAGAATGGTTTGAATGATGTCGAATGATTAAACTTTAACATCTCAGAAGAGCTCGATGAAGAACTTAGACTGTAGTAGTGCTTAGGGTTACAATGCAAAAGATAATCAATGACTAGCGTACTAAGGCATACATGCATGCCCTATATATAATACGTAACCCTAACTATAATCACGGTTGGACAGGCCCAATACCGGATATACAAAAGAATAGCCCATGACGCAACACATAATACCCAACATACTCCTTATGAGATTCTAAATAACCGAAAACCTAATGTCAAGTTCTTTCATGTCTTTGGTTCCAGGTGTTTTAGCTTCAATTCTAAAGAGCAACAGAACTAGTTCGATGTGAAAGCAAACGAATGGATCTTTTTCATGTACTCTGTTACTTCAAAGCCATATAGGATTCTGAACAAAAAGTCGAAAAAGATAGAAGAAACCTATTATGTCACGTTTGATGATAATTATATGAGAAGTATCAGAAGGTTGATAGTCAATCTAAGGAGATTTTTCCCATGACAAATCTGATGACGATTCCTCTCTCAAACCTTTACGAGGAATTCATGAACCTGATTGATGAGCGAGAAAAGGCGATCTCTTCAGAATCTAATGCAAAAGATAATAAAGAAGATCATTGTTGATGCAGGTAAAGACCTTGAAAAAGAGCCACAAATTCCGAATGCTTCTGAAGTTTCACCTCAAGCTACTAATGCTCCAGTTCTGGGGGAGGGTTCTACCTCAACCTCCACACCCAACACACCTGTTCAGGGGGGGCATTCAAATCCTGAAGTCCATAATGATATATCAATCCAGGGGTAGCATCCAACTCCGAGCATAGAGCCACATGCAACATTCCAGGGGGACAATGAGAGTGAAAATAATGACTCAGATGCTCAGTCGGAATTCGAAGATGTAAATGCAGAATTGGATCCATCCTATGATCCGAATTATTGTCTGTTAGCAAAGTGGACCAAAGATTATCCTAAATCACAAGTAGTTGGTTTAACTTCTTCTGATGTTCTCACTTGAGTTTAACAAAAAGCTAATCGGACTACATTATTTTCCAAACTGGAATTTTGCATGTTTAATTTGTTCATTTCCAAGACTGAGCCAAAAATAGTTAGGAGGAGCTCAATGAATTTGAGCATAATAAAGTTTGGAGGCTGATTCCAACTCCGAAGGATGCATCATTTGTAGGATTGAAATGGGTATTTTGCAACAAGCTTGACAAAGAAGGCAATGTAATCAGAAATAAAGCACACTTAGTTATGAAGGGATATTGTCAAGAGGAAGGCATAGACTATGAAAAAACACTCGCACCAGTTGCAAGGATATAATCTGTTTGCATTTTCCTTGCCTGAGCAACCACCGGGTTTCGTAAATGAGAAGTATCCAAATCACTGCCATATTTTGGATAAGGCTATATATAGTTTGAAATAAGCACCACATGCATGGTATGAAACCCTTACCCATTTCTTAAAGCAATCTAAGTTTAAACAAGGCTCGGTCAACCCAACCTTCTTTCGAAAGAAAAATGGTGATCAACTGATGATTATCCAAATTTATGTTTATGATATCATTTTTGAATCTACTAATCCTAGATTAACTACCAAATTCTGAAAATTGATGGAAACTTAATTTGAGACGAGATCAATGGATCCAATTAACTTTTTCCTTGGTTTAAATATTAGACAAAGTCAAGAGGGTATATTCATCAACCAGGAAGCCTACACAAAATCCTTGCTCGTGAAATTCGGGATGGTGGGAGATTCAATGTTTAATGTTCCTATGGCATTCAGAATGAAGCTTACACCTTCCTTGGACAAGCGGGCAGCTGACATGACTCTCTATCAACAAATGATAGGTTCATTAATGTATCTAACAGCTAGTTTTCCATATGTTATGTATTCTGTTTGTTATTGTGCTAGGTTTCAGGAAAATCCTTGCAAACCCCATATGACTGCAGTAAAAAATGTATTTCGATACTTAAAAAGAACAAACTCTCTTATAATTTGGTACCACTCCAACTCAGGGTTCTTTGTGCAAGCATTCTCTGATGCTGATCTTGGCGAATGCGGTCTTGATCGCAAAAGTACAACTAGAGGATGTTAGTTTCTTGATGGCAAACTCGTAAGTTGGCAATCAAAGAAGCAAATATGCGTCTCTTTATCTACTGCTAAAGCTGAGAATATCGCATATGCCTCTAGTTCTTCTTAAGTGATATTGATTTAAATTCAGGTTAGGGATTACGGGATTAATATGAAGAGAATCCCCTTATACTGTGATTCCGAAAGTGTTATTCACATCAGCCATAACCCAATGCAACATTCCAAGACTAAACATATTCCACTGAGGTGTCATTTCATAATGTATCATGTGGATGATGGAAATTTTGAAATTTACTTTGTAAGATCTGCTCATCAGCTAGCTGATATCTTTACGATAGCCATGCCTGAACCATCCTTTAATAAAATTCTTCAAGGCTTAGGAATGATAGACGCAGATTCTGTTCCGAAAATAACATAGTAAAGCAAAGCAGTGTTCTTTCTTCGAACCGCTCCGAGCCCTCGGAATGATTCAGAATCTATTCTTCATGTTTCGAGCCGCTCCGAACCCTCGAAACGAGTCGGAATCCATTATTCATCTAAAGGTTCAGAAGTTTTTGTATCCTTTGTATATTAAGTCTCTTCCGACTAATTTGGAAGTTACTGTACATATTTGTTTTTGAGTTTATTTTCCTGTTTTTACTTCTTTTTCAGAAAATGCAAAATTCACAAAAATATTTTCTTTATTTATGTTTTATCTTTTTCGAAAAAACTCAAAATTATCATATATATATATATATATATATATATATATATATATATATATATATATAGGCTTAGATTATTTTGTTTTTACTAACTATTGTGTGCCAGAATGCACAAATCTGGACTACCAGATGGAATAGAATCAAAGGTCAAGGTCATGATCTAAGGGTCTATGATACTAGAATAAGATAACATGTACCATATAATCACACAAATTTCAGCATAAAGGCAGTTTAGTCAATTAACCTATATTAAAAAAGGAAATTTTTGGATTTTTAGGGATAATTAATTCCTTCATTTTTAAAAATCTGAATATTTTAAATGAATTCAAATTTAAGAATTCGATTTTATTCTGTCAGAATGATAAACTACAAACCATAAACTAGCAAATATATTTTTCGATTTTATTCTGTCAGAATGTAGAATGCCAACCATAAACTAGTAAATACATTCTGAAAGAATACACAAAATCGATTCTTAAACTAATAATATACCAAATAATTACATTGTAAGATTGTGATTAATTGAATAATAACAACATTCTGAAAGAATAACAAATGTAATTCTTAAAAAATAACAACATTCTTAAACAGTGAGTGTGATCATTCTTTAATTCATTCTTCAAGCCTTTCCCATCAGGTCTTCAAGCCATTTCTATCACAAATTCATTGCCAAATATTTTGTAGCGATACACTTGTAACAACTGCACATTAAACATATAAATAATTAACTACAATTCTATCAAAATACAACAATAATATTCTTACAAAATAAACTATTCGTGCATAATGGTTTTGAATATTCTTAAAGAATTTGTATTATCATGAATATACCCAACGAACAAAAAATTTGAAATATAAACACATGAAAAGATCATGTTAACATAAAAGGTGACTAAGAAAAAAACAATTAGAATATATAAACCATCTTCATAAGGGAACAATAAGTAGGAAGAAGAACCTCCAAGGGTAAATAGATCATTAATATAAAGTATACGAAGAAGTGTGAACTTGTTCAATCATTTTAACAGAATGTAATCCTCAAATCACCAATTTTTAATCGAAAAAAGACTCTGAAAACAAAAAATACACCAATTAAAGAATTATTGTAACAGAATATTACTTGTAGTCTAATAGCTATCAAGAAACATGTTTATTCTACAAGAATGATATTGTAAAAATTCTCCAAGATGGTTTTCAATATTCTTAAACCATTTGTATCAGTTTTGACACCATAAATCAAATGGAAAATCCAACAGTGGGTATACTAATGAAATCGGAAATCAACAGGAAGGATAATCAGAAATCAAAGAATAAAAAATCAGTCAATAAATCAAATGGAAAAATCCATGTGAAGAATCATAAATCAATAACATTTAGAGTAAGAATTGCAAACCATATTCTTGATTCAATTGAGCACACTTGATCCTAAGTGTTAAACAACATAAAAGATAACATTTGAGACAAGTAAGAAGATCTAAAAACCCATAAAACCTGACAACAAAGATCTCAAAATAGGAAATCTGCAATATATTCGGGTTTGGGAGTTCACATGTATTTTTTAGGTAATTTATTTGGTTCTAGTAGCCTACACCTGATCTGAAGTGTTAAAAGGCTTACAAATCATCGTTAGCAATATATTAAGAGGGCTTAACACCGATTGAAACTGACAACAAAGCTACTACAAACATAAAACGCGCAAGGGTTTACAGAAAATATATGGGAAAGAAAAAGGGTTTTACTATAGCAGACCGAAAATGGTGTCGATTTAGGGTTCCAACAATGGTGGCGGCGACAAAATCAACAATGATTGAAGCTTCTGTGCAGTGAATTTCCAGCAAAAAGGAACAATTTCAACTGACATGGCTAACCCACTTCCGCCGACGTAGTCCACCAGTTTTGATTCATCGACAATCACGACAAATTTCTTGCAACACTCCCCCATGCCCTTTAACCAAATTCATATCTAGGTTAACTTCATCTGCTCCATAGATGGCCAAATCAAGAATTAGGTGGTTATCAAGATCCGGCAGAGGTATGCCCAGAGATAAAGCCTTCTCATGGGTCATCGTCGAAGCTCTCCGATACGGTCAATAACGTGTTTGGCGGTGGAGGCAGTTTCAAGGCTGAGAACCATGCCAGATTCGAACACAACCAATCTAAAGAACCGACAGTAAGGAGGCGATGATGAACTTGATCGATGACTGGATGATAAAGGGATGTTGGTTTTGTAGGGTTTAACTAATTAGGGAGAGATTAATTGAATTATTCTTTTACCATAATTAGATGAACTAAGTTTACCATTATACCCTTTTTTAATTTATTTAATGAGTTATTAATTCCTGAATTCTCATTGGTGCATATATTCACATAATAGTTGCTAGAAACATTTGAACCTCTCTCTCTCTCTCTCTCTATATATATATATATATATATATATATATATATATATATAATTTTTATTTTTATTTATTTTGTGTGATATTATCAACATGTATTTTATATGCAGGTATATATTTTGCTTTCAAATCAGGGCAATTGGGAAAGGTTTGTAATTCCAAATCCTTTGCACTAGTTAAGTTTCCTTAGAAGTATGTTGTTGCATGTTTCCTAAACACTCTGAGAATCTATGTTTGAAGCCTTACTGAATTGATAAAACTAATCGTTTCTTCTTAAATAGGCTATAAATTCGCATAAGTCATTGAACTACCTTACTCTTCTCAACTGAGTTAAGAGTTCACTGCTTGGTCGGTCTTATATAGTAGAGGTACATATTATCTTCAGAATCACCTCCATTATTTCTCCATACTTTTCACTTCCACAAATGTAACCCTCGAGAGTATCAGCAATTACAACTGAGGTTTATGGTTACATAACATCTACGTTGATGATCTTAAATTCGTTATCACCATGAACTAAGTGAAACCCAAGATTTGAAACCAGTTTATGAATTGACGGCGAACAATTAATATGTTCTAGATTTGTCACCATAGAATTGATGAAATCCAACCCTCCTTGGAATCTCATTATTTTTATTTTTGCGAGATCTTGATGAAATGTTCTTGACCCAAAACTTTTCTTCCCAAAAGATCTAGTTTTTATTTTTCTTGATATTTCTATATTATCTAGCCACTTAAGTCAATCCAATGCATACTTGTTATTATGGCTACACTGGTAAGACAAACACTTCTTCCATACTTTCAGACTTATGTTGAGCTTTGGAATTTGGTTGAAGATTGAGCCACCCTTAAGTCTATTTAAAAAAAAAACTTTCATGGTTTCTCAACAAACAGATGATCGTAATTCAGCGGGATGCCACACCAACACTTATGAGTCTCTCTTTACTCCGAAGAAAGAGATTCTTGCCCAAGATCCAATTGTTTTTATGTTGATTTATAATTGACATAACAGATTCCCAGATATAATTTGGTTTATTTCTCTATCTTTGGCACACTCATACACAAAAAAATCCTCGTGATTTTCCAAAAGTTTGGTCTCAAAATTCCGTATGGTTCCTTTCTATCATAAAAATAGGATATGGCTACTTGTTGCGAACAGGTTGTGGATATTAATACTTTGTTACAAATATGCAAAACATAAACAACGGTTTAAAAGGGATAAGATTTCAAATTGGGCGCATGAAGACCTTGGCATCATGCACGTCAGCTACATCGCCTGACACACGTATAGCTTCCACGTATTTTCTAGCGCTTTTTCAGGGATGCAGAAGCGTCGACAGTTGGCTTTATCTCTCCAACAATGACGTATAAAAGGGTTAATAGACTATTGATTTTCTCACCACTTTCAAAATCTCTCAAGAAAAAACCTTTTCTCTCTGCATTGTTCATCATCGTCTTCAACTGTATCCATGGATGCTTCGTTTGAAACCACTTATCATGTCGGTCAAACCGCATCAACAGTCATGCTAACATCAAACCCAATCAGAACTTGTCCTTAGATCTGAATTCTTCTCGATACACTGAAGTTGTCAAACCATTGATAAAGTGTTTAAGGTATTCTCCTCTTGCTCAAGCTTTATGTCACACCCCCAAACCTGAATGGCGGAAACATTCCGGGGCGGAGGACATCATGTACAATATCATAACAGTTGAATAGTAAAGAAAGTACACACCACAATAACATATATTTGAAAAGTTTACATGATTGTTGTATTACATGTTTCAAAAGTCAACTACAATATGATGTTCCAAAAGATGTTACTAATGCCAGAGCATTATTCCCTAAAAGCAGTTGCTAACCTGGTTTAGCGATTCCCTGAGAAAACAAGTTATTTCAAATAAAAAGTGTCAACATTTAAGTTGGTGAGTTCATAAGCAGATATTTGTGTAAATGTATGCCATTCAAAAGTTTACGTTTGTTTTCCAGAAAATCCGATATTTTCTCATAAAAGGAGTTATGAATCGTTGTTTGTATGAAATGAATGTATTGAACCAGGAAAAATTTATATATTCCTAAAAGTGAGGAGCACTGTCAAATGTCCAAGACTGTAACTTGTAAGTAAATATGTCATACTTAAAATAATGATGTATAGTTTTATTAGTAAACAAAACTATAAGAAGTTTGTAATTTCACATAAAAATAACTAAAATATTACTTTTCCCGCAAAAACATAATACCATAATAATTGTCTATCCTGTGAGTTTTCATAACCGTACTAAGATGGATTTTCCTGTAGCGACGTTCTTCAGGCGTCGAAACGTTATGATATTTGTCACCCCGCGGACTGTAGCTAACAGTCAGGGTGTGGAATCATCAGTCCTGTATAGATCTATACACACTTATCACATTCTCCAGGTGAAGACTCTGGTTATAAAACAAGGCTTTCTTGTATACCTTGATAGATACGATGAAGACGAATGACTCGTATATTCTCAATTAAGTTACGTATTTTGAAATGTATATGTTTGTGTCCAAAATGATTGCCCTTGTCATGAGGGTAAAGTTGCGATGTGTGATGTTTTGCATGTTACAACTCATATGATGGTTATAACAACAGTATAAAAAGTATAGCAAAAGATTGATGGTTTTCGCACGAGTTTAAACTGTGTGTTTACTTGTATCCCCCCCCCTTGAAAGTGTTTAAAAGCATTTGAAAGTGTAGTGATAAGGTTATGAACTCGCTTGGGCAGCACTTCGACCGGAAAGAAGTCGATTTCTCATAAATCTCGGGGCTTCGAACTTCCTTCAGAGCTTGGATATGAAACCGGGGCGTCGGGGTAGTCTCGAGAGGGTAGAAGTACGAAATTTGGGAGAGAAAGTAGTGAATTAGCAACCAAAACCCGGAGCCCTCACATCCTTTATATAAGGTGCATTTTTGGAGCTCACGTCGTGAGCATGGAGTGGCTCACTTCGTGAGTTCGATCTCATCCCCTTACATAGACTCGACGTATGATGCCTGACCTTGGCACCCATCAGTCACTAGCTCACGTCATGAGTTTTGGCTCATGTCATGAGTTTCTGACAGTGTGGGTTTTCGTGTCCTGAACTTCGAAAATTCATATCTATCGTATGCAACCTCCCATTTTAACGTCCTTTATATCCATGCGTAGGTGAGATTATGCCATACAACTTTCGTTTAGACTCCGTCGGCTAATTTTGAATTTACTTTAAATATTGTATTTTTAACAGGCAGGCACTGGAAAAGTCCGTTAAAAGTCCATAACTCCTTCATACGACGTCCGTTTTACCGTTCTACTACTATTTTCGAGATCTTCGATTCTCGTTTAGGTTGCGTTGGCTAAAAGTCGCTTAATCTCTATTTCGAGTTTTTAACTGTCTACTGTTATATCCGAAACTTAGGAAAATCATAACTTCCTCATTCGAAGTCAGATTTGGACGTTATTTTCATGTACGTTTAGGTTTAATGATATCTACGACTTTCATTTAGATACCTAAGGCTAAAAAGTATTTTATTGAAATTTCGTGTTTTACGCTTAACAATGTTTTGCCGGTTTTCTTGTGGATCTTCGACTGGTCATAACTTCTTCGTTATAACTCGGATTTTAGTGTTCTTTATATTTTTGAAAACTTTGATACGATATCTACCACTTAGTACATTTACATTTGAGATTTTTGAACATTTCATGTTGTCGCTATTTCTATTATCATCTCAATATAGGTTACAATACTTGACTTTAGGTTATTACATTGACTTGAAATATCAGGTTGTTTCACTTTAACAATTGGGGAATATGTGCCCTTAGTTCATCTCTCGAAGGTAAAGTCATCTGCAAAACACAGCCCTAATGAAAGAGTTATTACTTTTGAGATCGACTCTCATAAAAGCTCTATCTCGAAGACCCGATTCTGCAGGAGGCTAGGGTTTACTTCAATAAAGAGTCTTGTCAATCCAGAGTCGATTTGTTTAGCCTCCATCATCGAGATGTTTTTGTAGATGGGATATCTTGGTGAGATCACTCCACCATCAAACTGTTCTGTACGATCATCTATGCCATCTACACCAGCATTAACCTTGATTATAGTTCAATCCTCTGGGCTCAACTTTTTCAGAGCATACTCTCTACAACGAGGCACTCTGAAATTCCAGATGACAATGTTCTTTTTGCGATTACGATCTTCCATACTTCAAATTTCATTGTATCGGATCCTACTAAGTTTAGCCTTGCTGGTTCAATTACCCAATCCATGCTCTTGAATGTTTCTGCTGATAATGTTGTGGTAAATGAATACCAAAAGAAGCCTGCTTCAAGATTTCTCCCTATGCCTAATACTCTATGAAAGGCAATTGACGAGGCTAGAAAACCAAAGAAGGGAGGAAAGTGAAAAGACAAGGCAGGCCCCTCCGAACCTGCTGCTACTCCATAGAAGAAGGTCAAGAAAGATGCTCGTAAGCCTAGGTCTTCGACTCCAACTCAAGAAGCTTCCGAATCTGGCACTCATTCGGATTTACAAGAGCAATATGTAGTTCAGAATGAAACAGAAGATACTTCAACAGCTTCGCAACCCATCGTCTCAGAACCTATTTCTACCCAGTCTAATGCGAAGGTAACATCTCCGATTCCTACTTCAGTTCCTTCAACAAATGAAACATTTCATGTTTCTTCTCTTCCACCTTCTCCTAATTCTACTTCTACTCCCATTTCTACACCCAACACCATAGCTCCTTGTCCAAATGTATCTGTTGGAGTTTCGCAACCACATATCTCAGTTGTTCAAACCACTCCACTATACATCGAATCCACCGTAATAACAACCACTACTAATGGTTCACCTTAAGTGATTGTCAACGTATCTGATACGGGGGAAGGTGCTTTTGGTGTTACCATTGGTCATAATTCTACCTCAATTTTGCCCCGAAGGAATGATGATGCTGATACAATTTTTGGCAATGATTGGGATGATTTTCAAGATTTCCACTACAACCCATTCACTGTTCATCAAGAGAGTGATGATGATGATGCACCAATGACGAAAGGGCAGTTCAAGGCCCTCAATGAAAAGTTGGATACTCTGCTTGAGTCTTCTAAAATGAAAAAGCCTAACTTTCATACTAAAGACATTATTATCACTCCAAGTTACTCCAAAACATGTTACATGCATATTCATAAAAAAATATTTTACATTGATAGTTTAATTACATAGACTGCATACAAACCGACTATAAAGATTTTTACAAAAAAATATATATATATATATATATACATATATATATATATATACACACACACACACACATATATATATATATATATACATATATATACCTATATATATATATATATATATATATTACATAACTTCCCAGGAAATTTAACACTAAAATACAAAAGCTATAATATTATCTATTCTACATCCTCTACTAATACATGACTATACTGGATGCTTATCACCTGCAATAGTTTAAACATTGAGAAGGATAAGCGAGTGATGCTTAGTGAGTTCAATAACAGTTACAATTAACTCTATGCCATATACATTTCAATATGAAAGAAGCAAAGAGGGATAAAGAATAACAAAGGAATATGTATGTCATATGACAGGCTTTCCATATCAATCGATGATTTGATACAAAGATATACAATCAATGAGACATAACAATTTTAATACTTTATATACATAAATAAAGCTTCAGCCCAAGTGGTGCAGAAAATAAAATTTTAGAATATCATTTCGTTAGAATACACAGGCTTTCATCCCTATCTTTGCATTCTGCCATTGCCAAAGTGATGCTTATGTCATACACTTCATGGTCAAAGGCTACATACCAGTACCCAAGTGATGCTTATTTCATACACTTCATGGTAAAAGGTATAGCTCGTTATCATAATAACACGGGAAAGCACATTGAACATATAACACATAACATATAGTTGTCCCTATATTGAACTCACCGTGAAATAACCGGAGGAATAAATGATAATTTGGGCAGCACTTCGCCTCTAAAAATGACTTTCTGTGACGAAACCGGAGATTTTAGTTGAAAACCGGGCCTTACTCCGGCAGAGTTTAGACTAATAAGATGATTTTATCGGGAATGATAATTTGGGTAGCACTTCCCCTCTAAAAATGACTTTGGAGCGTCGGGACATGCTTCGGGTGTCGGGGATGATATCGGGACTTCGAGGGGATTAAAAGTAGGTAGATAAGAAGTAAAGAGTGGGAGAGAATAGATTTTGTAAAAAAAACCCCCGAGGTCTTGCTCACTATTTTAAGAGGCTGAAACCTGAATCACGTTGGGCGTAATCTTCAAGTATGCTGGGCGTACTGCCCTGATAACCTCTTTGTTGGGCGTACACTCTATTACGCGAGGCGTAATGAATTGCGGCTCAGTACGTTGGGCGTAGCGTGATGCGTGGCATCAGTCGTGTCGAGTCCGTATGTGTCACACCCCCGAACCGGAACGACAGAAACGTTCGGGGGCAGAGGACGTCATGCGTAGTATCACAACAATTGTATCATAGCAAGCATAGTAAACACAACCAGGCATTGAATGCATATATGAAAAAGTTTTACATTGATTAACACATAGTTTTGTTCATATCAAAATTAAAATGGAAATATGTGACTCTAACGCGCCGACTTCTCCAAAATCCTGGAAGCACCTGTCTACTAAATCCCTAAGAATACAAGCAGTCTTGAAAGAATATCAGCATAAAGCTGGTGAGTTCATAAGCATTTAGTTTTTATGGAAAAATGTTTCTTTGATCCTTTTGAAAAGCGTTCCTCAAGAAAATCCTATATTTTCTTACAAAAAGTAGTTTTAAAAGAGTATCTATTAGTAGAAAATAAATCATCTGTTCTAGAAATGCTAGTGTTATCCTGGGGAAATCCCATATTTTCCCTAAAAACAGGTTATCCGTCCTAGAGGTAGAGATGCAAGTTTAGAAATCCCTGATTACTATCAGTATATATAAAAGTAGTCTTATTACTCAAAATAAAACAACTGAAGAGTAGATTCCGTAAACAAAAGTTAGTTTATACTTATTTGCGAGTCGTATAACCATGCTTGATATGACCGAGAGACCCTTACAATGTTCTTCAGGCGTGAAGCTAAATGACATTTGTTCACCTCATGCATGCCTGCCTAACTGTAGATAGCAGTTCAGGTGTGAGATTGTCAGTTCCGAATAGATCTATTCACAAATCTCATGCTCTCCCTCCAGCAGACACCTAAGGGTACAGTATTGAAGTAGAGCCTCACAATTCTATATAATCTAGTTTATCTGCTAGAAACGGTATAAAACAATAAAATAATTGTATTCTATACTCCTGAGAAAATATATAACATAAACACAATATGTCATAGTTTATATATGTATTCATTCATGAAATCTGATTTGGTAAAAACTGCCTAGAGGATTATCCCAAACAATACCTATTATAGTTTATTAGAACTGATTTGGAAAATGCTTTGTAAAAGCTTTTCTAAAAGCTATGAAGTTAGATTTCCAAAATAAAAGTTTCCCTTATGCTCAATATATTACAAAAAGGGATAAAATACCCGAATATATTATTAAACGTGGAAATCGTTGGATTGTATTAATAAGTTTAAAACTTAATAAAATATTTTGATTTTCGCTTGTATTCCCCCTGAAACCATTAAAAAACACGGAAAATGTAGGGGTATGAACTCACCTCGGACGTTTTGAATGAACGAGTGATACGGAATGTCGGATGTTCAAGTGAATCCTTGAACACAATTTGATCCTAATTAACACATAGTGACACATAAATGAATCAAATAAGGGTGTTTCACTACTAGAAGTGATGGAGAACCACTCTAGGGACTTGGAACTACTTGCACTAAGTGTTAGGACCTTAAAGCATTGCATGAGGGAGGTGTATGGCCACCTTAAAGGTGTGTGCGGTCATGGGCGTGTGGCTGTACACTCATGATGGAAGGTGCTTTCGAGGTATTTTCAAGGTCCATACTAAGTTATAGTATAATTTTAGGGTCTTAGAAATGATTTAGTGGTCCTAGGGTGTGTACGTGGTCGCACACGGGAGTGTGCTGTCGCACACAAGGAGTGTGCTGCCGCACAAGGGTGTGTGTGGCCGTACACAGGTGTGTGAGGTCGTACACCCCACATGAAGATGTCCAAAATGTTAATTCCAAGGTGCGAGAGTTTGGGCGACCTGGCCAATCTTGGACCGTGAACAAGAGTACGATTGGCGTACTCCAAATTTTCAAACTTCAAAAGTTCGTAACTTTCGCGTACGAGCTCCGTTTTTGATGTTATTTATATCCATGCGTAGGTGAGATTATACTCTAAAACTTTCGTATAGACTCCATTGGCTAATTTTGACTTTATTTTAAAGTTATATTTTTAACAGGGTAGGACAAGGTAAGTCCGTTAAAAATTCATAACTTCTAATATAACGTCTGTTTTCATCTGTCTTTTTACCGTTGTGCTACTATTAACGAGATCTTTGATTCTTGTTTAGGTTGTATCGGCTAAAAGTCACCCGATCTTTATTTCGAGTTTTTAGCTGTCTACTTCTATTCCGAAACTTAGAAAAATCATAACTTTATCATACGAAGTCAGATTTGGACGTTCTTTTTATGAAAATTATCGATTTAACAAATACTACGGCTTTCATTTAGATGATAAGGGATAAAAAGTAGTTTATCAAAAACTCACTTTTTACGTTATATAGTGTTGTGTCGGTTCTGTCACGAAACTTCAATAATCATAACTTCATCATTATAACTCAGATTTCGAAGATATTTTTGCCTAAATGTTTCTAACGAGATTCTTTACAACTTTCAATAATATAATTTTACTTATTTTCAATTTTATATTTTCGTTAATTTCAATATTTGACTTTTGATTGGAATCTAATAAGACTTCCAATATTTTTCGAGTGATTCTAAACACAGTTTTACTTCAATTCTAGTAAAAACTATATGTTAGAACTCAATGCTCAAAATCACATAATATTTCATAATATTATTCATTTTTAAAAGTTACAAAACATGATAACCTAACGTGTATTTTACAAATACCTCCTCCTTTTGAGGATTTCGTCCCCTAAATGACAACGATTTAAACAAATGGGGATATTTCGTCTTTTCTCATTCTTATTTTTCCCAAGTATAATTTGGGCCTCATTGGTGTTTCCACTTGACAAGCACCAACTCCACTTCTTTATTACACAATTCAGTCGTTCTTTCGTTTACGATCTCTTCGGGCTCTTCTACATATCTTAATTCCTTACCCAGTTTCACCTCGGATAACGAGACCGTTTCATCATATATGCTTAAACATTTGCACATATAACTCACATGAAACACATCATGAATACCTACCAAATCTTTCGGTAATTCTATGCTGTATGCTTGTTTACCAATCCTATGGATGATTTTGAAAGGACCAACAAATCTAGGACTTAGTTTTCCTTTCTTCCCAAATCGCCTAATGCCTTTCCATGGGGTTACCTTCAGCATTACGAAATCACCCACCTGGAATTCTATGGGTCGTCTCCTCTTTTCTGCATAGGACTTTTTTCGATCCTAGGCAACTTTCATTCTTTCTCGTACAATTTGAATCTTGTCAGTGATGTATTGAATCATTTCAGGGCCTCCAAGGATTTTCTGTCCTACTTCATGCCAACATAATGGAGTACGACATCTACATCCATATAGTGCTTCATATAGTGGCATTTTGATTAAAGTGTGGTAACAATTATTATATGAAAAATCGACGAGAGGTAAGTACTTATCCCAGTTACCACCGAACTCCAAGACGCATGCACGAAGCATATCTTCTACTATTTGGATTGTTCTCTCCATCTGACCGTGTGTGTGGGGATGATAAGCTGTACTGAGAACAACACGAGATCCTAATTCACATTGCATACTCGCCAAAAATCAGAAGGGAAGCGAGTATCATGATCGGAAATAATCTTTATTGGAACACCATGTCTTGCAACAATTTCATCCAAGTACACTTGTGCGTATTTCTCCATTAGAGCCGTTTCACGCAAGGCAAGAAAATGGGTGCTTTTAGTTAGGCGGTCAAAAATTACCCAAATGCTATCATGTTATCTAGCAGTCTTTGGCAATTTGGTAATAAAATCTATGAATATCTCTTCCCACTTCCACATGGGAACACTAAGGCTTTCTGGAATTTCATAAGGCTTTTGGTGTTCTGCTTTGACTTGTAAGCATACCAAACATTCCTGTATGTATCTTCCAATGTCTTTCTTTAATCCAGGCCACCAATAATCAACTCTTACATCATAGTACATTTTACTTATACCAGGATGTATTGATAGCTTAGAATTATGAGCTTCATCTAAAATCTTCTGTCTTAATCCACCAATCTTTGGAATGCATAGCCGATTCTTGAATACTTTCAGTCCACGTGGATCATCAAGTAAAGCGTTAGTATAATGCACCATCTCTTCCTTCTTCACATTTTCTGGTTTTAGGGCCTCTACTTGCCTTTTCCCTAGTTCATCTAGAATAGTGAACTTTACTGTAGTGTGAGTAATAGCATAACACACACTATTATGATAAATCTTTCTGCTAAGTGCATTGGCAACTAAAGTGCCTTTCCAGGATGATATAGGATTTCACAATTATAGTCTTTGATCAGCTCCATGGCTCATTGTTGTCTCATATTCAAAGTTTGCTGACTGAATATATACTTGAGAGTTTTGCGGTCGGTAAACAATTGGCATTTTGTATCAAAAAGATAATGTCTCCAAAGTTTTAGGGCAAATACCACTACAGTGAGTTCGAGGTCATGGGTGGGATAATTCTTTTCATAATCTTTCAGTTGTCTTGAGGCATAGGCTATCACTTTACCGCGTTGCATTAACACATAGCTGAGTCCCAATCTTGAAGCGTCGCTATACACAGAAAAATCAATATCACCTTCTGGAAGTGATAAGATAGGATCATGAGTCAAAAGATATTTTAGAGTTGAGAAAGCTTTTTTCTTGGGCTTCACTCCATTCAAACTTTACTTCCTTTCGTATAAGACTTGTGAGAGGTACGGCTATATGCGAAAAATCTTTATTGAATCTCTGGTAATATCCCGTGAGACCCAAGAAACTACAAATTTCAGAAGCATTACGGTGCGCATCCCAATTTTGAATGGCTTCAATTTTGATAGGATCCACTGATATATCATCGCAAGAAATCACATGGCCGAGAAATTGAATTCGAGGAAGCTAAAATTCACATTTTGAGAATTTGGCATATAACTTCTTCTTTCGAAGAAGTTCTAATACTTCACAAATATGAAGGCCATGATCAGCTCCAGACTTGGAATAGATTAGAATATCATCAATGAATACGATGACAGATTTATCGAGCATCGGATGACATACACGATTCATCATATCCATGAATATAGCAGGAGCATTTTTCAGACTGAACAGCATGACAAGGAATTCATATTACCTATATCGAGTACGAAAAGCAGTATTCAGTACATCCTGCTCGTGTACTTTCAGCTGATGATATCCAGATCTCAAATCAATCTTCGAGAAATAGCTAATACCCTGAAGTTGATCAAACAAATCGTCAATGCGAGGTAGTGGGTACTTGTTTTTGATAGTTACCTTATTTAGCTTACGGTAATCAATACACATTCGCATCGAACTGTCTTTCTTCTTGACAAACAACACTGGAGCACCCCAAGGAGAGGTACGCGGTCGAATAAAGCCCTTGTCAAGTAATTACTGCATTTGGATCATCATTTACTTCATCTCAGACGGCGCAAGATGATAAGGAGTCTTTGCAATCGGAGCAGCAGCAGGCACAAGATCAATTCGAAATTCTACTTGCCTATCCGGAGGAAGTCCAGTCAAATCTTCGGGGAAAACATCAGGATATTCATTAACAACGGGAACATCATTTATCGTTTTCTTCTTCTCTTTTGAGATATCGATTTTCTAGGCCAGATAGATAGAACACCACTTCGATATGAATTTAAGAGATTTTAGGATAGAGATTATTTTTAAGATTCTTTGTTCACCGTACACATAAATAGGATTCTCCCCTTCAATGGGAATACACATTATCTTTTCATAGCACAAGAGTTCTGCATGGTTCTTTGACAACCAATCGATGCCGAGAATAATATCAAAGTTGGGCAAGAAGATAGGAATTAGTTTAGAAAGAAAATTATAGCCTTCAATTTCTACGACACAATCCCTATAGATTTTATCAGCAAGTAATGATATACTTCCCGCAGTATCTACGTGAAATGGTTGTGCGAGTGCATAGAAACCAATTTGAAAGGAATGCGCAAATTCATGAGACACAAAAGAATCTGAGGCACCAGAATCAAATAAGATGTGAGCAGGTCTAGAGTTGACAAGAAATGTACCCGTCACAACATTCGGGTCCTCGCGTGCCTCCTCTGTGGTAATCTGGAATGCACGGCCCTTAGCTTTTGGCACCTCCTCCTTTTTAGTTGGAGTATTCTTTGGTTATTGAACAAGAGCTTGACTTTTTCCGGTTATTGAACAGAAGCTTGAATTCCCGCCATTTGGCTAGTAAAAGTAGGGAAGAAACGTTCCTGTGGCCAGCAACACCACAATCAAAGCACGTAACATCCTTCATTGGGAAATGGGCTTCTTGTGGCCTATTTCTCCACATGCAAAACTAACCACTGATCCTTTTTCTATTATGCATTCACCCGGATGATTCTTTCCATAATTTCGACACAATGGCGACTATAGAGAAAAAGATTATGACCTGCCACGACCACGAGAGGTATTATGAGATTACACTTGTTTACTGGGATCAGTTCGAACGGATTGAGCAGGTGGAATAGAGGAAACAGGAACAGTTCGATCGATACATGGATGCTTTGGAAAAGAAATAGTGGCACCACGTATCTCCAAGTCAGGCTCGCGTTTTCACGCATACTCAACCGCTTTATCAAATGATAGAACATCCCGATTGCTCACGAAATCGTGGATTTCATATCGTAATCCTTACAAGAATAACTGAATTTTTCCTCTTCAGTTGAAATATACTTTGTAGCATATTGTTCTTTCTGATTAAATTGAGTTTCATACTCATTCACAGTCATTCCTCCATGTTTAAGCTCAAGGAATTCTTTCTCCAATCTCCTCCTCATGTCTAGAGGAAAATACCTCCCTAGCAAACGAGTTTTGACCATTTCCCACGATAAATTCTCCTGTTCATACCCATTAAGAGCTTCATAGGTTGCCTCCAACCAGACCACGGCGTCTCCGATGAGCATTGTAGAATCATAATTAGCCTTGTCTTCATTATCCACATGAGCAATACAAAATACTTTCTCTGTGTTCTGAATCCAAGTTAGAAAAACTATGGGATTAAGGACAACTCTGTATCACCACTACTCCTGAAAGTTTTGAATGAAGGACGTTTCACCTCCCTTTTAGAAGATTCTCCAGTGACTTTCTCTTTGCCTTTATCACTATTCCTTTTGTGTTCTTCGAAAGTCTGTCGAATAACACAAGTAAGTTTATCCATAAGTCACTCCTCACAAGGGGATACTGTAGTATCTCCTTCATGAGGATCAGGATCTCCAGCCGCCTCTAGCGTATGGCTATTCACTTGTTCAGCCATTGCTCTACAATATGGAGTAACATTATATTTTAGAATATTAGGGTTTATCATTACCTAATACTTTTACTTAAATATTTCCTATGGTTTGTATCAATATATTTACAATGAATCCATTCATATATTAAACCTCTAATGGTTTAAGTCTAAATAACAATCTGTGGTATTTCGTTCACTTAAACTACCGCTCTGATACCATGATTGAAATACCCTAACTTTCATACTAAAGATATTATTATCACTCCAAGTTACTCCAAAACATGCTACATGCATATTCATAAAACAATATTTTACAATGATAGTTTAATTACATAGACTGGATGCAAACCGACTATTAAAATTTTTATAAAATTATATATATATATATATATATATATATATATATATATATATATATATATATCTTACATAACTTCCCATGAAATTTAACACTAAAATACAAAAGCTATAATATTATCTATTCTATATCTTCTACTAGTACTTGACTATACTGGATGCTTATCACCTGCAATAGTTTAAACATTGAGAGGGATAAGCGGGTGACGCTTAGTGAGTTCAATAACAGTTACAATATATTGTTATGCCATATACATTTCAATATGACAGAAGCAAAGAGGGACAAAGAAAAACAAAGGTATATGTGTGTCATATGACAGGCTTTCCATATCAATCGATGATTTGATACAAACATATACAATCAATGAGACATAACAATTTCAATACTTGATATACATCAATAAAGCTTCAGCCCAAGTGGTGCAGAAAATACAATTTCAGAATATCATTTTGCTACAATACACAGGCTTTCAGCCCTATCTTAGCATTATGCCATTGCCAAAGTGATGCTTATGTCATACACTTCATGGTCAAAGGCTACGTACCAGTACCTAAGTGATGCTTATGTCATACACTTCATGGTCAAAGGTATAGCTCATTATCATAATAACACGGGAAAGCATATTGAACATATAACACATAACATACAATTGTCCCTATATTAAACTAACCGTGAAATAACCGGAGAAATAAATGATAATTTGGGATTTTAGTTGAAAACCGGGCCTTACTCGGGCAGACTTTCGACTAATAAGATGATTTTCTCTAGAATTTCGGAGCGTTAGGACTCGCTTCGGGTGTTGGGGATGATATTGAGAATCCAGGGGGTTAAAAGTAGGTAGAGAAGAAGTAGAGAGTGAGAGAGAATAGATTTTGTAAACAGAAACTCAGAGGTCTTGGTCACTATTTATAGGGGCTGAAACCCGAATTAAGCTGGGCGTAATCTTCAAGTACGCGTGGCGTACTGCCCTGATAACCTCTGCACTGGGCGTACGCTCTATTAAGCGGGGCGTAATGAGTTGCGGCTTAATACGCTAGGCGTAGCGTGATGCATGGCATTAGACGTGTCGAGTCCGTATGATACGTTTCGTATGTGAGAGTTTTGGTAACGTGGCCAATCTTAGACTGTGAACACAAGTACGCTGGGCGTACTCCGAATTTCCAAACTCCAAAAATTCACGACTTTCGCGTACAAGCTCCATTTTTGATGTTCTTTATATCCACGTGTAGGTGAGATTATACTCTACAACTTTCATTTAGACTCCGTTGGCTAATTTTTACTTTATTATTAAAGTTATATTTTTAACAGGCCGAGATATGATAAGTTCGTTAAAAATTCATAACTTCTTCATCTAACGTACGTTTTCGTCTGTCTTTTTTACCATTGTGCTACTATTAACGAGATCTTCGATTCTCGTTTAGGTTGTATCCGCTAAAAATCACTCGATCTTCATTTCGAGTTTTTAGCTGTCTACTGCTATTCAATAACTTAGAAAAATTATAACTTCCTTATATGAAGTCAGATTTGGACGTTCTTTTTATGAAAATTCTCGGTTTAATGAATACTATGACTTTAATTTAGATCATAAGGGCTAAAAGTAGTTTATCGAAAACTCACTTTTTATATTATACGGTGTCGTGCCGGTTCTATCGCGAAACTTCAATAAGTCATAACTTCTTCGTTATAACTCAGATTTCGATGAGGTTTTTGCCTAAATGTTTCTAACGACATTCTTTACAACTTTCAATATTAGAATTTTACTTATTTTCAAATTTATATTTCGTTAATTTCAATATTTGACTTTTGATTGGAATCTCATAAGACTTCCAATATTTTTCTAGTGATTCTAAACATAGTTTTACTTCAATTCTAGTAAAAACTATCTGTTAGAACTCAATGCTCAAAATCACATAATATTTCTTAATATTATTTATTTTGAAAAGTTACAAAACACAATAACCGAACGGGTATGTTACACAAAACATCGTCCAACAATGAATACTCCCTTGGGTCTGTTAAAGCGTTAATTGAGACTCTCACCAAGGAACATGCCAAAAGCCTCGATGCTTCTACAAAAGCTATTGAAAATTTAGAGAAGACAGTTCGTGAAACGACCAAAAAAGTGTAAAAGCTATTTGCTGATGTTACTCAATTTATGGAGGATTTTCGGAGTTCTTCTGATAAGAACATAGCAGCTGCGAACAAGGTGATTACAAGTCTTGGCGCCACTCTCAAACAAAGAAAGAAGCTTTATCTAAGGTTCGTTTTGAACTTCAGGTGGATAATGAGGAGATGAATGCCTCCATAATTTCCAAAATTGAGAAGTTATAGGCAGATGTTGCTACCGATAATAAGATCACGGATAAACTTGTTGTGAAGACCGAAAAGGTGAAGGTTCTTTCAGTACAACTTGAAAATGCCAATCGGGAGCTTGATTCTTTAAAGTTTGAAAAGGCTGTTATCAAAAGTTATGTCGCAGATGTCAACCTTTTCTTGCAAAATCTCATAGAGACTCGTGACTCGTTGCTTAAAGTCTCGGTTCGACATCTAGTTGAATAACTCAAACCAATATTTTCCATACTTAATCATATAGAGGGTGTTTCAGAATCTGATGCTCTTCCAAAACAAGGGGAGAAGCTAAGAATCCATCTGATGAAGAACCCAAAAGCACAGCTGGTGACTCCGGTGAGTTCGAACACAAACCACAGTCGAAACTAAAATATTAGAAGGGTAATGAAGATTATGGATCTAAAGGAAAATTGATTGATGACGACGATGAGGAAGAAGAAGATTTATCAAAAGAGGCTAAGATCAAAAGAAAGAAATGTGACAATGAGCTTGATGAAGTTCAGCATGTTGCAAAGGAAGCTGAAACAGATGAAAAAGTGGAGCGTGATGCACATGTCACACTTAAAACGCAGAAGGCCCTCTTCCCTCCTTGGTCTATGGAGCGGATTCTAAATGAGACAATTGACAATCCGAATGTGTACTGGTTGGAGCCGATTGTCTCTTTTGACATAGATAACTCTTCGGAATCTCAACTTGATTTTCCGATGACTCCGAAGGCATTCATGTTTCTTTGTTTTGAGATGATCGAGAAAGCTCCTGATTTGGATAATGTTGTCAATTACTCGCTTTTCTCATTTTATCTTAAGCATGGAAAGACTCAATTTCAAACATGTAGTTCGAAGAAGATTGTAGTTATGAAGGTCTTTGGACTAGTTAAAACCGAAAACTTTATCAATGTTCGATTAATAGCAGTCCGAGGAGTTGGGAGTTTAGTCTTTGAGTTCACTCTCGCAGACTTGTCGTGCCTAAATCCATACGATTGGATTTCCTTGTTCACTCTCTTGTCAAAATATGAACAGAAGTTCGTGATGGGTTTTAACTATAAGAACATCCTATGTGCTTATACAAAGCCTAATGCTTGGATCTAGGTTTCTCTATTGTACATGCAATTTATAGAAGACTATAAACCCTAGATCTAGAATATGATAAACAATAGAAAATATAATTAGGGTTTATATCATACCTTGATTGTTATGTAGCAATAACAATCTCAAATCCTCCTTGTAATGACTTTAGAAAGCTTAGAGTCACAAATGTCACTCCTTTAATGGTTCACAAACACCAAGAGCAAGAGGATGAAGAAGAGAAGAGAAGGAGGCTCTCAAAAACGTGTGGAAACCCTAGATTACTAGTTCACCACGTTTTTGGAGCATAAGGGTTCTATATATAGTGAGGCTATTAGGGTTATCTAACAAGGAAACCCTAATTTGGATGCTTAAGCCCTAAGCAACCCATGGACTCCTTTCCTTAATGACCTTGGACGATTTCTAATGGGTTTCCCCGTAGAATTCGTCCAATCTTATAATATAAGGCAATACATAGCCCAATTGCAATTATCTTATAATTACAATTCCAGTCCCTTAAGTTTAATTAAACTCTTTTAGTCACAAACTTAATTCTTATTAAATCTTGACTAATATTAATTAAACAATATGATTTCTCCTTTAATATATTATTCTCATAATATATTAATAAATCATATTTAATCCTTTCTCTCCATAGTTCATCCTATTAAGTTGCTTTGGTGAAGGCAACCCAAAAGGACCATGCACCATCGAGTCAAGTACATACAAAAATAGTTATGGACTTAGACACTAATCCAACAGTTCGAACCAATAGTGGCGCATTTGAAAAGGATGTTAGTCTCTTACATTCAAGAAGTTGGAAAAATGGATGTGGAGAATGTTGCAGTACTACAAAAGAAACCCACTGTGCAACCAAAAGAAGCTCCGAATGATATCAACAAAATGAAACTGGGAAAAATTCGAAAGGATAACTGGAACGTGGGTTTCAACAACGAGAAGGCGAGAAATTTCATAAGTGCTTGTTCTCCTTACCAAACAAGCATCTTTATTCCATATTTGTCTGAACTATGTTTTGGAGATAACAAACAAATTCAAAACGAATGATGTTGTAGGTAAAAAGAGCTTTGCAGATATGATCAAGTGGTATATCTTGGTTCACAACACTTTGCTTGGACTAATGTCAAAGTTGTTTAAAGTTTAGAAACGTCAGTAGCGCTGAAGAATCTATCATTCTTTAATTGACACAAATGGGGGAGATTTTTGGGATAAATAATCCATAATGTAATGGGTTGGGCCTGTCCACCCGAGTATTAATGTCTTTAGGGTTAGACTATTTATAGTGCATGCATGCAACATATTTAGTGTTATAATTGCATTGCCCTACATTGCCTTTACGAAGAAGTTCACACATAACTCTTCTAAGGTGTTGATTCACTTTTATGTTAAAGGATCTATCGATCTTAACTTTTTTTGTTTCAACAGGTCTGAGCCCCATCTATAAGAACAAGCTTTCGCCTAACTCGAAATGCATTGCCTAGTAAGCCCCTGGCAATTCTAATACAATTAAGATCGATGCTTCGAATATGACTTCTAACTTAGGCATCAAAGAGAAATACTGGGGATCTGCCCTTGATATGGATCTTTAACCTATATTTGTCACATAAAATGCAGCGTGTTACCTGGATTGCTCATTGGAAGGGCCCTGAGGGAGACAACCCCAAACATCTGGGTTGCCACGCAGCAACGTCTTTTGCTTCCTTCCTTTCTTTGTTGCTTTTGTGGAAAACAGACTCTAGATCCTTCAACCCATGTACAATACTAGATGAAGATGTTGAGGTTATAAACTAACTGAAATAAAAACAGAAAACGCGTAAAAAAACCAAATAAAATGAAAAAGTCAGATCAGTGCCCACGACGTGGAAAGATATGTCCACGGTGTGGTTGCTATAGAAACATAAAATCAACTAAAATAGAAAACAGAAGCAGAAAATATAATAAAAACAAAGAGCCACTACAAGAAAGCAACCATTTAATGATGCACAAACAATGACACTCGCTGATAGAGGACGCACATTTGTCCGTGCCCTAAAAAATAATGTCAGTTTTGCAAAATTTGAAGGATAGAGAACACGTATTTGTGCGTGCCCTAAAATTAGTGTCAGAAAAGAAAAAAAAGGGAAACGCGGAGGGCGCTTTTCATAAAATGTGCGTCGTCTAAATGTGTCGCTTTATAATATTTTAATGAATCACACGTTTTTAAGGCGGGATTTCACCCGCCTATTAAATCCCAAAAATTAAACCCCCCGCCTCTTCCAATTAGCAAGATAAACCCTAGGCCTTCGTCTTCATACCAAAATTGCTCTTACTTTCATGATCAAATGTCTCGCGACGACGATGATAACAATAATTGTCTCGGCTGAGTCACCCCCACCTCCATTTTCGTGCGACCCTTCATCACCAACACCGCTATATCGCTTCTGTAACATCAAATTACCGATTCCCAACCCCGCCTTACCCAAAAATCAGACCTCAAAAAATATTTCATAGAGTCGATTATTGAAGATCTACGACTCCTCACACTCACAACGCCGGTGATTTTAAGGTTTTTTGTCCCCGATATCAAGGAACAAATAGGGCTTTTATGCTCCCGACCTTACAAGGGGGGACCCAAGAACTAGGGCTATCAGCATCTTCAGGAAGAAAAAGGATATCCGCTCTTCCTCCTTCCCATTCGACTAATTCTTTGTTAACTCTTGTTGAATACATGTCTCCCAAATCAAATCAGGAAAATGAGGACCTCGAGGTGAAGCGATATCAAATTAAGGAAACATCTATTTCACAGTTCATTCAGAGTATCCTTTCAAACCCACAGAACACGAATCCGGTTTTTGGCTTCTTCTTTTTTCATTATCTTTAGATTTATTTGTTTGTTAGGGTTTACTTTGCTAACATGCCTGCTACAATTTCACAGATACTCAATCCCCAATATAGAGAGATAACGCAAAACCCTGTCTTCACTAGTAAAAGCCAACTAACTTCACCAAAGACTATGCAGGTAATTAGCTAATTCTCTGTGTGTCTAACATCTATCTCCATGATGAACACACATTAGTCCGAATAAGGAAACATCTTATGTATTAAAACGCATAATCTTAAGATGATAACCGAATAATCTCTTATGAAATGGTTAACCAAACCCCCTTTCACATACAACATTTACACTCATTTGTTATGTAGATTCAGGGCATGCATTATCCCTTAAGTGTAAGTTTTTAGTGTGTATCTTTGGTCATACTCAAAAAATTGCAATCATGTAGAAATCCTAAATTCACCATTTTAAAGAACTTTCTCATTTAGGACCGATAAAGGAATGAATAAGAAGATAAAGACTTATGTCTTCACTTCTAGTATTTCATGTTGTATTATTTTTATTCTTTTCTTGATGATGTTGCACGAAATGTTGGCATTGCATCAATCTCTTTCCTACCTACTTGGTGGGGAACCAATCACCAGGTAAATTAGATCAAACTTTTGTTGCTCAAAAACATCATGAAGCCAGATTGTTACATAATTAAATGAATTCTTTTTACATGGAATTATAGTTTGTGTTGAATATAAAGTTTGGATTTTTGCATACAGATGGGATGCAGGTCAAACAAGTGGAGGCTCAGGTACTTCTTTTTCCAATAATGTCATCACTAAACCAAGTATTGAGTGCTTCATGGTGATAAGTGCAACATTAATTTTTCTTTGAAAAGCCTTAGACTGATTCGGTTTATATAAATAATAGAATATCAAATTAAGGAAAGTAGTGGCGCTTAAAAAATGTATGAAAAAATGTTGAAAGAAGGGGCATTCCCAGGTACAATTTTAACATGTTTGCTGGTGGTGGAGTCATTGTAACCTTACATACAACAAGTAGTGATTTTGGAATCACAAATACAGAGTTCAGATTCCGAACCAATTGATCAGCCATCTGTTACGAGAGCAAGCAGTTCAATTTTCATTATCTTAAAATCACTCCAATCTCTGTTCACCCAACTAGTTCACCAGGCTCACCATGAGTCATACAGAGTCATGCTCTTCTCAAATGGTGACAAATGCTGGAATGGGCCTCAAAGAAGCTTAAATGTACCTATCTCAATATTTTAATCTTTACATTAAAAAATTACAGAATTGCCCCTTTGAACATATGATATTTACTCAACATTTTATAGGTGAGATTAAGATGCGGATCAAAAGTTGAAGTTGTTGATATAGATGAACCTATCCGTTGCGAGTAAGCCCCCCCCCCCCCCCCAAACAAAAGATAATTTATTTATTTTTATTGTGAATTGTGAATAAATATTTTAATTGCAGATACTCTGCATTATTAACTACTCCAGCCCTTTGTCAAGAAGGAAGACTCAAGGTATACATGTTTTCACCATTTTGCTGTTAAAAAGACGAAAACACCCTTCTTATTATAAAAGAATAAGCTAAGAAAGATTGTATGGAATGTTTCAGGAACTACAAGATAATTTAGAAGTAGTGAAAATGGAACAACCACAAGGTCATGATGAGTTTTAAATATTTTTTTATACTATTTATTATGGAAAAAGCAAAAAAAATGACCGATTTGTCCTTTTATTACAGTGGTTGAATGATGCAGTTACAAAGGAGTGTGTTGTAGAGATGCCGGATGAATTTAACATAACATGGCTTCATAGAGGGGATGCCATACTTAATGTTAGTGACTTATCAATTGAAGCAAGTAGGAACTTAGGTTTGTTGCTTGATCAACTAAGGTATCAAGTTGTGAAGTCACTCAACAATATGGTGGTTATTGTGCTAATCAAGAGGTAATTTTTGTCTTCGTCAAGAATTTTTCTTTTGGTAAGTTGATTTTGTTTGTTAGTGGAATTTGATTGAGATTTTGTGCATATCATATGCTTGTTGGGGTTATTACAGTTTAGAACAAATTTGTATTATTCATTTCAATCTTATTATAATGATGATCAAGAGCTATTTCCATGTATTTCTCTTTGATACTTTTTAAAATTCACCAACGAATTACAGTTTAGAACAAATTTTGTTGTATTCATTATAATCAGGCTGAAAAATTAACTGAAAATTTGAATTAAATTCTAAGACTTTAATAAAGGAGATACAAAGCTAGATACTAAGAGTAGAGGTCTGTGTTTGGTTCCTATTTCATGTATTGCTCAAGTTACATTGGTTATGCTATCTGTTAACATCTTGTTATTTATTATCAAGAGAAATTTGAGGAAGGTTGCAGCTCGGGAAGTGGTTGACAAAGTGAGGCAGCACAAGGGTGTGTTGGTTGATCAGGTGTATTACCCTAAATTTTTGTCTCTAGTTTCTGCTTACTGTAAGTTTGTTATATGCTGGATTTATTTTTTCATTTTCTTTTGTGAAGCTGTTGCTATATTGCGAAGTCGTCCTTTTAGTGATGTGAAATGATAAGATCCGTTACAGATCTGATCTCAATAGAGGAAATTATGTACCTTTCTATGGCTCTTAATAACACCTGCTGTTACTTGTTAAACTATAGCTGCTTGCTACTTATTTGTGAATTTTTGGCCTCACTAAGTTGGCAAATTGTTGTCGATTGCTACTTAATTATTGTTAATTTTTGGCTGAAATACTTATCATCTTTCAAGAAATAGACTGTACAGATAAAGATTCCCTCTGTACCTCATACACAATGGTTATTTATAACTCTTATTATTTCATTTCTATCTTATTCTTCTAATAAGCCATCAATTCCACTGTAGTCGACTGTTTTTTAGAATCTTTATGATTTGTATTTAGTTTAATCTTCTATCTAGAACAAATTATCCTTGAAAGGACTTATTAATGATCATCATTTTTGGTAATACATGATATGGCATCCTGTGAAATTGTTCATAATTGGGCTGTAAATGTTCCTATTTGTTTTCATTTAAGCAGGTAACAATCTTGTTGAATTAGAGGTGAAGAACACATGGCCCTATTTGGACCATATGAATCAGATGTTAATGGAAACAAGTTTAACACTCGAGTCCATATGATCAAATGTTAATGGTATCAAGTTTAACACACGTGTCTTTGTTATACATATAGATTAGGAAGGTAGATCCGACTTTGGACATGGAGGCTAATGAAGGAAACAATTACACACATATTCCAGTAAGAAATAGAGTTGGATGATTATTTGTTAGTTTTATATGAATGTATAACCCATGTTAGCAATGTATTATTTTTGTTTAACATTTGACTGGTTCTTTGTAAGACATATTATAATTTGTTCAATTTATTTTATTTTTTGAGTATGAAATTTTATTTTATATTATGCAATGGATTGTATTTTTTGTATATGGTATTTTATTTCTATTATGAGACATTAAATGCAAATTTTAATTAAAAATTAATAAATATATAAATATCTTTATTTTAAACATTTAAATTTACGATACGCAAAAATGTGTGTCATCTTCGTTTATGAAATGGCCTTTCTTGACAGGGGTTTTAATGATACGCATTCTGTGTCATAAATGCGTGTCGTAAATGTGCGTCGTCTATAGACGACACGCAAAAGTGTGTCGTCTCTCGTTATGACAGGGCCTTTCTTGACTGGCATTTGCACGTCGTCTAGCGTTTTACGACACGCGTTGCACATCGTAAACGGCTGTTTTTCTAGTAGTGAGCAAAATTAACCTTGTATGAAATAAACTCGATGTAACAGCCCGGATTCCCAGGTATTATCTTATTCTTCTAATTTTTAGTGTTTTGTGAGGAGACTCGGCAAGTTGGAGCTCAAATTCGCAGAGTATGATCGCGGTTTGGGAAAGGGTTCGCGTCCGGACTCGGCGAGTCCAAAAGGTGGACTCGGCGAGTCCATGCTGTTTAATGAAACCCTAAATTTCAGGGTATGAGACCTATTTAAAGGGGCTTATGGCCGTCATTTGCGGCCACCAACCCCAGAGAGAACCCTAAAAGAGTCCTTGAGCGTTTTGTGAGAGAGAAGAGGAAGATCCTTGATTATTTGTGGGTGATTTTGCATATAGAAGAGGATCAAGACAAGAGGAGACCAAAGGAGGTGCTAATCCAGTGATTCCTGAGTCCAGAGACTTCATTTGAGGTAACCATTCGTTCCTTTCTCAGCCCTTGGTGTAAATCTTAGAGTTAGGGCTTCTTTGTGGAATGATTCATGGAGTAATTGGCCTTTTCTTGTGTTGATGCTTTAGATCTAGACCCAAAGTGGTCCAGAGACACTTTTCCCTCAAGCTTTATGAGTGTTAATGGAGGCCATGAGCTTAGAATAGCATTCTAGAGACCATATCATCAAATAAGGCCTTTGGACCTTTGCATGAGCACCAAGATTGTAACTTTACGTGATGAATGTGCTTGGAAGGACTGGATCTATGAGTTACTGGAACGGATCTGACCTCAGGAGTGAGTTTGAGTTCATGCATGGATTAGACTCGCTGAGTCCAAAGAACAGACTCGGCGAATAGCATGAAGATTGTCCATAACCACTCAGCGAGTGGTCTTGCCGAGTTAAGGGGTTGACTCAGTGAGTCAGGGAGAGTCAGAGAGGGTTGACAGGTGGACTGAGTCAAGCTGGAACTCGCCGAGTTGTTCTTGAGACTCGGCGAGTTGAGTCGTGGTGGCCCCGCGATTCATGCCAGGTGGAACTCGTCGAGTCAGGGAAGTACTCGACGTGTCAAGAGAGGATCTTAGGGAGTCAGTGAACACGTATAGACTCGCCGAGTTGCCCTAGTGCACTCGCCGAGTCCGGTCAAAGTTGACCGATGACCGTTGACCAGAGTTGACCAGTGTTGACTTGATAGAGGTAGTCAACCTTAGTTGTGAAAGTGTTAATTAGAGATATATTGTGTTATAGAAGGATTATAGCTCGGAGGATCGAGCGCGAGTAATTTCCGGGATTTGCGAGTTATCTAGATACGCGAGGTGAGTCTTCTCACTATACTTTACCTTGAGTAAGTAATCAGAGTTATGTGACAGAGTATTTGTATGATATATGTATGTTATGTGTTGTACTGCATTATTTCTATGTGATTTATGCTGTGCATATTTATAGAGTTGGAACCGGAAGGTTCCCAGAGTTAGAACCAGAGGGTTCACAGAGTAGAGTCTACGGACCCACAGAGTTATAGCCTCGAGTGGCAAATATGTGTTATGCGTGGTATTTTTGGGAACTCACTAAGCTTTATGATTACAGTGTTGGTGTTATTTGTTTCAGGTACTAGTGATGACCGTGGGAAGGCGCCGGCTTGATCAGTACATACACATGGGATTTTTATGATATGTGATCTTGGGATTCTTTGTATGACATGGATTGGAGTTTCAAACATTGATGTTTTATGAAAATTAAATGAATATGTTTTTATATTATGCGGAAAATTATTTTGAAATTTATGGTGTTACAAGTTGGTATCAGAGCCTTGGTTTGAGGGATTCGAGTACACCTTCGGGCATATTTGAACTCAAACTGAGGATTTGAGAAGTATTTTAAAAAAAAAGAGTAAAAGATTTTTGGAAGAACGCAGAGCAGAGTTGTGTGTACGATCAGTCCACGCCCGAACGATGATTTCCCAAAATACCCTCATGTTATGTGATATTGATATTGATATGATGTATTCTCATGCTAGAGTAGGCTAGGTACTCCTATTAGGACTAGAGTGGCCTAATTTGTGATGCCTTAGCCTAGGGAGAGGTGAGCTGCTATGAGATGCTTGAGAGTGAGTTGGTAGCAGCGAGGGGCTTATGAGAGATCTGTTAGAGAGTGGATTATGCATGATAGAGTACTTGGAATTTTGAATCCGAAGAGGAGGACTTGGGGTGTATTCTGATACGGTGCGGACAGTAGTATTGGGCCCGTACTACTGAAAGCACCGGAGCGGTGTACAGCCCAAGTAGGAATCTTTGGAATGCCAAGGATTAAGGAGGAATGAGTTGTCGAGTGTGAGTATGCTCGAATGGATTCTAATTTATTGTATGTTGTATTTCAGAGGTAGATCATGGTGAGGACATGTCTGATGCCTGAGAGTAGTGGGGCCAGTGATGAGGAGATCCGCCGGATCATCCATGAGGAGGTGGCTGCGGCCATCAGGGCAGAGATACCAGAGATGTTTGGGTCTATTAAGACCACGTTGATCGAGACCTTCGAAGAGCGTTATGTCGCTCTTTCTAAGGCTGCTGTTGCAGCGGCCACTGCAGCTATTGCTGCCGCGAGGCCGCAGGGTGGTGATGCGTTTCCGAGAGTTCAGCAACACAAAACCGCCAGAGTTTGATGGGACCCAGGACCCGGTGGCGGCTATGAGATGGATTTCTGACATAGAGGGGTGTTTCTTCACTTGCTCATCTCCTGAGCATTTGAAGGTTCGGTTCGGGCTAAACCAGCTTCGCTTGGGAGCGAAGGACTGGTGGAAGTTTGTGACGGCGTACTTTACGCCTGCTGAACTTGCGGTAGTGACCTGGGAGAGGTTCACTGCCATGTTCCGAGACGAGTACGTTCCCCAGGTGGAGAGGGAGCGTTTGGCCCAGGAGTTTCTGACCCTCAAGCAGGGTACTGAGTCTGTTACGGTGATTACCAGGATGTTCCATGAGTGGGCGACGTTCTGTCCTGAGCAAGTGTCCACCGAGCAGGCATGTATGAGTCGATATTTGAATATCTTGAGGCGAGACATTCGGGAGTTCGCGGCGAACTCCTCGTACCGGAGATTTGCCGAGCTTCAGGCAAATGCTTTGAAGAGGGAGATTGAGCTAGAGACTCAGGCCAGGGAGGAGGCGGAGTCTCAGGGGAGGGATCGGCGACCGGCGCAGTCTCAGCCGGCAGCCAAGCGGGCCAAGCATGCTGATCCCAAACCAGGGAGCCAGAAGGGCCGGACTTATGGGAAGTGCGGCAAGGGTCATGATGGAGTCTGTAGAGCAGGATCTTGCTACAAGTGTGGCAAAGAGGGGCATATGGCCAAGGACTGCCCCAAGGGGTTTGCAGTGTGTTTCCACTACAACCAGACCGGACACCAGAAGGCAGAGTGTCCGCAATTGCGAGGATCATCTCAGGGAGCACCTCAGGGATCTGCCCCTGCTGCCATCAGAGCTACCGAGAGTCGGCCAGTGAAGGCCGACGCACCGAGGGCACGAGGGAGAGCTTTTCAGTTGATCGCGGAAGAGGTCCGCGCAGCGCCCGATGTCGTGGCTGGTATGTATTCTTTCATGTATTTATTTTGATGTTGAGATATTATGCTTATATTATGTTATGCGTAGGTACTTTTCTTGTGAATTCTGTACCTGCCTTGGTGTTGTTTGACTCGGGTGCGAGTCGGACTTTTGTATCTCTGGCTTTTAGTCAACATATCAGTGTTAGTAGTGAGGCGTTGAGTCGGCCTCTGAGAGTTTCCATAGCTGACGAGAGGGTGATATATGCCACGGAGGTTCTCCGAGGGTGCGTAGTCGAGATTTTCGGTGTTGAGTTCCCGATTGATCTGGTTCCTATTGCGATGGGTGATGTCTGTGTCATTGTGGGCATGGACTGGTTGAGCAGATTCGGTGTGGTTATCGACTGCGAGCGACAGCTGGTGACCATACGAGACCCTAGTGGGGGAGTTCTTACGGTGTACGGCGAGGGTACAAGTTCTGGATCAACATTTTGTTCGGCTGCTAGGGCAAGGAAGTGTCTACAGCAGGGCTGTATGGGTTTTGTGGCGTATGTGATGGATACGCGGGTGGATTCCGAGAGACCGAGGTCTGTTGAGGATGTTCCGATAGTGCATGAGTTCCCTGATGTATTTCCTGAGGAGTTGCCGGGTGTGCCTCCCGTGAGGCAAGTGGAGTTCAGTATCGATTTGGTTCCGCGGGCCGCGCCTATCGCTAAGGTGCCTTATCGCCTTGCACCTCCAGAGATGCAAGAGTTATCCTCGCAGCTTCAGGTGCTGCTGGGAAAGGGGTTTATTCGGCCGAGCAGCTCGCCGTGGGGAGCGCCTATCCTGTTCGTCAAGAAGAAGGATGGTTTACACCGGATGTGCATTGATTACCGGGAGTTGAACAAGCTGACGGTGAAGAACCGTTACCCGTTGCCGAGGGTCGACAATTTGTTCGATCAGTTGTAGGGAGCGTCTTGGTTCTACAAGATCGATTTGAGGTCTGGATATCATCAAGTTAGGGTGCGAGATGAGGACGTCCAGAAGACAGCGTTCAGGACGCATTATGGGCATTACGAGTTTGTGGTGATGCCTTTTGGGCTCACCAATGCCCCGGCAGTGTTCATGGATCTCATGAACCGAGTGTGCAGGCCGATGCTGGATTGGTTGGTGATTGTATTTATCGACGAAATTTTGGTATATTCGAGATCTAGAGAGCAGCATGAGGAGCATTTGAGAGAGGTTCTCGGAGTTCTGAGATCGGAGAGGCTTTACGCCAAATTCTCCATGTGTGATTTCTGGTTGCGGGAGGTCCAGTTCTTAGGACATCTCGTTAACCAGAAAGGGATATTGGTCGACCCGGCCAAAGTTGAGGCGGTGATGAGTTGAGAGGTGCTGAGGTCACCCTCCGAGATCAGGAGTTTCCTAGGGTTGGCAGGGTATTATCGGAGATTTATCAAGGATTTCTCTAAAATCGCAGTGCCACTCACCAGGTTGACCCGGAAGGGTGTTGCTTATCGCAGTGCCACTCACCAGGTTGACCCGGAAGGGTGTTGCTTTTTCATGGGGCCCCGAGCAGCAGACCTCCTTTGAGACACTTCGCCGAAGGTTATCTGAAGCCCCGTTGATAGCCCTCCCGGAAGGGATGGAGGACTTTGTGGTATACTGTGACACATCGATTCTAGGGTTGGGGGCGGTGCTGATGCAGAGAGGGCATGTGATAGCATATGCATCGAGGCAGCTGAAGCCTCATGAGATGAGATATCCCACCCATGATCTAGAGTTGGGTGCAGTGGTGTTCGCCCTCAAGATTTGGCGTCACTACCTGTATGGGGTTCAGTGTACGATATACACGGACCATAAGAGTTTGAAATATTTGATGGATCAGCCCAACCTAAATATGCGACAGAGAAGGTGGTTGGATGTGGTAAAGGATTATGATTGTGAGATCCTGTACCACCCAGGCAAGGCTAACGTTGTAGCCGATGCACTGAGCCCAGGGCAGAGAGCACCCCGCTGCGGGATGTATGTTTGAGATTGACCGTGATAGCTCCAGTGTTGGATGCCATTCGTGGGGCACAGGCCAAGGCTGTGCAACCTGAGATGCATAAGAAAGAGCGGGTTGTTGGTTTGGTTTCAGAGTTTGTTACCGATGGTCGGGGGCTTATGACATTTCAGGGGTGTATCTAGGTGCCGTTTGTGGGAGGAACGAGTGCCATTTTGATGGAAGAGGCTCATCGGTCGAAATTTTCGATCTATCCTGGGACCACTAAGACGTATTTGGACCTGAGAAAGGAGGATTGGTGGCCCTGTATGAAGAGGGATGTTGCGTGGTTTGTTGAGAGGTGCTTGACCTGCCGTAGGGTTAAGGCCGAGCACAAGAGGCCGCATGGTAAGTTGCAGCCGTTGGAGGTTCCCGAATGGAATTGGGAACATATCACCATGGATTTTATCACCAAATTGCCAAGGACTGCCAGAGGAGTTGATGCAATTTGGGTGATTGTGGACAGGTTGACGAAGAGCGCTCACAATCTTACTATCATCGAGAGTTCTTCAGCAGAGAAACTGGCAGAGGTGTACGTGAGGGAAGTGGTATCTTGGCATGGGGTGCCGATCTCGATTATTTCAGACCGTGACGTGCGTTTCACTTCCAGATTCTGGAAGAAGTTTCATGAGGAGTTGGGTACTAGGCTGCATTTTAGTACCGCATATCATCCCCAGACAGACGGTCAGAGTGAGCGGACGATTCAGACGCTCGAGGACATGCTCCGGGCATGTGTGTTGGATTTTGGGGGAAGTTGGGATGCATATTTGCCCTTGGCAGAGTTTTCCTACAACAACAGCCATCATTCGAGCATTGGTATGCCGCCCTTTGAGCTGTTTTATGGGAGGAGGTGTCGGACCCCCATTTGTTGGGGAGAGGTTGGACAGCGTGTGATGGGCAGTACAAAGATCGTGCTTCAGACGACAGAGCAGATCCAGCAGGTCAAACAGAGGTTGTTGACCGCTCAGAGTCGTCAGAAGAGTTATGCAGATAGACGCCGGTCTGAGGTTGAGTTTCAGGTGGGCAACCTCGTACTCCTGAAGGTCTCTCGTTGGAAAGGAGTGATTCGATTCAGGAAGAGGGGCAAGTTGGAGCCCCGATATATTGGTCCCTTCTGAGTGATCGTGAGGTTAGGCCAGGTAGCATATCGTTTGGATTTGCCAGCAGAGTTGGGGCAGATTCACGACACTTTCCATGTGTCGCAACTGCGGAAGTGTACAGCCGATGAGTCGGCAGTTGTTCCATTAGAGGATATTCAGGTGGATGCGATCCTGAATTATGCTGAGAAACCTGTAGCAATCCGAGATTGGAAAATCAAGGTTCTGAGGAACAAGGAGATACCCTTGGTTTTGGTTCAGTGGCAGCATCGTAAGGGGTCCGAGATGACTTGGGAGCCGGAGCATGAGATGCGTGAGCAGCATCCGAAGTTATTTGCAGAGCAACACTTCGAGGGCGAAGTCTAGTTCTAGTGGGGGAGAATTGTAACAGCCCAGATTCCCAGGTATTATTTTATTCTTCTAATTTTTAGTGTTTTGTGAGGAGACTCGGCGAGTTGGCGCTCAATCTCGCCGAGTATGATCGCGGTTTGGGAAAGGGTTCGCGTCCGGACTCGGCGAGTCCAAAAGGTGGACTCGACGAGTCCACGCTGTTTAATGAAACCCTAAATTTCAGGGTATGAGACCTATTTAAAGGGGCTTATGGCCGTCATTTGCAGCCACCAACCCCAGAGAGAACCCTAAAAGAGTCCTTGAGAGTTTTGTGAGAGAGAAGAGGAAGATCCTTGATTATTTATGGGTGTTTTTGCATATAGAAGAGGATCAAGGCAAGAGGAGACCAAAGGAGGTGCTAATCCAGTGATTCCTGAGTCCAGAGACTTCATTTGAGGTAACCATTCGTTCCTTTCTCAGCCCTTGGTGTAAATCTTAGAGTTAGGGCTTCTTTGGGGAATGATTCATGGAGTAATTGGCCTCTTCTTGTGTTGATGCTTTAGATCGGGACCCAAAGTGGTCCAGAGACTCTTTTCCCTCAAGCTTTATGAGTGTTAATGGAGGCCATGAGCTTAGAATAGCATTCTAGAGACCATATCATCAAATAAGGCCTTTGGACCTTTGCATGAGCACCAAGATTGTAACTTTACGTGATGAATGTGCTTGGAAGGACTGGATCTATGAGTTACTGGAACAGATCTAACGTCAGGAGTGAGTTTGAGTTCATGCGTGGCTTAGACTCGCCGAGTCCAAAGAACAGAATCGGCGAGTAGCATGAAGATTGTCCATAACCACTCAGCGAGTGGTCTTGCCGAGTTAAGGGGTTGACTCAGTGAGTCAAGGAGAGTCAGAGAGGGTTGACAGGTGGACTGAGTCAAGCTGGAACTCACCGAGTTGTTCTTGAGACTCGGTGAGTTGAGTCATGGTGGCCCCGCGATTCATGCCAGGTGGAACTCGTCGAGTCAGGGAAGTACTCAACGTGTCAAGAGAGGATCTTAGGGAGTCAGTGAACACGTATAGACTCGCCGAGTCGCCCTAGTGCACTCGCCGAGTCCGGTCAAAGTTGACCGATGACCGTTGACCAATGTTAACTTGATAGGGGTAGTCAACCTTAGTTGTGAAAGTGTTAATTAGAGATATATTGTGTTATAGGAGGATTATAGCTCAGAGGATCAGGCGCGAGTGATTTCCAGGATTTGCGAGTTATCGAGATACGCGAGGTGAGTCTTCTCACTATACTTTACCTTGAGTAGGTAATCAGAGTTATGTGACAAAGTATTTTTATGCTATATGTATGTTATGTGTTGTACTGCATTATTTCTATGTGATTTATGATGTGCATGTTTATAGAGTTGGAACCGGAAGGTTCCCATAGTTAGAACCAGAGGGTTCACAGAGTAGGGTCTACGGACCCACAGAGTTATAGCCTTGAGTGGCTAATATGTGTTATGCGTGGTATTTTGGGGAACTCACTAAGCTTTATGCTTACAGTGTTGGTGTTATTTGTTTCAGGTACTAGTGATGACCGTGGGAAGGCGCCGGCTTGATCAGTACACACACATGGGATTTTTATGATATGTGATCTTGGGATTCTTTGTATGACATGGATTGGAGTTTCAAACATTGATGTTTTATGAAAATTAAATGAACATGTTTTTATATTATGCGAAAAATTATATTGAAATTTACGGTGTTACACTCGACACAAAGGATTGATAACAAATAGCAAATAAAAATAACTATAATAAAGTCGTTCCTCGGCAACGACATCAAAAACTTGATACACACTTTATGTACTAGTTCTTTAGTTGTAAACCAAACTAATCTAGACTAGCTACTACACCATACACAATGTACCTAATCGAATAATAGTATAGTTCAGGTAAGTCAGGTATCGAATACAGGGAACAAAAATGATTAATAACTAAGATATCTACTAAAGTTAACTAAATAAAATAAGAAAATAAATGGTGTTTTTTTTTGTCATTTTGCAAGTCCGGATTAATTAAAACAATTAACAAAATCAAATTGAACTCCAAAAAAAAAAAACAAAAAATGGTTTTGAATAGAAGATTAAACGAGACTTTCATCTAGATGTGATACACTCACTTATATGGTTGAGTTCATGCATAGTGCAATAGATTAAAGTGTTGTTGCTTAATGATTCCTAGATTGAGTAGAATTATGATCAAGAAACTAGTCCTTCAGTCTAGCAAGTTTATTCATTTAGTGATCAAATGGACAAAAAAACTTGTACACTAGTATTGAGTTTGAATTATGAAAGACTTTAAATTATGATTGATATAAATGGTTATAAATATCAATTCAATACATGAATGGTCATCACATATTAACTTGCACATTAATTTACCAACTTTTCTATTTAACCATAAGCTTTTGGTCAAAACACTAGTCCTATAACCTTGCTAATCACAAAAACATAAGATAAAAGTATACTAAGATAGATAGATCATCTAATCTTAATAAAACTTAGCAATAAACATAAAGAAGATATCATTAACACAAAAGGTTCTTTTTCAAGCTAACATAATGAATAAGTCACTAATAATAATCCAAAATCCAATAAATCAACACATAGCAAGTAAGATCCTCTACTCTAAAAGGAAGTTAGGGTATTTAGCACTTAACTTCTAGAAATAAACTGATAAAAACAAAATTCACTTTGCAAAACATGATGAAAATAAAGCCATTATGTGTTTAGAAGTAATGTTGCCTTTAAATCTCTTCAAATCAAGCTTTCTATTGAATTATGGACTCTGAAGCCTCCTAAGGATGTCTCTGGTCTTCGAAAGTTGGCAAAAGCTTCTAGTATAAGTTAGGGTTAAAGGCAGAATCGAAATATTTATATTTTCCAAAATTCACTTCCCACCCCATGGCAAATAGGCTCCACGACGTGGCAATCATTAAAAAGAAGCGTATTCTCCTAGACGGTTTCTTTATCACAAATGTTCTCATATCCACAGTATGGCGAACAAATATCCATGTTGTGGGCATCAGAATCCATGGAATTTTGACTTTAGTTGACTTGATCCAGTTTTTTCTGCTTCCAGCTTCGCGTTTTGCTTCCTTTCGTTATCGAGCATGTCTTTGCTGCTACAAAGCATATTTTAAACATATTAAACACCTTTTTTTTCCTAAAATAAGCACGTTTTTAGCTAAGAATATTAAGATAATGCATAAAATATATTTTAATAAGTATGGCAATATAACATCCCAAAATGCTAAGAAAATTTTCATTTTTACTAAAATATAAACCATCCATTACGATCCATAAAAAGTGAAAAGAGTATAGAATTGTTTTTCAAACCATTATAGTGAAACATAATATAAAGAGTGCAAAATCTCTAGTGGATGCAATGCAATCATTTTGGCCCTTCCCTTTGCTACCAGAAGTACCTGAAATATTTAATTATGAAACCAAAAACACAAAGCTCAGTAAGTTCCCTGACATATGTCACACCCCAAAACCGAAACGGCGGAAACGTTCGGGGGTGGAGGACGTCATGAATAGTATCATAACAATGCAAAGTAGTAAATAAGCGACAAGATCATCCATTACATTAATAGTATAACTTCATACAAGTGTGTTCGTTAATAGTAATAAGAGACCAAAAAATGATGAATCAAAATAAAAGACGAGTCATAAACATGCTCTATCTTCTCAAAACCTAGTCATCGGTACCTGTCTACTGGTGACCTGAGAATACAAGTTATTTTGAAAGCGTAGATAAACATTTAAGCTGGTGAGTTCATAAGTATTTAGTGTCAATGTTTGTATAAGTTTGATGAAAATGTTTGTGAATGTTCAATGTAAATGTTTGTATATGATTGAAAAACTCCTAGAAAATCCTATATTTTCTACTAGTATAAAAAGTAGTCTTCTACCAAGACCCGACTGTTTTGTATGTTTGTTTCTCTGTAAAAGTGGAAGCTTTTCCCAAATATGACTATCGTTACCAGAATATAGTTTTATATTACCCTTTATGTGAGAAGATCACAATTTGAATTTAATGGTAAAAATGTATGTGTACTATAGTATTATTTGTATTAACTACTGAAGTAATAACTACGTTAAAACCAATGGTTAATTAAGGCAAAATGTGATAAGATAGTTACCATACTAAACCGACTATAACACGAAGATGAAAGACGTCAGAAGAAATGACATTTGGCACTCGTAGACTTGCAAGTCCCACTGTAGCGAACGACAAAGTGTCGGATAGTCAATTCAGTATAGATCTATACGCAAACTCACGCGCTCCTTCCAGGAGATTTTGGTTACAAAACGTGACATAACGAAATGGTCGATGTGTCATGAAGTAGTATCTCACATTATGTTATCTCTGAATCTTATTATAATATACTTGTTATAGTAATAGTATTCTATGTATAGTATTCTCTGAATAGTATCATTTGTATAGTATTCTCTGTCTAGTATTCTCTGTTATAGTATCCTCTGTTATAGTATTCTCTGTTATAGATTTGTATATGATAGTATTCTCCCAAACTATACCTATTATAGTTTACTAGTAATTTCTGTAGTTTGAATGAAGGAAGGTATGCCTTTGCTACCCAAAGGTACTGAACTGATTGATAGTAATTTCATATCTACATATGTATACATAATATATAATTGATATTTAAACGACCTTTGGATAAATAACCGATACTTTCAGGCCACATACAAACAAGGAAAAGGAAATTAAGCGAGTTATCAGTCCTAAGTCCTTTAAACATTAGTTATATAACTATACATATATAGACATGCATTTGACAATACATAAGTTTAACACAAAATTGCAAAATTGGTCCCTATGGTATGCAATTTTTTGGGGTTTTAGTCCAAACCATGACTTTTTTGGATTGGTGGTCCTTTTGAGGTAGTTTGCTTATGGTTTTGGTCCTTCGGTAAACTAGAAAGACTAAATTGCCCTTATTATATTTATCTTCCATTTTTCTCTTTTTCCTTTAAGTATTTATATATAAAAAAAATAAAAATAGGGCCCCACATAGGAACATAATCTCTCTCTCTCTCTCTTTCTCCAAGATGAAGAAAAATCCTTTCTTTTTCTCTGTAATCCTTTTCTTCTCCCTCTTCATCGCTGGTAAACCCGACCTGAAGAAAAATCCTTTCACATGGCCCGATGTCTTCTACCACTAAAAAATCAATCGTGTCGTCGAACTTCATTTCCCTGGAATGGGTCTCTCTGGCGAACTCCCCGACAACACCCTCGACAATTTGACCCAGCTCACCACTCTTAGTCTCTGTTACAATGCCCTCTCCGGTCTACTCCCTACATACATCTTCTCACTACTTAACCTCCGCAATCTCTACCTCTAAGACAATTTGTTTTTAGGCCCGATTCCATATTGATTTTCCTCTCTCGTGAATCTCGTTAGGGTTAGCTTCGTGAACTGGATTGGGATTCCAGATTTAACCCCAATCTAGTTTCCAATTCCAATTCTAGATCCTGACAGGCAACACAATTCCAGGCCAAGACATCAACATACAATATCAATTAATGAGCTACCACGAAGATGAGTATTACCTCTAGAGGAAAGAAATAAATTATCTTGAGGTATTCCTTTCCTATATTGTCATCAGCTTCATTGATATTTCTTTCTGATTAAATGATAGAGTGAGTGGAGGAAGAGGGAATATCGATGGGTTGAGGAACATCATATTCAACATCGCAGATTTCATTGCTCTGATGCTTCCTTGTTGTATGTGTTTGAGGATGAGAACAAGGAAGATGGTGGTGGAGATACTGGCTTCGGTACTAAGGAGACAAGTGATATGTGTTTGCTGATGAGGATGGGTAATGGCAGTGGAGGAAGAAGAAGGTGGTTCCGGTTGGAAATTAGGTTTTTTTCATGTACATAGGGGAAGTTGGAACTGATCTTGAATTAAGGAATGGAAGATTTTCAGGAGAAGAGAAGAGTTGTTTGCAGATTTGGATTTGAGTATGAGCAAATAGATGAATCAATGTATGTGTATGTTTGTGCGAGATCGACCTTGTGGTCTGAGTTTTTAGAACTAATTTTATGTTTGAAGCTGAATGATCAGCAATGGTGAAGAGAAAATGGTGAAGAAGACATAGGGTTCGTTTTTTGCAGATGAGGTTACAAACCAGGAGAGAGAGAGAGAGAGAGAGAGAGAGAGAGAGAGAGAAAGGGGAAGGAGAGAGATGTGGGCCCAAATTAATTATTTATTTTCTTTTTCATTTAAATTAAATAGAAAAAACATTAAAAAATATATCAGAAGGGCATTATAGTCATTTCAATTTTACGAGGGACCAAATTTACGTACAAACATGGCCAAAAGGACCACGAAGCCAAAAAAGTCAGGGTTTGGACTAAAACCCCAAAAAAAATGCATACCACAGGGACCATTTTTGTAGTTTTGTCTAAGTTTAAAAAGAAGTTTTGTAAAACATTTGAAGAGTTTAATAATAAATTCTGATCACTTGATGTCAATTTATCAAACGATTTAAAAGTAGTTTGATTGATAATACAGTTTGAAAGTATAAGAAATCCTTTGTTTGAAACACAATTTGAAGTATATGTAACCCTTTGTTTGAAACATAGTTATAAATCACATGTGATTGATTATATAACTAACATGTTTTCTGCTTGTATTCCCCCCCCCCCCCATAAAAGCATTTAAAATCATTTAAAAGATAGATTAAGGGGTATGAACTCACCTGTAGTGACTGATACGGACGTATGTTTAGAAATAGGATGTAGAGTGTCAGGTGAAACCTTGAGCACACATAAAGATCCTAATAAAGATATAATGACATGTATGTATATTTGATTAGTGTATAAGCAACTAATTATAAGGGATAACACCCTAATAGACTAGGAAACTCTTATATTGAAGGGATACAATCACATATGATTGCGTAGCTAGGGTGTATGGTCACCCTATTGAGTTTACAGTCCAAATGGCATGACCTAGGTAGTTCACGGTCCAAGTGGTTTATGGTCCAAGTGGTTCACGGTCCAAGTGATTTACGGCGAATGACCTTATGGTCATAGAGTTTATGGTCTAAGGAGATCCAGCTGTAAACTCATCAGATCTTACACAAATGATGGTTTTCAAGGGCTTCATTCAAAGGCATCGGATTCTAGGGACCATACTTAGCCTTAGGAAGGGTTTAAGGTCTCTAATGCACCTTTCATTGGAGTTTACGGTCTAAGGAGATACTCTTAGACCATAAACACCTTGTTCTTGGCTAAAAGTGATGTTTTCAAGGTGATTAACTAGTGATTCTAGTATATAACAAGCTAAGGGTAGTGTACTTACTTATTAGAAGTTTGTAAGGGTGATTAGGATCCAAGAACACTAGTGTGTGTTCTTGGTGAAATGAAGAACTCTTGAAGATCTATCAAAATGAAGAGATTTCATGGATGAAATAATTTATAACCACTAGATAAAGAGATGTAACAACAAATCAAAGGAAAGAATTCTTACATTTTTGGAAGATGAAGATGAAGATCTTATGATACTTGAGAGAGAATTTGGGATTCCATGCTTAGAAAGGAAAGAAATTATCAAAATTATCATGAATTATGTATATATAGGGAGTTTACGGTCACCATGACCGTAAAGTCCTTTTGAGGAGGTTTATAGTTTGCTAGCTGGTTTGGAACCTTAACTGATAAATCCAAACACTGATTCCTTTGATGTACTAGGCTCAGAATGCTCAAACAGACTCTAAACAGTGCTAAAAGTTAGCAGAAACAAGTCTGACTTTGATTGAAGTGAATGGTTGTACAAGATAGAAATTTCGGGTTGTCACAACATACCACATACCATGCATATCAACGTATATCGAGTGAATGTTATGGTCCTCCCACAATTTTATAATCACTTTTGTTGTTGTAGTTCTCCTTCAATATTAATTGCTATGCTCCTCCCATAGTCTTTCGTACGGTTTCCATGGTCTTTCTCACAATTTCCATGGTCCTCCTACGGTCTTCCATGTAAAAGCTACAAAGACAATCTAGCATCCTACATATTATAGTGATAAGACTCATCTCTCTCGATCAAAGAAACTACACCACTACTCGTAAAATCGGAAGGCTGGTGCTACACACCACCTATATAATTACATAAGGTTAAAATCTTAGTCTACTGGCTACAACTAAAAATTAGACCAAAAGTCAACCAAGTCAAAGTCAACTCAGCACACCACCATGTTGTGGCCAACCAGTGGTTGTGTCGAGGCAGCCAGAAGACAAAACATTCGTAGAGAAACCATCCACGATGGTGTGGCTGTTGGATAAGGTGTCTAAGTCCATAACTTATTTGGTATATACTTGACCCGACCCGGCATGGTCCATTTGGGTTGCATTTCATCCGAACTATTTATAGATAATTTTATGAGACTTATACACATATGTTTATTAATATATTATAAGTTATAATATATTAATATGAAGATATGTTATTTAATTAGTCTTAGTCTTAAATTAATTATGAATTAATTTAGAGATTAAAAAGGAAGACTAATTAGATTATGGGCTATTGGTTTTATATAGTGTGGGCTAATACTCATTTGTTAATGGGCTAGGCTTATATGGAAGTCCATGGATGATCCATGGAGCTTTTAACCCATGGATCCTTGGAAAGGAAAAGACATGGGTTATTAGGGTTTCACCCTAACCATACACACTATATAAGCATGCTTATGATGCATGAAATGAAAACTAGTGAACTAGTGTGTGTGCTTGTGTGTGGCCGAAATTTGGAAGTGTGTATACTCTCTCAAAGTTTTCCAAGAGTTTGTGGTGATTTGTGATTCCATTTGAGGCATTCACACTATTGGTGCTTGGCCCGCAAACTCCAAAGAATCTATCTCATCAAAAAAGGTATGTAATCTCTTCTAACTCTTTTATGTTTAAAAGTTCCCCATGCCATGTTAGATAGGGTATAAACCTTGGAAAAATTATTATTTTGCATGTATTTAGACAAACATAGATCCAAGGTTTATTAGGGTTGCATGCACACTTAGGAAGTGTTAGATTGCTCAAAAACCCAACAGTGGTATCAGAGCCTAGGCTTGCTTGTTTGATACTTGATGCAAAATAGTTGAAAAAGTCGAAAAACTTGCTGTCTGCCTGATGAACTCGCCGAGTCCATGGGGGGACTCGCCGAGTCCATGTGTATCTTCAACCTACTCGCCGAGTAGGTTCATGCACTCGACGAGTAGGAGCGACAGAGTGCAGATTTTCGACTTTAGCTGCTGGAAATGGACTAGAAACATTACCCTAAACTGTTTTGGTGTTTTAAAACTTGTTTTAGTTGGTGTAATGGTTGTTCTAATCCATTTACAATAGCATATATCAAAATTCCATGATTTTTATGTGTTCATATAATTCTTGAAATTTTGATGATCATGTTCATGTTCTTATGAATTTAGAAGATGATAGGAATTATTTGCTGAATTGTTTAGAATTAATTCTTGATCATTTATGTGTTTTAATGGAGTCCATAATTTGTCCTCAAGTTATGGATATCCAAAGGTCACTTTCTTTAACACACACATTTAAACACATAAGTTACATGAAAATGAAGAGTCTTCATTTTTATGAACCTTTAATTCATAAGTTATGAAATGAAAAGTTTTGGATAGTTACAAAACTTGCCCTCAAGTTTTGGAATTTGTAAAGTTTCACACACTTTAATAAACTTTAATTCCAACCCTTAGAGTTTTAATAGTTAAAATTCAACCCTTATACTATTTATAACATTAATGGTTAAATATTATATATATGTATAAGAATAAGTCGTTCTACCGTTAGTAGGCCTCATTCACGAAGCCGGTCTATAAGGTGGGTATAAGGTTATTGCCTATAAAATGGCGGCTTAATGGGTGTCCGCTCTCACCCACCGCTTGCTTGACTGGTGGAGGGTCGTTAGCCGAACGGGTAGGACAGTAACTTTAAATCCTCATTAAAAGTATAATGATTATCATAAAGTAACTAAACCTTTTAAATTCCCAATCTTAGTTATTTTAGGAAAAATGTGAACATGGTGCTAGTCCATGGAATTCACACTTTGTACCTTACCAAGTCGTTGGTGGAGCGTGTGTGGTTAACCAGCACACTAACTTGGACTAGTAAGGATCACGAAGGGTGACTTAATGTTTGTCATAGATCAATGGAGCGTGTGTGGTTAACCGGCACATTGATTACGTGATAATATTAAGGGTACCAAGTGAATTAGCATGGTTATTCACACCTTGTTTTGTGATCCTCGGCATCCCAGTCACAAAACTTGAAGGGCACAATTGAGATTGAAACATGCCATTGAAAAATTCAATGAATCTCAAAAGAATCTAGGAATTTCAAATCCAATTAAAACCTAATAATACATTTTGTTTTTTCATGGTGGAAATTGGTGAATCGTCATTCACCTACCTTTCAAATATATTATTACTTAGATTACGACATCCCTCTTCTAAGTATAATATATTGTGATTGGGTCCTAGCCTTAATATTACATTTGGGTGTCTTATTAAGGATACTAAATATCTAATCTAAACTTGCTTTCTTCTTTCAGATGTCTTCCAACACTAATGCTTCGGGCTCTAACCCAACTGGTTCTTTCTCTCTCATGAATCTTTGTGGGAGGGTCATCTTTGATGGTTCCAACTTCATGGATTGGATTAGGAACATCAGGATGGTTACTCGTTATGAGGACAAGGAATATGTCCTTGATAAGGAGTTAAAAGAACTTGATGAGTCTACTGCTACACCTGAGGAGATCGCTGAATTTAGGACTCATGAGAGAGATGCTACTAAGGTGGCATGTATCATGATGGCCACGATGACAGCCGAGCTCCAAAAGTCATATGAAGATTTCTACCCTTTTGAGATGCACCAAGATCTGATGGAAAGGTACCATTAGAGTGCTCGTCAGGAGCGGTATGAAATAATCTCCTCCATAATAACTACCCGCATGAAGGACGGTGATTCCGTCACGGCTTACATGAAAAAGATGCAAAGGTATGTGGACCGTTTGCTGAAGCTGAATGTTAACATCCCCGAGGAGTTGGCAATTGACATCATTTTTCACTCCTTACCTTCTTGTTATGACCATTTTCGTATGACATATCATATGAACAAGGAGGAAGTTACCCTCAGCAAGCTTCAAGGACTCTTGAAGACCGCTGAAACCGGTCTTAAGGGAAAGGCGATTGTTACCTCTACTACTCCTACTCCAACATCTACCCCTGTTTTGGCTATCGGGCAAGGCAAAGGGAAAAAGAGGAAGCACCCTTCGAAGGGTACCAAGGGAAAGTCTATTGAAGGCTCCTCATCGAAGACCAAGAGTGGTTCTGTCACTCCTTCTGCGATTCCCAAGGATGCTGAATGCTTTTATTGCCATGAAAAGGCACACTGGAAGCGAAACTGCCCTAAGTACTTGCAGGATCTAAAGGATGGGAAAGTGAAACCCACACATGCAGGTATTTACACTATATTGTCTAATTACTCAACATATTCTAACTCTTGGGGTGCTTGATACAGGATGTGGTATTCACATATGTTCTGATTTGCAGGGCCTAAGAAGAAGTGAGGATGTGGAGCACGGGAAGATAAACTTGATCATGCGGAATAGGAAGGCTTCACCTGTTTCCAAGATTGGAGTTTATACTTTGTTGCTTAATAATGGGTTAAAATTAGATTTGAATAAATGTGTGTACTCGTCTGATATGGCGAGGAATATTATTTCTTTTCATGCTTTGTACAAACAAGGTTTTACCTTTTTGTTTGATAATGAATGTGGTGGTATTAATGCTTTCTTTAAAAATGTGTTTTATTTTAAAGCGTTACCTTGTGATGGTGTGTATGAAACTGTGTCAATTGTATACAACTTAGGAAATAATGTGTTGTATATTGATTCTTCTACTAGCCTAGATAAAGCATCATTGTGGCATTGTCGTCTAGGACATGTAAACAAGAAACGCATAGGCCAACTCCAAAAGAGTGGAGTCTTGGAATCATTCGACCTTAAATCGGATGATAGTTGTGAATCTTGTCTACTTGAAAAGATGACAAAATCACCCTTCACTGGAACTTGTGAAAGGGGTGAGGGTTTGTTGGACCTAATACATACTGATGTATGTGGGCCATTCAAAACCACCACAAGGGATGCTAATCGGTATTATGTGACTTTTATTGATGATTTTAGTAGATACGAGTATGTCTACTTAATCAAACATAAGTCAGAAACCTTTGAAAGGTTTAAGGAATTCAAACAGGAAGTAAAAAATCAATTGGGCAGGAACATTAAGATGCTTCGATCCGATCGAGGTGGTGAGTATCTTAGTACCGAGTTCCTTGACTATCTTAAGGAGTGTGGGACTGTCTCACAATTGACTCCTCCCAGGACACCACAGCTGAATGGTGTAGCTGAGAGGCGTAATCGAACCTTGTTGGACATGGTTCGCTCTATGCTGAGTCGAGTTTCGTTACCAATCTCTTTTTGGGGGGTATGCCTTAGAGACTGCCGCCTATATCCTTAATCTAGTCCCTACAAAGAAGGTTACCAAAACACCTCATGAGATGTGGACTGGGAAGATTCCCAATTGAAACCACATCAAGATTTGGGGTTGTGAGGCTTTCGTGAGGCGTGAGACTCATGATAAGCTCGAACCCCGAAGTGAAAGGTGTATTTTCATCGGCTACCCACAAAAAACTTCGGTTACCTCTTCTATAGACCCAGTGAGAATGTGGTCTTTGTAGCAAGAAGAGGGGTCTTTCGTGAGAGAGAATTTATAAGCCAAGGAGACAGTGGGAGGCAAATTGATCTTGAAGAAATTCAAGAGGCAATCGGTGAAGGAACCTCAGACACTAGCAATCAACCTGAGGAGGAAACTCCTGTTGAGCAAGCTGACATGTCTTTACCTCCAAGGCGTTCCACACGGGCTAGGAACACACCTTCGTTTTATTATGGATTTCATATTACTACGGAAGGTGATACGTTTATCAGTGATAGTACACTGGTAAATTTGGATGAACCTAGCAGTGTTAAGGAAGCCATGGCAGGCCCGGAGTCTGCTAAATGGAAGGAGGCTATCGACAGCGAGATACAGTCCATGTATGACAATCAAGTTTGGAACTTGGTTGTCAATGTACCAGGCCGTAAAACAGTCGGGTGCAAATGGATCTTCAAGAAGAAGACCGACATGGAAGGAAAAGTGCATACTTATAAGGCTCGACTGGTTGCGAAGGGTTTTACTCAAACTCAAGGTATTGATTATGATGAAACCTTCTCTTCGATAGCAAAGATTAAGTCTATTAGGGTTATGCTAGCCATTGCCACATTTCATGATTATGAAATATGGCAAATGGATGTCAAAACCGCTTTCCTTAATGGAAAGTTGGCTGAGGATGTGTACATGAATCAGCCAGAGGGTTTTGTCAGTACAGAGTACCCTAATAGAGTATGCAAGCTTAAGAAGTCCATTTATGGATTAAAACAAGCATCTTGTAGCTGGAATCTTTGTTTTGATGAGAAGATAAAAGAGTTTGGCTTCTCGAGAAGTGAAGATGAGTCTTGCGTGTATGTCAGAGCTAGTGGGAGTATAGTTAGCTTCTTGGTACTGTATGTGGATGACATACTACTTATAGGAAATGACATCCCAACCTTGCAGGAGGTCAAGTCCTGGCTTGGGAAGTGCTTTGCTATGAAGGACCTAGGGGAGGCTGCCTATATCCTAGGGATAAGAATATTAAGAGAAAGGAGTAAAAGACTAATTGGACTTAGTCAGAGTACCTACTTGGATAAGGTGTTGAAAAGGTTCAACATGGAGAATTCCAAGAAAGGAGATTTACCGATCCAAAGCAATGCCAAACTGAGTAAGACTCAGAGTCCGAGTACAGAGGCAGAGATAGCTGAGATGAGCCAACTACCGTATGCTTCTGCTGTTGGCTCGATCATGTATGCTATGACTTGTACCCGCCCTGATGTGGCCTTTGCTTTGAGCATGGTCAGCAGGTATCAGGGGAACCCTGGCAAGGCTCATTAGACCGCGGTGAAGAACATTCTCAAGTACCTGCGGAGGACTAAGGATTGGATCCTTACCCTTGGTGGGAGTGATGACTTGAGAGTATTAGGGTATAGTGATGCTAGTTTTTAGACTGATAGGGATAACTTCCGCTCTCAGTCGGGCTGGATCTTTACCTTAAATGGAGGGGCAATTTCTTGGAAGAGTTCCAAACAGGAGGCGGTGGCTGATTCGACTTGTGAATCAGAGTATATAGCAGCGAGTGAAGCAGCGAAGGAGGCGATATGGCTAAAGAACTTCATCGGAGACGTTGGAGTTGTACTAGCTATTAAGGAACCTATGGAGATTTTCTGTGACAACAATAGTGCGGTTGCCTTAGCCAAGGAACCAAGAGATCATGGCAGATCCTGACACATTGACAGAAAATATCACTTCATAAGACAAAAGATTGAAGAAGGACTCCTCGTGACAAGGAGGATATCGTCGGATGAGAATCCTGCAGATCCCCTTACGAAGGGACTGACGAGGGTTAAGCATTTTCAGCATGCGAGGCGCATCGGGCTGAGGGATGATATTAGTTTTACAGATTAGATAGTTTTCCTAAAACTTGTAAAATGTAATCGACGTTTGATGATGAATAAAATTTGTGATTTATTTATGAGTAAAGTGTTACTGTCATTGTCAATTGTTTACTATTGTTTCAATTTTGCATGTTTTGACTTCCAGAATAAAAATATTTATTCAAACCTCCACAATCGATCATACGTCGGAAGTAGGTATGAATCAAGATTGTCATGAATTGGGTTTGTAGATGGCTAAAGGTGTTTAGACATGGCAATGGTTGCTGCAACATTCATAAGTGCTCATAAGTTATGAGTACTGGTATAAACCCACGCTCACTCGTATCACTTCATGGAATTTATCTCGAGTGACCGTGAGACGATAATATCATATAAATCTTCAAACCTAGAGATATGAGTTGTTACCTATGAGTTGGTTGTGCATTGATTGCATGTAAACGCATCAGTAACTTGATGTTATAAAACGTGCATTTGTGTACAATTCAACAAGTAGTGGAATAAGCATATGAGTCGAAGTTTATCTGTTCCTTCTAGAAATAGAAGCGATATCTGGGCCCCTCAATGATTTTGTGTTGACCCATGTACCGGGCCCGGTCAGAACTAAACCGATGTGTTCAGTGAAGTTCTTTGTCAAACAAATCGGAAATCGAGAAACAACTTTCAGACAATAAGCAAGACATAGTTCCATGTGTTTGTCCGGCTGATATCATGAGAATAGAGGATTATATGATCACTTGTCTTAAAATGGCGCTTCATAGTTCAACGGAGTTTTCGAGAGCTACGATTGCTGGTTGGTTCCTGAAGTTATATAGGCAAATACAGTTATTAGACTTATCCAAGTGGGAGTCTGTTGGATAAGGTGTCTAAGTCCATAACTTATTTGGTATATACTTGACCCGACCCGGCATGGTCCATTTGGGTTGCATTTCATCCGAACTATTTATGGATACTTTTATGAGAGTTATACACATATGTTTATTAATATATTATAAGTTATAATATATTAATATGAAGTTATGTTATTTAATTAGTCTTGGTCTTAAATTAATTATGAATTAATTTAGAGATTAAAAAGGAAGACTAATTAAATTATGGGCTATTGGTTTTATATAGTGTGGGCTAATACTCATTTGTTAATGGGCTAGGCTTATATGGAAGTCCATGGATGATCCATGGAGCTTTTAACCCATGGATCCTTGGAAAGGAAAAAACATGGGTTATTAGGGTTTCACCCTAACCATACACACTATATAAGCATGCTTGTGATGCATGAAATGAAAACTAGTGAACTAGTGTGTGTGCTTGTGTGTGGCCGAAATTTGGAAGTGTGTATACTCTCTCAAAGTTTTCCAAGAGTTTGTGGTGATTTGTGATTCCATTTGAGGCATTCACACTATTGGTGCTTGGCCCTCAAACTCCAAAGAATCTATCTCATCAAAAAAGGTATGTAATCTCTTCTAACTCTTTTATGATTAAAAGTTCCCCATGCCATGTTAGATATGGTATAAACCTTGGAAAAATTATTATTTTGCATGTATTTAGACAAACATAGATCCAAGGTTTATTAGGGTTGCATGCACACTTAGGAAGTGTTAGATTGCTCAAAAACCCAACAGTGGCAACCATCAATCCTCACTATGGTCATATCCTATCGAAATATATGCAATGCAGTGTGCCACCACGCAATGACAACTCCTTGGTTACACTGTGGTTTTTGGTAAGAATAAGCATTCCTTTATTATGAGCTTAATCCTTTAAGATATGACTTAATACTTTCGAGATGACTTCTTTGCATCACAAAACACCATAAACATCCTAACTTTATGGACATGCATGTCCAATGCATGTGTCACCCAAAACAAGGTCAAAATGGTAAGAAATGGAGTCAAAATGCCATGCATGGCGATAAGGTTTCTAGCTTATTCTTTTCTCAACAAAGCCTTCCTTTAGCCTTTCAAATGGAAGAAAAAACCAACAAAGAGCTCAAAAGACAAGAGGATAGGTTAGTATTTGGAAGAGTAACTTATGGAAGTGATGAAGGCTGAGGATGGTCGAAACCCTTCTCCCATATTCCTCATATAAGGCTCAAGATCCGAAACTTAGGATTTTGTGCACATAGCGGTGTCACGCTGCGGTAAACAATACACCACGTCATGACATCATTTAACCATCATGTTGTGGCAAGGCAACTTTAATTTAATAAACATAGAATGTTGTACCTTGAAATATGGATGTTACAATTGAGATATTTGGACCTTTTCAGAGGGGCATGACATCTGGTTATCTAGTCTATT